>NW_017729022.1:185283551-185293394 GCF_001723915.1 Gavialis gangeticus | reverse complement strand
CCCTTTCTCTGGGGAGGGAAACCCAGCAACTGGAATGAATTAAAAACAAACTGCAGGCTATAAAATAGGAGTTTCATTACCAGGAGCAGCTACCAGACAGGAGGATTGCAGAAGGAAGGATAATTTGATTATGGAACATCAAGACCATTAAAAAGAAGAGAGGGTCATTATCAGCTGTGGAATGAAGAGTTTAGAAGGTATCAGGTATATTATAATAAACCATGGAGTCACTGCACTGCCTGAGTAGAAATGCTGCTGCTACTTCCAGGCAGTTGGTTTTAAACTTTGGGTGGAGAAGGAATCAAAGAGATCAAAGGTGGGTGCAAATGCACCAGTTCTTCCCCTGTACCCCGGTCCACCTGTGCTTGCTCTACAGAAAAGGTAAAAAGGAGAGTTAAGTTTTGGTTATATGTGTCAGCAAATAGCACTGAAGAGTAGGTTAAAACTAGAAACACTTGAGTCCTGTGTGGTTCCATTCATGATAAGGTTTGTAAATTGAACCATGTTGTTTGATTTATAGTGATTGGAAGCAAACCAAACCTTGCAGATTTGCTTGAAGGTTTGTGTATGAAACAGGGACAGGGACTCCATCTGTGTATGCCTGCTCCCTGAGCAAACCTTTCCTCCCTGAGCAAGCTTTTCCCTCAAGATAGTGCAGGGAAGTATGAGAGTATACTGGGGTTCACAGGATGGAATACAACCATTTGGCTTCACTGGCTCCAGGAGGGTGAGGAGGCATTTTAATTAGCGCAGCTCTGAGAGCCGCACTAATTAAAAGTGCTTGGAGTGTCACGTGCATCAGTTTCCCCATGTTGAAAAATGGCAGTGTGGTGCTTTGAACGAGCTTTAGTTTAAAGAACACCACTGCCATTTTTCAGCATGGTGATGCTGATACACACGATGCTGGAATCTGCTGGAGCACAGTAATTACCACGCTCCAGCAGACTTAATTAATCGAGTCTGCTCTGACGTGCTGTAATTACAGCATGTTGGAGCAGCCTCCCTGCATGTGTATAGGAGTGCACTGATTATCAAATGCAAATGTTGAGGTTTGTTAGTCAGATTTCTCCCAATTATTGTATTAACAGACTCCATTGGAATAGAGTTAGCAACTTTTATGTCCCTTGCTACTTCAGCCATGACTTAGTGCCACTACTTTATTCCCTGTTCCCTGACAGAGTCCTGGTGACCCATACTAGTTGTCCTCTCTCCCCCACGTGAACACTGAAAGAGCCGCCATAGAAAGCTACTTTTTCCTGTAAAAAAAATGGGAATGCCACTGATTGATATTCTGTCCCTGTTCTTTTTTTGGGGCTTTCATTTCCTAGTACTTACCCATCTGGTGGTAGTCATTGCTTAGGAAAGAACACTGGGATAATCGTATTGCTTCCAATGATAGAAGTGGAAAAAGCACTGGATTGGCTTACCAGTCAAGGTAAGAACTAATTGGGGTTGAGCCTACTCACTGACTGATTATAAAAAAATATCAGTGATTGATTTATGCTAACCGTTCTGTCTTTAGAGGGGTTCAAAATCTCTTTCTCCATGGTCTTACTCATATAAGCCTTGTACTTGTCTCTCTGCTGTACTGTGGATATCTGCCCAAAGAATCAACATTTTGGAGAGTCAAGCATGCAGATGATAAAAATAATGTGCCAGGAAATTAGGTCAGTTTGGGGAACATAAGGAGTGTCATATTGGGTCAGATGAATGGTCCATCTAGCCCACTATCCTGCCCTGAGAGTGGCAGGGTTGGATTCTTTAGAGGGAGATGCTGAACTGGATATATCTAAAGCAATCTAACCTTTATTCTTTACTCTCCCTGGCACCCACCATTATTAGTTTAGCAATGCCAGAGGAAAATTCTCCAACTGTTCAGTTCAACAACTATTAATAGATCTATCATCCATGAATTGATTTAGTCCCTTTTTGACCCTGGCTGTCCTATCTGCCTCTACTACCTCCTTTGGCAATGATTTCCACAAGTTAACTGTTGCAAAAAAAGAAAAAAAGGACCTTCTCTTGTTAGTTTTAAACCTGTCTCCTACTAATTTCATTGGGTGCCCCCTAGTAATAGTATTCTGGTACTTGATGAATAACAGTTCCCTGTTCACTTTGTCTGGACCCTTCATGATTTCATAGACCTCTGTCATATCCCTTCCTCAGCCTTCTCCTTTCTGAACAGAAGAGTCCTAGCCTTTTTACTCTCTTCTGGTATGGCAGCTCTTCAATATCCCTGATTATTTTGGTTGCCCTTCTTTGTACCCTAACATAAGTAAGGAAAAGTAAAAAATGATCAGGAGGAGAATGTGCAAATAAAATTAAGGTGACTGGCAAAGTGATGTCTCTGGGAACCTATACATGTGATGGATCTCTGCTCGGACATATGCTAATTAGCATGCGATGGAGCAGACTCAATTCATCAAGTCTGCTGTGAGTCTGCTGGAGCGTGCTCATTAGTGTGCTCCAGCAGCCTCTGTGTCACATGTATTCAGAGTCCTGCACTTCAAAATGGCAGCAGGGATGCTTTAACTAAAGTTCGTCCCTTCATTCAATGAGCTTTAGTTAAAACACCCTTTGCTGCCATTTTGAAGCTCGGGGATGCTCAATACGTATGATACTGCTGGCGCTTTAATTAAGGTGGCTCTCAGAGCTACTGCAATTAAGGTACCCCCCCACACACTTCGTAGCATGTGTATAGACACCCTCTGTTTTTCTGTTGGGCAGGTTTTCTGCTGCAACCCTGCTCTTCCAGTTGCAGGCCTGTGACTCAGTCTGCACTTATTTGCATCAACCCACATTCATCTCTACTGCTCACATCATCTCTAGTAAGCTAACATACTAACCACCACTCACATCACCTCTGTGGCTGGCCCTGAGATTTCAGATTTATATAATGGTAGCTGCAGCTTGTGCCATGATTATTTCGCTGACTTTGGATCCCTTCAGTATTAACAGAGGGAGAGGGTTTAAAGCAATGCTACATGTTGTTTGGGCACTCAGGCAAAAAGTCACCCTTCTCTGGAAACATAGCTCACTACCTATATGTCACCTTTGCACTAAGAGGACATGAATCTTGTTCCTCAGCCTGTTTTGTGGCTGGTTGTCTTTTGCTTAGTTGTCTATACTTTGGCATTAAATTTTAACTGGAAAATAGTTCAAAATTGCTCTGGACAGTGTTGCCTTAGCAGGGGCTTTGAATTCTGAATGGGAAAGATCAACAGCATGTTTTGTACGTATTTTATAGAAGATGACAGGCTACATCAAGTTACTGGGAGTCTATATTCAGTAGAAATCCTGCATTGGGGAAAAGGAGGTGGGGGGAAGGAAGAAAGATAGGGAAGGAGATGAAGCTATTTTTGTTCTGCAACCAAATATCTTTTGGTCATTGTATTAGGCAGGTCATCTCGAAAGGTCAGCAGCTTCGTGAGTTGTGCCTAGCTGCAAGACATGTCTGGACTAAACAGGAGCATTCATTCCTGTTTAAGCTAGACAATCTCACAACTATCAGCTGTGAGCTACAGCATGGACAACAACTATCCTATCCCTGTCTTAGGGACATGTTGATACTAGTCAGTTATGACACCTTTTATCAGCTCCAGAAAATGGCCTTGTTTTCCTCAGTGTATCATTGCTTCTCTGCTGGGGTTTGATAGTGTACATTTCAGTTTAAGACATTTGTCTTGCGCATAAAGCCAGTTACTGGAGTCTGTTCACAGGCTGACCTCTCTAATTCTGAAACGGGACAATGACAGTGCCTCCTGCATGACTTGAATTCTTCTCTTTGCTTAGCTGTCATCAATGTGCCTGCTCAGCCTTGGTTGTAAGAAGCAGTTCTACATTGCTCGTAGGGAAGCTACACTGGAAGGGAGGAATGGGATGTTTTATGATGACGGGGTGTGTCTAGAGTAGCTGACAGGTGACAGGATGTCTGTCTGTAGCCTTTGTAAATCAAAGCCCATCTCCACCATTTAGCAGTACAAGCAGCTGTGCATTTGGGGCACTGTCTCCCTGATGGCTGCTCATATCTGCACTGAACAGAGAGGCTGGATTTGTCTGCTATTATTAAATATAGTGGCACAACACTTTCCAACTTCCACTGGGCCTTATTTTGAATGATATGGGTAAGAGCACCACCATTTTTCTCTCCTGATGTGTTTCAACGTGTTTCTTTCCCTCCTTCCCTCCCCGCCCCCCGCCCCCCGCAACTTTTCTTTTTCAGGGTCTCTTGACATGAAATAAACTCCTGTTGTTAAAACCAGTGTAAAACTAGTGAATAGAGTCATGAATATATTTCTTGTCCTTGACAGTAGTGGCACTCAGCAAACTGAATACCTGCTTAACTATGCGAGGGTATTCGGAGCCCTTGCATCACTCTTTGTATTAACTTCAGGGAAACTGTTTTATTTGCAGGCAGGCAGGGGGACAAGATTGCTGAGAAGCAGAGGAGGAGGGAGCGTGCCACCACAGATCCTTCATGCTTCTCCATTCCAAGCCCATCTGCTACCTCCTTACTGGTGCTGAAGTACCCTAGATAAAATGCTGTGAAGAACAGCAATGGAACCAGTTTCAGATAAAATAGGAACCAAATAATGGGGACTCCTCAGGGACCGCATTGCCTTTCTTGTGATGAGTCAGATACAGTGCAAACTGTACCCACCACTGTAAATTGGCTCTCTGGGCATTTCTTTGTGTGTCAGTTTTAACTACCCCCTTCCAGATGTCACTAGCAGGAAGCAGAAGAATCTTAGCTTAAAGCTCGATGCAAAACCAAAGCTGCTTGGAAGTTTAAAAAAAATGCAACTCACCTCAAAATTTCCCCCTCCTCTATACATTTAAGCTGGCAATGGAAGCACTGAAATGCTGTCAGAATGGCACGTTGCTTTTGCAATATGTCTAATCCATGCAAAATCAGCTAAAATAGACATTTTGCCTGATCTAGCGAGGTTTCCAGTCCAGGGAGATTTAGATGAGTTAGGACAAGCATCCATTAAAGATCAGGATTCTGGCATATTCCTTGCAAAGAAGTGGAGGATCCAGGCTCCTTCAAGTCATGGTTACTGGTTGTGAAAAGAAACTCAGGTTTGTTCTCAGATTGAAGTTGCTAAACATTATGCCAGGTTCATTAGTATCACTGCCTAACCATTTCTCATGTGGCATTATCTGTATTTACTGCACTATCTGTAAAGCAGTGTAAGAAACTGCAGCAGAAACTTTGAACCATCCAGATTTGACTTTCTTCTTTCCTTGCACTTTACTCCTTGTTCCTTCTAATTAAGTGGTAACTTTCTTGGCCCAAATAAAGAGAGGAGCCTGAGATGTGTATAAAAAATGTCTGAGGACATAATATTTGCTGTTGTGAGCACAAATCAGGTGGTTATCATGCAGATGTTTATCAAGGGGTCAGATTTGCCCGTGCAGTTGTAATAACTGTACACACCATGGCATCTCAGGCCTTTATATTAAACCATTGTGTGTTTGTCTGCTGTCCAGTAAGGTGCAAGTACAAAGAACTAGGTCATTTTGGGGGGGCTGTTTTGTTTTGCTAGATATCTAAGGATTCATCCTTCATTGAGTTGCCACTGCCAAAACAAACCATGCCCTGAATAAATAAGCTCAGAGACCCATATGAAACAGGAAGGCTTTGTGTGGAGATGCCAGATCAGGTGAGTTCTCTCAAGGACCCAGCGTCTCCCCAGTGGAATAGGAAAAGACAGTGTTTCAGTGCCAGTAGCAAGGAAGGCCTGGCAGTGTTGCAGAACTGTCCAGCAGGCTTCTGGAGATCTGTTAACTCAGGCGTCTCCAGGCATGCACATGGCAGCTCTTGTTATCGGGCAGTGGTGACATCAGGTGCATTTCACACTTAGTTTCTGTTCCCAGTAAAACAGCATTCCAGTATTCAGTATGTCATGGCAAAAAAACACACTGACTTATGTCAGGACTGGATTAAATGGATCACTGAAAATTATGTTTTGTGTGCTGCTTCTTATCTCTGCATTCATGTTTGAGGAGGCAACACAGCATCCTTTACATTCGTGTATCAATTAGCTCTTTCTTTCAATTCCAGTATGTCAGTTAACTTCTGTTTTAGCTTTTTGTTGCCATAATACATGTATGTATGACTGTCTAGTCCTATACATGTTTGCATGCAGTACCTCTACCCAAAGAAATGTTGTGACTTATGGAGAATTTAGAGGCTACTGTTCTTGAACTGGAGGGAGCTGAGAACTTAGGCAAGAGTCTGAATAGTTTGGCTATATTTATTTTTGAGGGCAACGTCTGTACTTGCTCTGCACAGTTCCTGCTATTCAGAGGTCTGTTTCCAAAATTACAACTTTCTTTCCCAATGACAATTACTCCTGTAACAAGCAGTCATGCTTAACAGTCATCGCTTGATTGCCAATATTTACCTTGCTTTATTACATTACTGTAAACTTCAGTTGGCTATGAGAGCCAGTTGATGACTCTGACGATTTGGAATCTGAAGGACTCTGATGAAATTATACACCACCTTAGCGTGCCATCTGAGCCTCTGGACTGGCAAGTGAAAATAAATGTTCCAAAGGTTGTACTTTATATAGCCACAGACTTGACCTCTAAGTGCCTTAAAAGGGCTCACATACTTAAAGGTGCATTACTAGGCCTTACACTAATTCACTGTGATAGCTAAAGTGCTTTGTGTGTACCACAAGAGACCAGAAGCCCTTGAGGATCCTTTAGAGCAGAGCATGTGGGCAGTTAGCATTATTCAGCTTGAATTTTGTATTTGCAGCCAGTCATGAGTGAAAGTAGGGGTAGACCATTTGCATATTGTTTTGGTATAAGGCTAGAAAAATGCTTCCATATGCGTAAGTCATGTAACTTCATCCTGTGTATTTTTTTCAAATGCCTGGAAAATCCTAAATAAGACGAGGCTGGTTTTTTTTTTTTGTGCTGAGAATTTCTTAGAAGCATTCATCCCTCTCTGTGTTTAAGTTTGCTGGTCTAAGCAGGAATACTTGAGACTGATTTTAATTCTTAACTAGATGGACATGATTTATTAATTCACATTTGAAATAACAATTGCAGTCGGAAGGAATCAGCTGAAAGCCTTAATTACATAGGAGAAATATGCTTCAATGTAACATGCCCCATCCAGATTTCAGAATACATAATTATCATAATTTTTTAACTTTTTTATTTAAAAAATCATGATGGAGACCAGGCTCCAATGGTTACACATGCTGCTTCCAAGTAGCATCTAAATTAAATAGATTGTTTTCTAATTTATTTGTTAGTACCCAACCACATACAGATACGTGCATTCACAAACACCTACACACACAGAAACACTCACACCCCTTATTGTACAAGGTCTGGGCTCTGCGTTCCAGCTGCTATTTTTACATCTGAGCTGTGTTGCAGTTTCTGTGCCCAGTTCAAAGGAAAAAGATGTTAAATTCTGAATGTGCACTGGCATATGAGCTGAGATTAGGTAATTTGGGATCACTCCACAGAAATCACATATGGGCTTTTGGGACTGGGAATTCATTCCTGTTCAAATAGTGATCAAATGAGGGTGGGGGAGGAGAGATCAAGGGGTTTTTTGTTTTGTTTTTTTAAATATGCTTCCTGAAAAGAAAAAAAATGTACTATAGAACAGGGAAGTGTGTGTGGGGGAAAGTTGTCTTCTTGCACTGGAAAAATAAAATCCAAGGACACAGATACACTTTAGGGCCCCGCTTGAACCAAAATGAGGTTACATTAACATATGAGCACTTACAGTCACCTTACACTCATCATGGCAATCCCACTTTGATTATCACCAGCTTTCTCAGTTGCTTATAACTTCTGGCCTGTTTTCTCTCATGGGCTAAGACTTCCTATGCTTGGTCTTGGCTTTGAAGAGATGGCTGCTTATTTTTTCCTTTAATTACCCCTCTCCCCTATTCTATATCTATTTCCTCCTAATCATTGACTTGCTACTTCCCAACTCATCGTCTCATTACCTCATATATTGATTGCTGTTAGCAGCCCATTCAACTGCCTTGAGTGGCCTGAAGACTTTTTGAATTTAAAAAACTCCAACCGATGTGCAAAGTTCACTCTTGGGTTTTGGGGGGTGGGGAATGAGGTGGAAAGCTTGAGTAAGCTTACAGATGCAGGCTTGTGATTTGATCCATGATGAAGAGGCAATGGCCAGCCATGAGATTTAGATCCTAATCCAGGTTTGGAACCCAATCACCCACTGATATGGGGGGTTTGGATGCTGTGTTCTAATTAGGGTGTACCAGTGATGATGAAGTGAGTGTCTCCACACTCATATGTTGGAAGCATGAGGGCCAGAAAGCCAGCAACAGATAGAATGGTTGATGTCAAAAAGACCTTGGGTACCCAAAGGAGGGCTGTAAGGGTATTCATAGATGATGTGGTCAACCGTCTGAGCTTGAGCACCACAACTGCAGCCAGCATCATTGAAGAGGCCCCAAGAGTGCACGCTTGCCCATTTTGAGACAGTTAAGAGCTGCCCAGGTCCTGTGGGCAACAGCCATCCTGAGGGGTGGAAGCTGGTGTTAGGGATGAAGTTCTTTAGCTGTAGTTCTTGTACAGCATATTTCCTGCTCCACTGACTGGAGGTCCATGCTGTAGGTGACATGCCATGTGCAGATTTGATGAGCTTGTTGGCCTGAGTGGAGAACAGGTTCCCAGTCTTCAGGCAGTAGTTAGTTTTCTGATCTGCAGCTACTAGGTGGAGTGCAAAGAATGGTCTGGATCATGCACTTTGAGTCCTAGGGCCAGGGTAGCAGCTTGTCTCTAGATGTCAGGGGTGGGAATGCCTGTCCTCGGTTTCTCTTCTAAAGTCTGTCCTGGCTTCACTGAGGAGGACAACTTTTCAGAAGTCCACATAAGGACCTGAACAATGAGTCACCATCATGGCTACCCAACGTATTTGGTGTACGTGGGAATGCAGTATGGTTTTCAAGATGTTTAGGAAAGAGAAAATTGATTATTAAGCATCCAGTACACTGTGAAATATAATGTGATATATAATAGGTTAATGTTCAGATCTGGAGAAGATGTAGTTCTCAACTGAAATACTAATGGGTGTTCCTCTAACTCTACCCAATGATCTGTGAGCTGCTACAGCCATTCCACTTCACATTCTTTCCTAACCTTACCCATACTCACAGCTGAATTAGGAAAGAGACATGAAGGAGACAGTGGAGGAGACTTCTACTTTAGAACCAGATGCAGGGGATTGAGGAATAGACCTAGACTTTATAGAAGAGGATTTAAAGGGGGGTCTCAGATCAGTAACTTCAACCCCTTAATGCTCCCGCCAGATAGAGGGTGGAAGATCCTGACATTACAGATCCATCACTAAAGCCAGGAAAGAAGGACAGGAGGGTTTAACAGTGCTGGCTTGATGGCCATGCCCCTGAAGGGAAGGCAGTGCAATTGCCACAGTTATTTCGTCTTCTAAATTAGTGTTTTTCAAATTTCTTAAAGTCACAGAACTTTTTCATATTTCTTCTTCTGTCACAGAACCTGTACCCCTGGCTCCATAGGCCATGTGAGCTGACGTAGAGCCAGGAGACCTGGTCCAGTAGTGGTAGTGCACTACCCCACTCCCCCTCTGCTTGCTCTGCCATTGCCTCCAGTCTTTTTGCAGAATCCCTAATGACCTATTGTACAACCTCAGGGTTTCTCAGAACACAGGTTGAAAACCACTGATCTAAACATAAGTTGTTTCAAATGACATTGTGTGGTGTTAGCCAATGCTAATTTTTAAATTGCCTCTCTGTACTATATGTAAGGTATAAACAAGCTCATTGCTCCATCCACAGGAATCAATCTACCTAC
>NW_017729022.1:185246769-185278551 GCF_001723915.1 Gavialis gangeticus | reverse complement strand
GGCAGGAGACCTGGTCCAGTAGTGGTAGTGCACTACCCCCCTCCCCCTCTGCTTGCTCTGCCATTGCCTCCAGTCTTTTTGCAGAATCCCTAATGACCTATTGTACAACCTCAGGGTTTCTCAGAACACAGGTTGAAAACCACTGTTCTAAACATAAGTTGTTTCAAATGACATTGTGTGGTGTTAGCCAATGCTAATTTTTAAATTGCCTCTCTGTACTATATGTAAGGTATAAACAAGCTCATTGCTCCATCCACAGGAATCAATCTACCTACCTTAAAGCAAGGCAGCTCCTGGGCACTTCCCCAGTAGGTGTGTGTATATGCAAGCAGAGCGGCTGATTTTTTTTTTTTCATAATGCTCATCAATGGTGTGTGTTGGAAGGCAGGATCAAAAACAGATCTAAGAGTAATTATCTTCAGGGACCCTAGTTTTCTGTGGGGAAAAAAGAAAAAAAATCTTTGTATAAAAGCCACAAAAATCCGCGTTTTTCCATGACCTACCATTTTTCCATGGTTTACCATGGCAAATGAAAAGCCAAGTTCCTTGGTCATCCTTTGATGAAAAAGGGGTTAATAGAGATTTTTTCCCCCCACAGTGGATTTATTCAGCACTTTTGTCTGAACAAACGTTTGAAAACCATACAGAAAAGTGCAGGCATAATCTCTTGAAATTGGATCTATATTCTAAGGTGAGGGGGTGTCCCTTTACCCACATGCAACCTGCTTGAGTGTGTCACAGCGTGGGGTCCTAGGAGTGGCTGTGATCTCCTGTAGCTCCCCCTACCGTGCCAAGTTCACATTAAAGAGCCCTCGTTCTCGCCCACCATATCTTTGATGTTATCTATTTATAAGGGAGGCTGCCTTTTGTCCCCTTGGACACAGTGCTCTGACGTATCCTGGCCCCTGTTCTGTATTGTTTGACTCAGTGCACCCCAGCCTTATGGGCTATGCGTGGCTCCAACCACCCCTTTACCATGCCTCAAGCCTCGCTGATATCCCGGACGTTGTTTGGTCTGCCCCCTCAGGCACTCTGGCTTGCCTCGCAAGCATGCGCCCCCTCAGGTGCTCTTCAATCGATGCCCCCTTACTCTGGAGCTCCTCTCGTCGCCCCTTCTGCCTCAGGGCTCCTCTCATCACCCCCTCTGCTCTGGGGTGCTTATCATGTTGCGCCCTCTCTGACACCAGGGTCCCCATGCTACCATGGAGCCCCTATGAGGCCTTCTCCAACCCCTAATAGCCTTACCCAGTCCTCCGGTCTTAAACAGTAAACAGAAACTCAAGCCTCTTGGCTACAACATAAATTCAAACCATCCGGCTATAACCATATTCAAGTCTGTGACAGGGTTTCTCCCTCTCTCACCCATAGCAACTGCTCGAGTATCCTGGCCTCTTCCTTCTCGTTGCTCCAGCAGAATTCCCACCCCTATGGCTGCTGGCAGGGAACTGCCTCCCTGGCCTCAGCCTGGATTTATATATATGTCAGGCCCTGCCCCTTTCCGGTCCGCTGACCAACTGCGGTTGCCCCAGCAACCAGCACCTGTGCCTCTTTATAGGCGCAGAGCACTGAGGTGCTCTGCGACAGAGTGATATTAAAAGCTTTTAGTTTTCCCCTCAAAACATGACAAAACTTCTTGCTCTAGTACAAATATCGTCATGCACTTCTGAAGTGAAAATTAATAAGGACTCTTCAAATGTTATCGTTAAAATACACAGAAGGATCCTGCTCCCTTAGGCTTTCCTTCAGAAATGTACAACATTTTACAAGGAAACTATGTGATGTAAAACCCTTTGTGTCCATAGCATATCCACAGTTATCAGCTGGCAGGGTAAAGCAACTTATTCTAGCTGTGAATGTGAGAAACAGTACTGTTTGTCTATGGTTTTCCTTGGCAATACTTGCTAAGTGTGACACACGCTACTGTCATTCAAACCATCTTGATAGAGCAGGATATACTGTGTTAATCTTACCTTTTCAGTCTTTTCAATAGGAGTCTTTTCAGTCCCCCTCCCTAGCCACCCCAGTCAGGTTCTCTTTTGATTTGTTGGAGTATAATTGCTGAACCAAAATTAGGAGTGGGCAGACATACAATCACACTACAGTGGCTAGTCAGAGCTCACTACAGCTGGGACAACTTCACAAGCAGGCTTCTGACCTTCACGTGGCTTGAAAATGAGTGCTTTTTAAAAGGTTCTGCAAATGTTTATGGAGAAAGCAAACCAGAGGGCTAGTAGGATATCAGTGTCTGTAAATTCACCCCTTCCATGCCTACAATTGAATAGTGATAAATAAGGCAAATATAAAACTGTGATTGAAAATAAAAGAGCAAAAGAAGGCTCTCTTCTCTGCCTGGCATGGCTTCTGACTATGTTTGCTGTCTGACAGTGTCATTGTGAATTACAGTACATTGGGTCATTATTATATACATGGTGGCACTGAGAGCAAGAACAACACTGAAAACCGTCTATTTTTTGTCACTGAACAAGTGTCGTTCTTTTCTCCTTTGCCTTTAAATCACAATAAATCCAACTACCTGATGTTTAAAAGTGATTGGAATTACATTCAAACTGTTCTGCTAGTTTAACCCAGCAATAACATCGGTAAAAAAATATATACTTTATACACCAGACCCATCAGCTGCCTGCTAGAGAAAAGCAGGACAAAGCTCCAGGCAAACTGTGGATGAAGGAGCAAAACCGCGATTAATCTCAGAAAAGGGGTGATACAGACTCCTTAAACAACACTTTCGGGTGAGCTGTAAAACATTTTTTGGGAAACCAAAAAATCCTAAAAGCAGACAGAACAATTACTTTGAACTCTGATGGTGTTATGACTGTTTGAGTGTTTAATGAAGGTTAGCACTGCTCTGAAAGAAGACCAAAGTTAGCCCAAGCAAATAGGTATCAGTGTCCCTTGTCACGCCAGAAATGCCAAATATTATGGCTATGACAATAGGTAGAAGAAATTGGTGCTTTTCTGCAGCTGTCATCTGTTTGCCTTATGGTAAGAGACAACAGGCAACCCAGAGCTTCCCATACAGGTGATCCTGAGCCACTCCAGGTAGGTGATCCTGAGGCTTTAGGGGCCCAATTTTGCAAACCCCGAGAATTACCATTCCCAGGGCTTGCAGGATTGGACCCAGCCAGCGGATTCCCTGGGTGCAAATATCATGCTGCTGCACCCTGACTTGGGGCATGTCTCTGTAAACAGGGGAACCCTGAGTTTCCCCACTTGCAAAGGCATACCCAGAGTATCCAGTTCAGGGAATGCCTCTACAAGTGGGAAAACCTAAGGTTCCCACATTTGCAGAGATGTACCCTGAGTGCTGTCCCACAGGATTGGACCTCTGCTACTCACAGGAGCAGCAGGAGTCCAACCCTGCAAGATAGCAGGTAACCGCTTTTTCACCCAGGGTGCGGTGCTGGCAGAAGTAATATTTGTTGCATAAAAATGCTTTACAGCTTACCCGAAAGTCCTCTACAACTGTGCAGTGACACCTAGGCATGGCTTCAGGGTGCTTTAAAAGTGTCCAATTGCACGACAAATAAGCATTCATCTAATGAGGGATCAGATAAAGGCACTCCAAAGTGGAGTGCCTTAGGGAATGTCTGTTCCCTAGGTTTAGTTTGTCAACTTGACTGGGGCTGGAATGATGCAGCCCAGCCTCACCCCTTGTGCTGTCTGCAGGAAGGTAGGGAGGGAAAGGAAGCTGCAGGCTGGAGTTTTCCCGACCTGAGCTGGAGTGAGGGGTGGCTTGACTGGAGCCCTCCCACCTTGTAGCCCCCCCAACTCCCTTTGCCTCTAGTTCAGGTTGGACAAACCCCAGCCTGTAGCTCCCTCCCTCTCCTTTCTCCTCCATGAGTGACTGGTGCCTCCCAAGCCTGGGGGGGGCACCAAATCGCCGATGGGGGAGTCCCCCATGGCCAATCACCAACCAGGGCAGTTCCCCAGTGACTGATTGCTGACCGGGGGATGGGGGAGAGGGGGCAGGAACTGCTGAATCGCCGAGTCAGCAGCAAAACCAGAAGTGCACTTCCGCCAGCACTTCCAGTTTCGTGGCTGGTACTTCCAGGGGGTGCATGGCCAATTTCGTGAGATGCACATGCACATGCACCTGTGTGCACCCCCTACACGTCACCAATGCCCCCTCCCTATCTGCACAGAGAACCAGAGCTGTGAGGGGTAGGGGGAGCTAGGGGAAAAATGCTTCTTTGCCATATCCGCTCCAAAGTGGAGCTCCCCTCCTATATAACAGCTGAGCATCTGTTGGATTAGGGGTGTTGCTGTAAGTCATGGCACTTTATGTTAAGCGCCATAAGTTAGAGTGGGGACCTGAATGTCTATCAGCGCCCACAGTGAAGCAAATCAGCTGGCACATTCCAGCACAGCTGATCTGCTTTATTTGGCAATGTCTATTCATAGCCTAAGAGAATTATTGGTGCAAAAATCATAGATTTATCTGGCCCCGAGGAACATGGTGCCTGAGTGCTGGCTGAGTATTTATCCTCATTGTTCACCATCAGACAAGGCTATAATTATTCTTCCCATTTTTCAGGTGAAAAACTAAGAGATGGTGATTACAGTCTTTCAAAAGTGCTCAGTACCAAGAGCTGGCGATAGATGCTTGAAAAGAGCTCAGCCCAGTGGGTAATTAAGTTCTTCTGAAAATCTGGCCACAAATGTCAGGATGAGAAGCAAATGCATTTTTGAAAAGCTGACCCTAATTTGTGTGCTAAATGGTTCTGAAGCTATTCTGAAAAAATCCAGACCTAATTGTCAGTGGTGAGCTCTTGAAAATCTTAGCACATTGGTAAAGAATGAAACCCAGGTCTATCTTGTGTCCCAGTACAAAACTTTATGCACAAGACTCTTTAAAGTCTCTGCCTTGGTTAGCCATGCATTATATTCTTTTCATTTTGTTATAAGGAGGGAGTTCAGGATTGTTTTTCTTGATGGCTTTTTATTTTGTCCTTCCCATCTTCCAACCTGGGTTTTGCTCTTTCCACCCCCTTCCAAAAGGTGTAGAAAAGGAGCCATATGTGGATTCCCTCTGCTGATACCTTTCCAAAAGACCTTGTAAACTGACATTAATTGTTTTGACTGCATGCATCTATTCATTATTACACACTGCTGCTTGTCTCTCTTGCTTTTTTTTTAAAGGTAATGTTATATTCTGCTACTTTCAGATTTTTTTTTATTACAATGAGAATCATAATTATTTCTGTGAAGATCTCGAACAATTCAGAAACTCTTCTGCAAACAGTGACCAAAGAGCACAGTTGTTCTATGCCTGTTTAATTGTAAGACACATTTCTTATTTAGCAGATTTCTTGTGTACAAAAGAAAAGCACACCCGGTGCAGGCAGAAGGACCCACCCATGCTATATAATTAGAATTTGAGACTCTCCTGACTCTCTTCTTGAGATGGGCTGGTTGTTTTTAGATGATCTGAAGGTATTATCTTCAACACTGTCTCTGTTGATATGTGAGTTGTTGACCTGTACCAGGTAGGAGCTCAAATCAATGTTATGCTTTCCTTTTTTCCAACAAAGCCGTGGAAATCTGATGGGTTTGCTGGGCAATATTAAATCCCAAGCAAAAGCTTTATAAAAGCTACTTCAGAACACTATCGAATTATTAGTATGCTTTTTCATAATACAGATGGCTTCTCATTTTATTGAGAGAGAGAGAAGGAGATTTTTTTCCAGCCCTCTTGGGAATGGTTTTATTGAAAGTATCAAAACTGGGAAGATGGCTGCATCATTTCTCCGATGCCAGGGGTCAGAATCTTTGACTGGCTCGTTGTAATGTGAACATATAAAAATTCACTCAGCGCTCATTCTCTGCCTTTTATTTAATGTACAATCCAGCTAGAGCCACTTTGATTCTTTGCATTACTGTCCCTAACGCTGAATGTTTGCCTTTGGTGTTTTACATTTTTTCATGCATTCTGAGGCAGGGAAAACTTGAAGAAAATTGCCACTGCCCTACTATACATTGACGTACAGTTGCCAATAAAACAACATTTTGTTATTCTACCACAGTAACTGCCACTGAATAAATAAGGGCTGTATTTCTTGTAGAGAGGTACTGCCTAAAGTGTGGTTCTGCTCTGTAAAGTCTCCACATACTCTATACCCTTTGAGTCACATCTGCATCATTTAGAGATTAAAATAAGTGTTTAATATTTTAACTTCTCCAAATGCTAAATAGCCAATACAGCTAAAAGGCAGCTGAAGCAAAAACTGCAAAAGACAGCTGGATTTTATTCCTTCTTGTGCATCATCATCAAATAGGTTTACTGAATTTTGACAACAAGGCCAATTAGTTACATCTATGAAACCTCACTGAGAGCCATAATTTCAAGACAATGGGGTTTCACAAGCCTCTCTGAAAGCAGAAATCATCTTGCAGAACCTTTATTGATAGCAATGATTTGCAAAAGGAAAGGAACCAGCTTGATGCTTAGATGTAGAGTGAAATTTTCAGGACTGGTAGTTATTAGAAAAAATCCTTTTTGCTTGAAAATGGAGCAGACTTGATCTCTCAGGTCAGGAGATTTAATCAGGTTTCTTAGGTGCCTATGTGTGATATAGACAGAGTTTAGCTACCTAAGTTCCAAAGGGTAATTCCAATTACATCTGTGCTCATAGCCAGAAATCTTTATTAGGTGCCTCCATTTTGGACAGCAAAGTTCTCTAGCTCTATGCCACGTCTTCTGGGTTGGTGTCTCTAACTCCCAATGCAACTCCACTGAGGTTCAAAATGTTGTTTCTGGGTATCCAAACTCCACCTAATTCCCTGAGAAGGGCTGTGTCAACAGGCGTACCAGAAACTGCACTCACTTGAATGTACAGCATTAAATTTAGCCTGAGGATGGTTATGTAGGTGGTGCTATCCGCCGTTTTCTCAAATCTAATGGTTATATCATTCATGCAGGGTGTGGGAAACCTGTTTTCCATACCCGCTTATTCTGAGCAGATTTGAACTGATACTGCTGTCTTCCTTTGGGACTCTTTTGGTTATAGAAAGGGCTAGGTGAATATATACTGTGCCCCTTCTTTTAAGCTGGGTCACTTGGTGGCCTACAATGCAAGAGTTGTGGGCCCAGGAAGAGAACATCCCAGAAGGATCCTGCCACTGTAGTCCTGCTGCTGGAGTGTATTTGGATCTTTTTTCTAATATCTGTGTAGGCACAAGGAGTCCTAAGCTAGTGCTCTTAACCACTGGGCTATGGGACAAAGGTGGGAGCACCACTGCCATCTCCATGTGACTATGAGAGTAGGCATTGTGAACCCCCAGCTGATGTAGAGGCTTTACTGACAGCATGAGTCAGGTGTCTATGCTCCAGAGTAGGGTAAGAGTTCAGATCTCACTGCACTCAGCATTTCCTGCTCACTACCACTAGATGCCTTGGGGCTTTCTGAATCACCCTTTGGAGGCAATTCCCTTTCTCTTCATAGAATTGGTAATCATGCCAAAACCTGGCTGGCTCCCAGGCATCTCCAAAGAATATCCACGTATTCAACAGTGATCCTAGGCACCTAAACTAGTCAAAAGGAGTCACCCCCTGAAGCAAGAAAACTTGTGATGCCAAAGCATAGGCAGCTGAGCAACCACTTTGAATCCAGATCTAAACAGTTTATACGTACAGTGTAATGGAGCTCCCAGCATCCCATTTTTAGTCATGGTTTAAACTACCCCTAGATTGTAAAGTTGGATTTTCAAAAGCAACACATGCCCCTCCTGAGTAATTTAGCCATTGAATTTTAAAGGGTTTTTAAAAGAATATAAATAACTGAAAATGGTCATAAACCAAGCCTGCCTTGAGCACCATACTTCTAAACTTTGGGGAAGTTTGAATCCAGATCTGTCCATTGCAGCAGTATCTATAACTTGCAGAACAAAATTTGTTGTTTTGAACAACTTGCTGTTTTTTGATGATTTGGAACTTATCCAAATTTGAAATGTGTGCCTCAGGCCATATAGTCCATAGTTAATATACCATCACATTTCTCCTGCTGACCAGTCAAAATGACAGCTAAGAAAAGTATTGCACTATTTTTTGTGAATAAATTTTAAAAGAAGGATTTCTTTTTGGTCTAAGATCAAATATAGTATCAGGTTTATCTGTTTTGTGTGTCTTTAATTTTAAGCTACCATCCAGGCAATTCTGTTTTATTTCTTCATTCCCAGTTTGCCCAGAGTCTTGTTGGACCACATTTTATTTAATGCAGAGCTCAAGAAAACCTAGCACCAGCCCTCCTGGTTGTGTTTTTGTCTCTGTTGTTCTTACTCTGTGAATAAATATAGTACTGAGTATTTCATCCGATACCTTTCACAAGCAATACGCTCACTTAAAACACCATCAAGGAATAAACACTACCAGTATCCTTCAGATATCTGATTGGGTAGCTAATTCACAAATGATTGACTATCCAGTGGTGAGAGCATATGGAAGCTCTGTGAGCAATTGTCAACACTAGGAAAGTAGTCAGAGAAACGGATTGTTAAGAACTGAAAACAATAGCGAACAAGAAAGTCCTTGAAGGAATGTGGCACGGGGTCTGCTCTAAGCATGAATTTATGAAAATGCTTGGCCAAAACAAAAGAAGATGGCAGCATCATTTCACATATGTGCTTCTCATTGTTGGTTATTATTATTCCAATTTTTGACACTTGAATGAAATGTGGTATAATTGGGCTTCATAGCTGCTGCTTCAGGCGACATCAATTGCCTTTTTTTAAAATGATGATGGTATTGAGGGAGATTTTTTTTCTTTTTATGTTTTGAAGTTGCTGTACTCTCAGTACCACTCATACTGTACACGGAAGGGGCATTGTACTCCTGGGAGGGTCTGCAAGGCTAGGAGACTGATCCCGTGAAGAAATATGAGATGGAGAAGCAAAGCAAAGTAAACATACTGGAGGATGTTACACTTCACTTGAGTCCCCTGATATCCCTTCTTCTCTTTCCTCCCTAGACTTCCCTGTGCTATAGCTCAACCGTTTTGTCTCACTTTCCTGCTGCAGGCTCTAAGCAGAGCATCACAGGGAGCATGCAAAGCCTGCCCTCTCTTACTTTGATTCAGTGATCAATTCTGTCAAGATTAAAGGGCCGTAAGCTGTCACAAAAAGAAAATCATTCATTAAACTGTATTTATGCCTACTACAGAAAACACTACTGCATGTCTTTCTTTGTATTTATTTGGATACTGGAGGTTTTGGTTGACCTATTTTGATTTTGGGAGGCCAGAGTGCCCTTTAAGGAGGCAGAGTGGTTGTACGGCTTATGTTTTAAAGTTGCATTCAGCATGACGAACAAGATTTATTCTTTATTGTGATTTTTTCAGTGGGAAGTAATGTTTCAAGATAAACAGCAAAACTTTTAAAAACAATACGGCAACTATCAAAAGTAAATAATAGAAATTAATTAACATAGTGTGCACTAAATCCTCAGTTTTCTGTTCATGTAGCAGGGGAAAGGTATGTGTGAAAAGATGGCATTATGCCACCTTCTCCCTTACAATCCTAGGCTTGGGTCAATCTTAGTAAAACTTACAGTAGCATTAAGGTTGCTTTAAAGACTAGGGACAGACATTCAAAAAGTCTGAGCCTGAATTGATTCAATCTTTGCAGGTTAGTCTAAGCAAAGCTTGAACTGATTTGGAGGTGGTTGATTTGGAGGTACAAAGCTTGAACTGATTTGGAGGTGGTTGATTTGGAGGTGCAAAGCTTCAACTGATTTGGAAGTAGTTGATTTGGAGGTAGTTCAAGCTAGATGTGGAGGGGGGTGCTAGAGAAGCCCTCCCTTCCTTTGCACAATACTGAGCTGGGGGGGGGCATGGCCAGGCTCTGACAGGATGCTATTATTAGGGAGCGTTCCCCCCACTCCTGAGCAGCCCAGCAGGGAATGTTTATCACCCCTAACTCAGTGTTTATCACCCCATTAAGAAAACAACAGAGGGACATTACCAGCTACCTGTTGATTCTGCCTTTGTCCCATGTGCCACAGCTTGGAGGTAGCCAGCATGTGGTCTGCTAGGTAATGCTGAGAGGTGTCTGTGACAGACAGGGGAATGCCTGCTTAGCAGAGAGTGGGGAGAGGTGGGAGCAGAATCCAGGCAGATGCCTTCAGAGACTGAGGGAACTGCACGCAGGGAGCAGAGGAGAGGGGCCACCGTTGTTGTGGAGCAGGGAGCCCCACCCAGCGCAGAGAGGATGCCAGGATGCTGGGGGAGTCTGGTTTATTTTAAACCAGCAAGGGGTCTGGAACAGACATTGCATAAACCAGTTTGAGCCAAATCAGTTAAATCTCAAACTGGTTTATGTGCACTGAACATCTGGTTTATGTGCACTGGTTTATGTGCACTGAACATCAGTTCTGCTACTGGTTTAAATCAGTTTCTGATCACTTAAACCGGTTTATGTGTAATGTCTGTCCCTAGCCAAAGAGGTTATCCAGGAACTGGAGATCACCAAAGGCAATAGCACTGAACTCATGACCCATCCATATAGCCACCCCACCCAACACCAAGCCACTGGGACTTCCTCTACTCTAGGAGAATCTCATGCCATTGGGCTAAGTCTTGCTTATTTGAGCTTTGCACTGTCATTGACATGCCTGGTACAATGGGGCCCAGGACTCAGTTTTGTGTTTATTGATTTAAAAATAACACATATGCATTATTAAAATCAGCATCTTTTGTCAAGGAGATGGGCCTGAATCAAAACCCTGGATGGAAACACCACCCAAAACCAAGAGCCATCTGCATCAGACCTTTAATATAGCTCTATCACTGTTATAAGCCAGACTGCACACTGCCAAAGGATGAACAGAATGTAACCCTTCTGCTAGAAGCTCTCGGCCAGGTTCAAATACCTAGGGGTTTCTGTTAAAATTAACAAATGCTCTGGCTTGTGTTCCTACTCAGACACCTGGGAAAACTAAATACTTCCCTTGGGTGCCCTTTAGCAGGCAATGCTGCTCCCCTTGCAAGGATAAAAGAAAACTTTAGTCATGGAAAAGGAACCTGTATTAATTTATGGAAACATAGCAAGAATAAATAAAACATGTTTATACAAATAACAAGCAAAACACTGTCCGCCCAGCGCCCTGGAGGATGGGGTAGTTTTTTGCCTCAGTTTTCCATATCTGCTGGTATGGATGTCTACTGAATATATATCTCTGTGACACCTTTTTCCTACACTCTTCCTTACATTTTCTCCTCTGTTATTCACCTCTCACCGTTTATTGGCAGTGGTTAGTGAAGTCCCAGAGCCTAAAACTCTCAGGCAGGTCTGCTTCCAGCTTTTTTGTGGGGAGTGTTTCTATGAAAGATGCCTTTACTCTTGCTTCCAGCTGTAATATAGTCTCTCAATTCCTGCCTCTCACCATGCAGCCACTTCTAGCTATGATGTTATATCTGAACCATAGTGCCAAAGCTGGGTCTTCCAGATCCTCACCTGTTAGAAAGTCATCAAAGCTCCCCAGGTATTTAGCACCTCACTAATTCTTTTCTCTGGCCACAACACCAGATCTGGGTGTTGAAGCTCCAACCTCTAAAAAAACACCTAGGGCTAAGTATAGCCAGTCAAAAAGCCTAAGGCTGAATCAATTTAGTCTTTGCAGGTTCAACTAAGTTGCACAGATTAAACTGAAACAGAACTGAACAGACATTTTCCTTTGATTCAGGAATTACAGCCACATGCCTGCAGTGGCTCAGGCCAGAAGCTGGGGGGCACTAGAGCATGGCTCTCTGGCTATGTGTTCACTTCCTCTTCTTGCTGCTCCAAGGTCTTTGAGATTTGCAGTCCAAAATCAGAGCATCAAGACTCTGCAGGGTTGTTCATCACTTCCTTTAAAAAAAAAATGTTCATCACTTCCTGATTCCAGATGCGTCTGGGATTTGTAGTCCACAGTCACAGCCAGCAGTAAGTTTGAGCAGGGGAATGGGTGTTTAACCCCGCTCCCAGGCTCCGGCCCGCAGCCGGGGTTTGCCTGGAGGAGCCAGTCCCTCCTGCCACTGCAGGCTAGGCTGCATCTCCAGCCAAACTTGCCTTGTCAGCCCACCCTCACTGCTCCAGCTAGGGAGCAAAGGGGTGGGGCCAGTCCTGCTCTGTGGAGAAGACAGCACAGCCCACCCTAGGGCTGGAAAGCATGGTGGGATGCTGGGGGAACTTGAACATTTAACTTGAACCAGGAAGGGGTCTAGGACATATACCTCTTTGTGATTTTTAAGTGTATACATTTAACTGGCAATGATTTAGTATCTTAAACAATTTTTAAAATATTCTTTTTAACCAAATCTTTGCAGTTAACCTTTAACAACTTCCAGTTCACAGAATCCCTTACAAGAAAAGACAGGAAATCAATACCTCTAAGTAAAGCAAAAGCAACAACAATAGCATCAGCATGTGCCATATCGTACTGGTGTGCCAGCACTAGTAATTGCCTACAGCAAGTAGGAGCCTAGAAGCAGAACAATGTTCTCTATCTGGTCTCCTTTTGCATGTTAAACTGGGTCACTGCAGGGCACCAGTAAGAAAAGAAAGGGTGAAATGCAGTTTCATCCCTGAGCCAGTCTCAGCTAGTGAGGGAAAACAGAGCTGAAGGTATATATTTGTAGTATGCTCCAACCTCATAGATATTGCTGGTGTGGGTTTGGTAAGGAGCATTTAGACCTGTATGTATTGCTATGTGTTACACAGGTCAAGGCTTCTATTGTGATTATTGTTGTTGTATGGGATTCAAGTACCACAAAGGAGAGACTTAACGTTACCCCACCCATAAGGCACAGCTTCTCTGTATGCAAGAACGCCCCCTTTTTCAGTAGGCTAACATTTGTTCGGTTTTCTGATGCCTTTGTCTTAGATGTTAGAGGGTTGGATGCAAGGTCACTCGTTAACCATTTCATGAGGGTATACAAAGTTTCTGCCCTAATCTCAGCTGAAATCTTGCTGTGCAGTAATGGGGCTGGAAACAAAGGGGGCTTTTGCTGTAAACAGGGAACTGCTCATATGCTGTGAAAGCAATCTGGGATTGCTATGAATATCTTAGGTGTATGCAAAGGGCAACAAAGCTCTGCTGAAGTGCTGCCTGACCAGTCTGGGGGCAGCTGAAGTGCTGTTGTGATTCACTTCATTCAAAGTGGTGCTGAAAAAGGACTCCTCAGATTTATGTAGGCTGAAGTTGGACTGTTCAGACTTCATATATTACTGAGGCAGGAGATGTAATATTTTTGCCCTCTACTGGCTAAAAGCTGGGAAAAAGAGATAATAGCACTACTGCTGCTGACAGCAGTGGGAGCTTTTTCTTTTATTGGGATGGTAGAACCTACTCCTCTTGGATCTCTGGGGAACACAGTTCAGAGGGAATGTCTTTTTCACAGACCAAAAAAATGAGGACTTGTATTGCTGACAGTAACTGATGTTCTGTCCAGATACTTTCATGGGGATCGAATCCCAAATTCTTCCTTCGAGACTTCTACACTGACTTTTATATACTCCACAGCATTTCCTTAGCCTCTTTACACAGTTTCCCAATCTGTAGAAACATACAACTGTAGAAATACAGACTATATTTGCTTGAGTTTTATGAGAATGAGTTAGGTAGTGTGTGTAAAACACTTGGAGGAGGGAAAATATAATTGCTTAATATCCTTATGATTTATGGGATTCATCACTCAGCACAATTCTGCCAAAAGTTGCCTTGAATGATGTGGCACAGAAAAGAGCTTCCTTAGTTTTGTTTGTGTGACAGTTTTGGGGTTTTTCTTAGTGGAAGGCAGAGGACAAGGTGGTGGGGTATTTTGAAAGTTGGAATGCAGGGAAAGACTCACCAGGTTAACATCTATAATGCTGTATTAACCAACATAAACTAAAAGGGGAGGTGGGGATCTACAAACTGAGTTTAAATGGCTTCTTCAAACTCTAATCGATAGTTCTGGACCCTTCAGGATTTTTTCTGTTCTCTCTTTCTCCATCAGCTTTGACACAGCAAACCTGAAAGACAAAGATAGATGCTGACACAGTCCTAAATATTGTACATAAATACTGTGCTGTTATAGTCGATAGGTACCAAGTTTGCTCCAATCTCCCCCTCTAGTTATAGCAAGTTTCCATCTGGTACAACTTACACTGCACACTCCCTCAGGTTTATGTGTAAACTACTGTGAAAGCAGAGTCATTGATTTTTTGTGGGTTTAGTGCCAGAGCAATTTTAGATGGCACAAGGCTGATTTCTTTGACTTTCGCTTTACTGCTCTTGATACTGCTGTGTCAAACTCAACACCTTTCACAACACTATCCTCCTCCTCATAATAACAAAGCATTCATCACCTCCTCCTCCTCACTAGTATTGTCAGCATCAGTGGCGGAAGGGTGCTACAGGCAGCTGTATTTGTTTTGACAATGCCAACTTTAAAAAGAATCTGATGGGTTTGGTTTATATATAAGTTAATATTCATTTTTGGGAACTTAGACTTTTTTATGTTTCTTTTGCAACAAAAGCCATGGTAAGATTGTCGCAACTGTTCCTTAGAATCCTCCTCATGGCATGCTGGTTCTTAGGGTGGAGAATGATATCTATATTGTGTGTGTCATATTGTAGAAACCTGGTTATACTTAGGACGCACCCCAGGTCTCTAACTGGTCTATGATAATGGTATAAGTAGAAGAGAATTTAGTTTTCCATCCCATATTAAAACATATAGTGAAGGCTCAATTTTGATCTTAGTTAAATAGTCATGTTTTTCAAAGCATATTCTCAAGCAAGCTACTTTTCATGCTCATCTCTGTGAGACCAGGATCAGAGTCTAAAGTTCAACCAAGCGGGTGTTGAAGAATCTCTACACAGGCACACTGAATGGCCCAAGTATAAAGAGAAAGAGGCTGCATTTGTTACAGTTAGTATACAGGCTATGGACTTCCCTATTTTTTCCTCAGAGTATTAGTCCCACAGGGTGTATTTCTGGGAATGAAGATTTGGCATTAGAAATACTGATTGATTGGCTTATACCTAAGAGCACGCAGACGGTACTTTGATCCCAGACATGCACTAATACTTAGTTAGAAGAGAATGAAATATTTGAGAATGAAAATGAGACATCTGTTTATTTTCAGTGTCAAGTACCATGCTATGCTGTGTACAAAAAGAACATTTAAATTATTCCATCTGAAAAATATATTTTCCTTGAATATAAATGTGCTATTTTTAGCTTTTTTTCTAAATATGTACCAAAATGATCATTTTCACTAATGATTAAAACTTGTTAATACTGGGAACATTTTTAATTTTTAATTAGCTTTGATTCCGAAAATTGTTAGTCGCCTGTTTGAGTTTTACATGCATGAGTAATCCCATTGAAGACGAGACATATTAGCAGTGTCAGGATTGGGACCTTCAGGATTATACCCAGTTACAAAGATATTTGTCAATGTATATTTTAGATTTTTTTTTCATTCAATCCATTTAATAGCCTGATTTTTTTTTCTTGTATTTCACTACTTGCAGTGTGCAAAAATGTATATTTACCATGTTTACTTGAATGCAAGATGATCCTGGATATAGGACAACCCCCCAGTAATTAGATTCTACACACAGAAAATTTATAAATTTATTATAATTTTCAGTGGATGGAATCTCATTATTGGAGGATCATCTTAAATCTCCAGTCCCGTCCCATTCCTACCCCCGCCATCCCCTCCACCCCACTACTTTTTGACTGCAGTTGGTGTGTGGAAAGCTGTTGAGGGGAGCAGTAATGGGACAGGTGGTGAGGGGCAGATAGCAAGAGAGGCAGTGGGGGGGCACGTGGTAGGGCAGGTAGGGGGGCAGTAATGGGGCAAGGAGTGGAGGCACGTGGTAGGGAGCAAGCAGTGAGATGGGCCCCCTGCTGCCTGTCATTCCCCCACCCCTCCTCTGCAGCCTCAGCCTGCCCTGATTTCCGCTTCCCCTGTTCCCCTCTCCATGCTGCTATCTCAAGGCCCCATGCCCCTTCCTCCCATTCCCCTCCCCACAGTCTCTCCCCTCCCACCTACCCTTCCACCTGCCACTTTTGCTCTGCACCAGCCGGCTCTGTCCCTGATGCAGCCTGGGATACACCATACCTCCAGCCTGGCCCCATAGCAATGGCATGGAGTTGACACTGCTGTTCCAGCCCAGCCCCATAGCAGTAGCACTGGCTTCTATGGGGCTGGGCTGGAACAGCAATGTCATGGGCTGCAGCAGGGAGGGAGTGGAGTAAAGGTAAGGAGGAGTGTGGCAGAGGGAGAGAGAGAGGGAAAAGCAGCAGGTGAGATAGGAAGACTGCGGCTGTGAGGTAGGAGTGGCAGGATATGTGGAGGCAGTGGCAGGGAGGGGGGTGGGTGGCAGCTGTAACTCCAGCTGCCTCTGCACTACTTCATGCTAGATTGCAAGGTAAGGGGCTTTTCCCATCATGTTAAAAGGGGGGATCTCATCTTCTAATCGAGTATATATGGTATTTTAGGACTTAAGTGTGCTTGGCTGCTAGCATGGATTTAAAATTAAAAAAGATCAGAAACAGTGAAGCATTTTTTTGGGAGAAGGAAATGTAATTTAAAGCTTACATTTAGAAATTTAGAAATCAAAGTAATAGAGCCTAAAACAAACAAGCAAGCAAACAAACAAACAAAAAGTCAACTTTTGAGGCTTACTTGATTTCAAATAGCCTGATTTTTCAAACCATGGCTCCATCTGTGTGCATGGAACATTGTGCAAGCAAATGTTTGCATGTGCTTTTCTCATTCATTAGCATCTGGTGGTCATAGGGTAAAATTTGCGTAATTGTTGGGTACCAAGAAGTTTCTGCAGTTCTGAAAATCTAGCCCCTTCACTTGATTGAAGAGTAAAATTCTCAAAGGTGCCCGGGTGACGATGAAAGTATTTGGACATCTCAGGATCAAGAGGGACGCTTAATGTGATTTTCGAAAGCAGCCTTGGCCCAGATGCAGAAAAGGATTTATGCATGCTAGTTGTAGTCAGGATTTATGCCCCTTTTTTCTTATGTACAGTTCATCAAAATGCCACCTAAATGTCTGTGCACATGCAATGGCTTATCCGCTTCAGTGTGTATCTATATGTTCCAGTGCTTAGGCAAGAATGGGCCAATGCACTGGAATACAGATAGATTGTCAGCCATTTTGTTTGAGATGTGCATGCCTATCCCTAAAGTAAGCCCTAGGCAGACTGCAATTCAGGAAGGAGGCCTGAGCACACATGGGACATCCAGCTTGTCCAAATTCTTAGACAGATAAGTAAATTCATTACCTTCATCAACTTAATGTTTTTGAGCAACCTGATTGGCTCTTTAGCACTTAACACTAATGTGAGTATGTATGTAGGAGCTCTCACAGTTTGTGGTGCAATGAATAACTGCATTTCAAAAGGAAGCATAGGCTGTTTTTTGCTAAAGATAATTTTGGTTTGAATACCCCCTGGAAGCTGTTTTTCCCCCCTCTGGACTTGACTCTTTGCAACTGGACATGTAAGAATACTATTGTACCTATGAGAGTGCAGATGTCCTTGTGCTTCTAACGTGGGTATCTTCTCAGAGCAGCCTGTGACAGTAGTGATTATTTCTCCAAGTTAACAGGTATGGAAGGGACTGGAGTTTATATTTTAAGGTTGCAACTAAGAGTGACTGAACTGTGACTTGCATGCTACTGTTATGGCAGGAAAGGTTGTAGGAACTGCCAAAATGTTGCCTAACTCCAGGAGTGAGGTAGGGTCCAAAGCACCCCTCCTTTTCCCTTTTTTCCTGTTGGTCTGTGTGTCCTACTGTATAGCAGGATGGCTGGTGAGACATCTAATAAAAAGGTGCTTAGGTGTCTCTGTGCAGAAAATGGGAGATCTAGGACTCATAACTGTGAATTCCACTTATGGGTGCAAATTTCAACAAGACAGTGCACGATTTCACTGCAAACAGATGCCTTTTTGAATCCAAAACCTAGATGTTTCTGAAAATCCTATGAAGGATTTCTACAATTCTAGTAGGAGTCTCCTTAAGTTGTAGGTATTGTGGTGTCCAAGCAGAAGCACCTTAGAGTTCAATTAACCTCTGGCCAGAGACTATATCAGTGAATACAGTGATCATGCTTATATATCAATAAACTTGAAACCACTACTTTGAATAATTAAAATTTCAAATCAGAAATGTGTCATGGTTTATAACTTGTATCTATAATAGCAGTTCACGTTCCATCTGTCATAAGGAAAGTATACTCTAGATTATCAGATTATGTATGCAGGAAGAAATCCTGATGTTGTCTCCTCAAATTACCCTTCCCAACCAGGGTCTTCTCCCACATAGGGGCATCTTTCTATGTTTGTGTGTGTGGGTGGGTAGGTGTGGGTGTGGGTCTATAAATGGGTAGCAGAGAGATATTCTACTGCCTGCATTCTTCCCATTCTTCAACCAACTGCCTGGTTGGGTATTCCAGCCCCTTAATTAGAATCAAGTCTTTGCTGGCCTTCTTTGCTCCTATGTGTGTGTCCAATGTCTGACCTGACCACTTGGGCAAAGCCCTTAGTCCCACAAGTTGCAAAAAAGGGCATGCACTTTTTGCTCTCCTCTTGTACACTGTTAAGATGCTCTTTTGAAAGCAGCTGTATAATGTGATAGTTTTAATAGCAAAAGAGAAGTTTTATGTGCAGTTTAATAGTGTTTCTTGAGTTAGTTAGTTATATTCAGGTTTTTTCCTTTGTCTTCTGGCTTCAGGACAGATGGGGAAAATCTGAGGTCTGATTCCAGGTGTGCTACAGATCAAATGCTTTGTGCCAGACAAAGTTTATTGGTGCCTTTCTTTTCCCATCTTTGGATTGGGTTATTTCCAATACATTTAGGGGCCACATCACACATTACACTTAGGACTTGTTAACTGCCCTTAAAATGTGAGCGTCTGCGCATTCAAGCAGGAAAACACATGTTAAGTGCATTTGTATTATAGCAACATTAGGGCTTGTTGCCGGAGTAGTATCTCTAGATCTTTTAAGTAGCACAAATTAAGCTGTCATTGGCCCACTTCATGGACATGATACTTCATGGAGATGCTAATTATCAATTTGTGGTCCTCCTCATACCATAGGGATTTAGCAGCAGGTGAGGCACCCTTTCCCAGACCCAGGTCCCCATGCCTTCTTTGGCCTGCTGTCAGACCCTGATATGCCAAGGGAAGGTGCTTCTGGGCTGGTGTTTCTGGGCTGGGTAGTGCTGGGAACACAGCTGGAAGTGCACAAACTCCAGCTGTGGAAGTTGCCTGTCCTCATGGGTGGATATACTGTATGTGAACTCCAGGGCCTGGTGCTGTGCTCAGTGTCCCGGAAATGTGGGGGGAACACAGCCGGCTTCAGCCCTGTCCAGGGGCAAATCGAGATAGTAAGCATTACTGTGCAACTTCTCAGAATGCATTCTAACTTTTAATATGTCACAGTAGTGTTTATTATGATCTCCAATAAACCATGTGTTAAATGTCTATTGGAACAAGGCTCTAGGGTGATGTTAATGCATCCCTGCTTCTAAAACATTTTGACCCCCTCATATTATTAATTATGGCATTAGATGACTACTTAAATACTGGTTTGTGATGCAGTTGGGGGCACAAAATAGTTTTGGGGTACAAAAGGCTTCTATGTTTTTGTTTTTGCTTTTGTTTTTAAATTGGTCTCCTTGTGGTGAACTTTGTTGTATTTCTCTGAAGAAAACGGCCTACACCAGTGGGGCTCAAATGGAAAATCCAAACTAGGAAATTAGAAAGAAGGGAGAAACTGGCAAAGTAACAATGTGCCTTAGTTTTATTTTATGTTTCAATAATGACTTGCTCTGTTTAGCTCTGAAGTGGTGTGCAGGTTTCACTGTGGTCTTGCTTCCCAGATAAGCTGGCTGAGGTAGAAAGAGGAAAAGTAACTCTAGTCGCATAATAAGCTGGGACTAGAATGTGGAATCCCACTAGCTCTTTTGTTTTAACATTAAACTACAGAGCCTTGACCTCAGCCCACAGGTATCTTTAACGTCCATGGCTATTGTCAGATGGTTGTATGAATGTGTTATAAAATTAAATAATGTGGTATTGTGCTGTATGACTAGCACTTATGCGCTAAATTATCACAGCTCTCCCTGACCTTGGCACCATTATAGGGTTCATATTTTCACACAGATGAATTGTTCTCAAAACAATTTTTCCAATGTTTTAAGCACACACACTTTTCTTTAACCTTATGGACACCTAGTTTCTACCTCCTTATATTTTATTATTTTACAAATGCTGGGCCCAAGCTGATAACCATCAAAATCAATAAAAGTATTCCTGTTGGAAACCCATGCTTCAGCTCCACTCTCAAACCAAACTATGGGATTTTGGTTTCAGAAAGGAAAACAGGATCAGTTCTCTAGCTTTGTTACAGTTCTTTTCTTGTTTCTGAATCTCTAGCATTCTTTCCCAGCATCTGAAAACAAGGACACAGCCTGCGATGGGTCTCCTTCAAGATTCTAAAGCCATTAACCAACTTGTACTATTTGTTTAAGAAAGAAAGAGGGAGAGGGCAAGTATCTGCATCTTGGCAGATGAAAACCAAGGGCTAATCAATACCTCCTCTGTGCCATGCCCCTGAGTGCTGGCATGAAGCATGCTCCACTAGCTCATTCCTGCTCCATGCATTCCAAATCCTAGAACTGAGGCAATGTAGCCACCTCAGGCTAGGGAGAGAAATTACAAATAAACCAGTGTAAGTGATTGGAAACTGATCTAAACATGTAACACAACAGAAGTGTAGTGCACGTAGACCTGTTTCCAAAAGGCATAACCTGGTTTAAGGTGGACCTGGATGGATGTCATATCAGATTTAATCAGTTTTGGTTAGACCGATCTATCGAACTTCTGTTTCAGATTCCACCCCTCCTGGCTCAACTTCCCTCCCCTGACATCCCAGAATGCTTTTCAGCCCTGCTAACCATCCCTTTGCAGGGCAGGCAAGCTAGCCTTCACCAGTGCTCCTCTTCTCTGGCCAAGCTGGGCTGGTCCCACCCCTGGACTGTCAGAGCTCAGGCAACAAAACCTCTTCTCCCCAGCCTGCATCTTGCCTGCACCTGTCAGCCCAGTGAGGCAATGGGAGGGAGGCAAGGAACAGAGCCACCCTGGCCTTGCCCCCTCCCCCTCCCAACCAAGCTGGAGTCTGCCCAGCTGGGAAGATGTCCTGTGCTGCATGGGGTTCTCCCCACCATGCCCCCTGCAAGTGTTGGCCTCTGACCCACGGGAGAGAGCTTCCCACCCCCATCCTGGCCCCTCTGAGCTGGAGTCTGCCCAGCTGAATGGAGCCCCATGCTGTGGTGGGTTTCCCCCATCCTGGCCCTGGGCTTCTCCTGAGCCTCTGCCCAGTTGTGTGCAGCCCCGAACTGTGGGAGATTTGCCCCCACCCAGCTGGGATGACTGCTCAGCCCTGCTCCCTGCAAGTCTCTGACTCACAGTAGGGTGGAGGAAAGAGCCCCTCACCCTGGTCTCTGCCCCAGTGGAGGTGGCCAGGACCAGGGTGAGGAGTTTTTCCACACTTCTCCCTTCCAGATCAGAGGAAGAGACTTGCAGAGTGAGAGGCTGAGCAGCCAGCCCAGCCGGGCAGGGGGAAAGAAATCCCCTGTAGCAGGGGACTGCCTATATCTGGGCCAACCCCAATTCAAGATAGCTTGGGGCCAGGAAAGAAAATCCCGCTCCACGGTATGAGGCTCCCCTGATGTGAGCAGACCCCAGCTTGAGGGGCTGAGACCAGGGCAGGGAGCTCTGTTTCCCTCCTGCTTCCTCCTACAGGGAGACAGCAGGAGGTTGGGTCCTGTGTTGGGCAACTAGTCAGGGATGGCCTCCACTCAGCTGGGCTTGGCAATGGCCAGCAGGCTGGGAGGCATGTGGGAGTGCTCCCACCCCCTCTGGTTTGGGCCAGTGGAGGCATCTGCTTGTCTTTCCCAACTGAAGAGTGAATGTGAGTTCCCGTCATTGTTGGTCCAGTCTACACAGCTTAGAGACACCTGCGAAGATTGGATCAATTCTGTCTCAGACTTTTTGACTGTTTGTACTTAGCTTCAGAGTGACCCTGAGAAAGTGCCAGCAAGCACCTGTGACAGACAGCCTCACAACAGCTCTGGTACTTGCTCAAAGCGATTTTAAGAAGGCTACATTACTCAGAGCAGGGATTTTCAACCTTTTTGGATCAGTGTACCCCCAGTGACCGGACACGGAGCAGTGTACTCCTGGCAGCCAGGTGGGAAGGGTGGTATGCAGCTGAACGCAGATAGATGTGGGCGGGTGGCACCTGCATGGCAATGTGGGATGGTGTACGATGGCACTCCTTCCCCGCCCACCCATGTGTACCCCGTAGGGCCTCCTCCAGTACCCTGTGATGACTCATGACCTAGAGTGTTCTTCCTCCAGGAAGGTAGATTAGCCTGCAGGTTCCTAGAGGAGCAGTATCCACTGTCAAGCACTGCCCAGGAGGCACAAACAATAGCAACAACAACAGTAGCCTTTTATATAAGCAGTTGCAGCAGAGAATTTGAGGACTGAATGAGCATGGTCTAGTGCCCTTCAGTTCAGGGGCACAGCACATTGGCAAAGTAGTGTGAGGACCATGCTCTCCACAGACTTTTGTATGGAGAAATAATGACATTCAGAGGCTGTTTCCATTTTTAAGTGTGGGGTTTTTTTCCATGCTACATCATTAACTTGTGGAACTCACTGCCATAAGATATAATTAATGCTGAGAGTTTAAAAAATAAAGAGAATGGATACTTCTATAGCTAATGAGAACATTTGTAGGTATATCAGAGTTTTAAAAAACATTTAGGGATATAAAGCCTCCTGTATATGGCATAAGGAAAGCAATAACTGCCTTTTGCTGCGAAGTTTCTATCCCTATAGCAGCTTACACTATAATTGTTCATTACAGGGCTTCATGCACCTTTCTCTGAAACATCTGTTATTGGCCATTGTCAAAGAGAGGACGGATTGCTGGTCTGAACCAGCATAGCATTCTCTAGGTTTCTATCATCGTTAATTAAAACCCATTTTTGGCTGACTCGCCTGTAAATGGAGAGAGAGAAAGAGAATCGAATCATTTCAACGAATTATTAATGCAACATTAAAAAAGAAAGAAAAGGAAGGAGAGAAAAGAAACTAAAGATGTGGTTGTAGCCTTTTCTTGCAGATAGTTCTCCGGTACAATGTAACATAAACAGATTAACTGCAGTGTTTATTCAGTGTGAAAAAGCAGTTCCAAGAGCCCCAGGTGCTTGCCAAGTCCATAATTGTACCTCCTTAAATACTTTCATTACTTGGAAGTACAATAAGGGAAGCAGGGACACATGCTTTCCATTTTCTTGTCAACAAAACACCTCCAAGAAATTAAACTCTATTTTCTCCAGAAATTTTCAGTAAGTGTTTTTGCTCCTTCTTGGAAGAGGAGGGAAGGAACACCTTAGAGGGGCCTACAGAGTGTCTCCCCAAATGGAAAGCTTTGCACGTTTTGAGAAGGGAGGGACTGAGCTGAAATGGGGAGATTAACTTTTATTAAAGTTTCATTAAATTAAGCAGACTGTTAGAGCATGCAGCATTTAAACAAAGGTCCTACACTCTCAACAGATGGAAAATTAAAGAGATGTAGTTTTGTGTACCATGCTATCATCTTGGCAGTATTGTATTGACCTTGTGAGTATCCTAAATCCTGAAAGCTTGGGGCCTCTACCATCCTACTGTTCTAAACCCTTAAGTCCTGGCACACCAGATACATCTCAGAGACTGACCAACATACTCAGCCATTTTTAAAAAAAAAACGGCTCAGTTGCCTCTACAGCTTTGCCCTTCACCCTTCTTCTACTCTTATTTTCCTACTAGCACCTACCTTGTTCCTCAACAGCCCAGGTGGTAAGCTGTGGTAAATGTAGCCCCCCTTGTCCATTTGGAAAGATTCTGGAGTTAATAAATTTTAAAGTCAGAAGGGACCAGTAGGTCATCTAGTATCATACAAGTCATAGAATTTTGCTTGTTTACCCCCTGTATTGAGCCTAGTAATCAGTGCTTCCAGAAAGACATCCGTCTTCTTCTAAAGATACCATGAGATGAGAATCTACCACCTCCCTTGACACTATTCTTGAGGTGAATTGTCTTCTAGTTAGAGTCAGGATTATGCATGGATTCCCTACACAGGCAAAATGTCGGGGCAATGGGTGTCATGACAGAAGGCTCCTTAGGACCCTGATTTGCCGTCTGTGGCCTGCTCTATGCTATAAAATGAAACTGTGTTCAGGTCGCTCAGCAACTGTTTGCTTATGTGATTCCATGAGCCCAGCTGAAGCAGCCCTGCACTGGCTGGGGACCCAAGGAGTCAGCCTACCAACCCAGGGCTGCTCTGACGGGGCTCCATGTGCAGCGAGGGAGCTGGCTGAGGCATGAGGGTGCTTTAGTGTGGGGACTGCTCTTGAGCAACCAGCCCAGGGCTGCTCCAACAGAGCTCCATGTCCTGTGGAGCGGCTGGCTGGGGCACGAGGGTGCCTCAGCACAGGGGCTGCCTGCTGGCTAGCCCCCACAGTGAAGCACTCTCATGCCCCAGCCAGCCCCTCTGCAGCACATGGATCCTGGATGGAGCAGCCCTGGGCTAGCAGGCTGACCCCCTGGGTCCCCAGCCAGCCTGGGCTGCTCCTACCAGGTTCCATGTGCTGCACATGAATAAACTCCAGTCCAGAGCAATAAATACCAGAGTTTATTTGTGTGCATTACTTGCATGTATAGATGCGCCCAGTGTCAACAAGACCTTGCCTAGAGCATGAATAGGTTTCCAAGTTTTCCTTAGTCTTTAAAAAGAGCATTGTTATGCCCCGTTTGTCTTACGCCTCTAGTTACATATCCAAATAGGAGTCCCCTCATCCCATTCTAAAGGAGGTTGTGCTGTTCAGTGTTTTATCTTTCCACCTAGTTCCAAGCCACATCAGCCTGCACTAACCAGAAGGCATGTTTTCTTGGAAATGAGCAATAAGTGAAAGAATTTGATGGATCTGATGATTATAGTAAGAACTCACCGGCATTCTTGTATGGTGCTGGAGTAAATGTTAAACTCCACAGTACAGAAACCAGATTCCTAAAATTCCACCCGTCCTGGTAGACGTGTGTCTTTTTCTCAAAGGATCTCTGTTCAGTGGAAAGCCCTGTAGGACAGCTGGAATACTAGGGCTCCAGGACAGTACAATTTGCAATGTACTGTGGGCACCTCCTTCCTTGGCATCTTTGGGATTTTGTACATAATACTCCACTCTGCTCACAGACCTGGAAAGACCAAGTGTGAGAAAATGTTTGCCAGTTTTATTCCTGTGAATCCGGCGGTTCTTTTTTAATGGTAGGAGAATGTCGATGCTCCCAGATTAGTTTAATAGTTTTCCTGTAGATCACATCCTTTCCTATCACAAAGAAATCATTTTATCCTGCTGTGTAATTAATACACATGTACAGTGTGGCAAACATTTTCCTGTAGACTGCTTATTTTGCCTGTAAATTACAGGAAATCCTATACAATACACCTGGGAGTCCTGCAGTTTGAAATTAGAATACAAACTGTCCCCCAACTCCTCCTACTTGGCCTGCTTACTGTTCAGACTTTGTAGCTCTTTTTTTAGACGTATAATAAACTCGGATGGTGACAAACTCATTTACTTCTCCTTAGTTTAAAATTAATACAGGTTTTAATTCTAAAATAAAACCTGTTTATGGCCCATTGAGTTACTACAAAGGGATGAAACTGCAAAGAGGCTTCCAGCTACGGATTTCATTCAGCCACACATGCAACATACAAATTTGTAACAAAATCCCCATAGTTTAAGGTATATTGCCAGTAAAGTCTATGGCCAGGCCTTCATTCTGTGTGATGTCACATCTATATGAGCCCTGAGATAGCATTAAACTGGCAACAGCTGTTTCTTATTGTAAGAACATAGACTTTTTAAAGGAGGCTACATATTTTCCTTTTTTTTCCCCCCTGATGCTTTGTGAATCTCGGTGACAAAAGAACCTGTTAGGCAAATGATCAGTACAATCTGACTGGGTACAGCAACTCTCACTCTTTATTAGTTTAGTAGGGGCTAATTGCAGTGTATTTCATTTATTTAATATTTTTGTTTTGGCAAATGTTTGTTCTTTTTTCCACCAGCCTGAGATGCAGAAAATATTGATAGGCTCTTGTTGATTGTTTATGAGCTCCATGCTGCAGAACATACAGCTTTATGTTTTCTCACTGAATGCATATTCCAGTTCAGGAAGGGTACAGTAGTTTGGGGAAAAGATATCTTGTAGCTCTCCAGTACACTGCAGGCTGCTGACAGCTGCAGTGAGAGCTGCTTCCCCAGAGCACTCTGCCAGGCATAATCACATCCCTATAGGTGAGAAAGGTAATTCAGTCTCTATGAAGATCTTTCCTGGCCTTAAATCCCTCTCTTAAACAGGGAAGGGCAATTTCATCAGCTTATTAGAAGGCATCTGAGACTAGTAAATTCATTTCACTAAGCAGGTCTATTTAGTTTAACATTGGTGGGCCAAATGCTGGTCTCAGTTACAGCAGGGTAAATCTATACAGTGCCTTCATAGACTTCAGTTGAGTTCCCCTTGACTTACATTGAAGTAAATGAGAGCAAAATGTAACCAGGTGGCTCCAGATACTACCTTTTCCTTACAGGATGAATATAGTAGGTTTTCTATGCAACTTCCCTGCTTAAAGGCAGTGGGTAGAGTAGTCCCACAGGGAATTCATAAGTAGGTGTATGACAGACGTTTTGGAGGAAGCAGTAAGAGGGTAGTGGAAAAATAAAGCACTGCTGGTTAAGCCCAAACTGTGTATCCCTTATTTTACTGTATTTCTAACCTCCTTCCATTAAAGGTGCCCTTCCAGGCCAGGACACTTTTATAAGGTGTTATTCATAAGTTTGGACTAGCAGTTTGTAAACACATAGAAGCTCATCTGAATGGCAAGGTCTAAATTTCAAGATCTAAGCTTCACTGCTGTGTCTATTTAAGAAAAATAGTAATACCAAATGCTGCTGATGGTTTGTAAGGCTTTTAAAGCATTGATGTCATTAGGTGCCTTTATTTTAAAGCTGTGAAGTCACTGTATAGGGATATGATGTCAGGACTGTAAAAAAGAAAAGAAAAAACTTGCTGAAATACCTCTTTACATTTGGAAATTTATATTTTACATTGAACAGAAATTACTGTGTTCTGTTCCCTCTGACCTTCACCTCCTTTATGAGTACCCCTTCCAGGCACACTATGGGCATGCAGGAACCACCATTCCTGTTCTCCCTGTGGGAATATAGGTAACTTTTATTACTAGAACTTGTTCTTTCTTTAATGGTTTTGCAGTAAAAGTTTAAAAAAAAAAAGAAAGGGAAAGAAGAAAGTGGCCTTTTTGAACTGCTACAAGACATATTCAATGGTCCGCCTCCCTCTAGAATCACTACAGATTTGCCATGAAGCAGGATAGGGTGGGTTAGATTTGGTTTTTTTAGGATTTATTGGAACTTCACAGTAGGACTACAAAAATGTGAATACGTTGGCTTTGTTTAATAAGGCTCCTGGCTCCACCTTCCTGCTATGTCTTATTGCCCTGTTTTCTGAGAATTTAATACTATGTTTTCCTGAAACTGTTTGTAAGAATATGCTGCCATCTCACAGGCTACAGTGTCCTGAACTACCTCAATTCACATTCTCTGGAATGCTTCCAAAGCCAAAGGCATACTGGTTTCTGTTGTCAAAGTCATGGGTGACTCGCGTATCCTCTGTCCACACACTATACAATTAGAGACTGAATTAAGACACAATAGGTGCATCTACATATGATGGTACATCGCTGTAGCAACACACTACGTACACATAGCGTTGGTGGGCACAAGCCATGATGCTGCAGCTACATCACCCTAGTGAGGCACTCCTTCAGTATAATGCATCACTGTAGTGAAGTAGGGGGAAAAAATAACTGCGCCCCTGGCACCGCGCAGTAACAGCTCTTACTGCATTGTCATTTAGTACTCCAAAAGGAGTGCTAAAGGAAGTACTAAATGGTGGTGCAGTAACAACAGTAGAGACACATCTATATGTGCCTAATGAAAATCTGCACCTTGAACACCCCAAGAACCCTGGGTATTTGTATCTGCCTTTTTTTTTCTTGGATTATATTACACCGAACATTTTGTAAAAAGTAGATCCAGTTCCTGGTTCAGGTGTCAGGCATCCTCCTCCTCAGGACACTGTATTCTGATTTGAGTTTGTCTTTGAAACCATCTTTCTACTTGTCCATGACTGTCAGCAGGGGTGGGCAAAGCAGTCATGTACGAGGTCACTGATTCAAACTCACCTTTAACTCAAACTGATATTTTGGAGTTTTAAGAAGTTCATTTGGTTATGGATTTTTTTTTCTTCTTTTTATTCCTGTTTACCTCATTTCTCTCAAGTTCTGGCTAAGGCTGGATGAAGTAGTATTGAAACCAGAATTGCAAACAATCAGATCTTATGAGGTTGCCAATTTTATTTGGCACAAATAAGAGTTTTGGATACGTTCTGAAACTTTTGGTACTCATTTGAAGCAAACCACCAAAACTTCTGGTGTTGCCTACACCATGGCAGCATCATGTCCCAGCAAAGATTGGGCCAGGCAAGCCTTACTCATATGCTTCAGACCTGTAAATTCACTAAGGAATCCGTTCCACATTCATCTTTAGTCCCCACTTTCAAGCCCTGATAAGTCTGCACAAGCCTCCCTGTCAGATTTCTGAATCTGAAGAGAATCACTGGTCATACATGGGTGGGGCATAGTTAGGCCGACCATATAAAATCCAGGACATCCTGGACACTGCCCCCACCTTGCTCTCCCAAGTCAGGGGCAATCAGAGGCGGGGGCAGGCCAGTGTAGTGTGCCTGGCAGGTTGGCAGGCAATGGTGCCTATGCACCTGCCTGCCTGGTGCATTGTGCCACTCTGTGCCACTCCACCTCCCTGCCAGACTTCACCCTGCACCCTCTGTAGTTCAGGTAGTAAAAGCTTGTAATAAAACCTTGTCCCCCAAAAGGGGACATCCATCCTCACTGGTTGAAGAAATCACATGGAGATTAGTTCACTTTCATTGACATCACAGTCACTTCTGGGATTTAGTTGGGTTGTAATTCTGATCTCAACTCAGAGTTGTCAGGAAAGAAGTGCTAGAGTAGGTGTGGCTGTATGAGGAAGGCATGAGAAACCTATAATTAAGATTGGGGGAAAAAACTCAGAAATATTCATCAGTCAAAGTGTGTTTTACTTTTTGGTAATCTTTCTTCTTACTCTATTGAGTGGGTAGTTTTTTAAGGTAGGAACTCTTTAATAATGCTGTGGACACTACATTAAAAGGGAAGACTAAAACAAATATTTTCTATGTTTTACTGGTTAGATTATCTTGTTTAAAATAATACTTTCATCATCTAGTTGTTTTTTTGTTTTTTTTTTGTAACCAGCCTGGAAATGCCAGAGGCTTAGAAAGCTTGGTAGTAGTTCTTTGGTAGGTGACGGATCATGATTTGAGTGGGTATTCCCAACCTCACACAACTCTAATTAAGAGTAATTCTTGGTAATGGACTTTGGCTGCGGGCTAAATAAATACCATTCCTGAATATTTTTCTTATATCATGCAGACATGTGTTAATTGAAAGTCTCACATCTTCTAAATTGAATCCAGCTCCACGTTTTTTTGTATAATGTCTTTTCGTATCTGTTGTTAAAGTAGCATCCACCAGTACCACTACAGCTGAAAATCTGTTTTCCATTGGCCCACAAATATCTGGGGATCATTTTTCTTTTGGTTACTTGCTCTGAGCTGATATGTGACATGCTTTACAAATTTAAAAAAACAAGTTCTATTTTTTTCTGTCAGGTAGGCCAGGACAGTAGTCATGGGTGAATTTAAAGCTGGGTATAGAAATGAATTCATTCATTCCCCCATTCTGCTACTGACTTGGGTAAAGTACCCATGGTCAATCCAGGATCCATAATAATTTATGCTCAAAGCCAAACACATGGAATACAAGCCAACTAACAAATCCCATTTCAATCATTATGCAGGGACAAATAAGGCAATAAGGGAAAAGAAGTAATGTTGGCTTGTGTTTTGGGAAATACAAAGTTGTGACTGGACCAGCCAAAGGTGTCCAATTGGAAGAAGACACACTCATCAGGAAATAATTAGTTTCTGCAGGTTTCCAGAGATTATTACAAATGATGAGGATGATAAAGAAAAGATGCAGAAAATATTTAAAAGAAGCTACCTTTAAAAATGAAAAAAGGAAATGTAGGCATATGGAGTTTTCCTGTATAAATTCATGCATTAGACCATACTAACACCACATGCAGACATATGCCTGCACCTGCACCTAAACATACCATTATTGCATATACAACTGATTGGTTTGCATGTCCCAGCGGTGGTTCCAGGAGTAGTGCACTGATTCACTTATACTGTCCTCTGTTTCCTGCTTTATTCAAAGTTTAAAAACAACTGCCTAGCAGTAGCGGTAGCACTTCTAGTCAGGCAGTGCTAAGGGAGTCAATTGACTTCATGACTTCTTATAATTTTCCTGATCCCTTCTAAACTCTTTATCTACAGGTGTTAATGACTCTTTCTTCTTTTTAATGGTCTTGGTGTTCCACCACTCAAGCTATCCTTTGTTCTGCAATTCTGCTGCCTGTTAGTTGCTCCTAGTAATGAAGCTCCTATTTCACAGATTGTTTTTAACACATTCCAACAAAGTTATTTGTTTCTGCATCAATCTTAAACTGACTAATATAGCCATAGGCCCCATAGAATATTAGTAAAGCTTATAATTGATTTTTAACTGGAGAAAAATGTGTTGTGTTATAGATGTCAAATTTGAAGCCAGATTTGGTTTGAACCCCTCTGGTAACCAAGTAGCTCTGACTATGTTACATTAGGCACAATACAAGAGATGTGTCAATGGGAAGGGAGTTGTTGCCAGCCATTGTAAAATGAAGCATCTCTGATTCTACTCTGAGGACCCTGATGCATGTTATTTTCTGAAACAAAGTGTTAATCACACCAGAAAGAGCAACTGGCCACATGTTCAAGAATCTATGGTGCCATAAAATCATGAAGCAGCCACAAAGATATTATTTGATAAATGTGTAATATCTGCATGGCTGGTTTGTAAGGGGTCATAACATATGGTATGTCATGCAGGGACTAGCCGGGACTGGCATTGTGACTGGGCCTGGCACCTGTACAGGGTGGCCCTGCATTTCAGATCCTGGGGCCACCCATGCCCCAGGATTCCAGTCCCGGGGTGGTTCCTGCCAGCAGATGAGAGATCAGGACAATGCCAAGGCTTGAACTGCAGGGGCCATGGTTCCCTTGAACTCTGGGATTGCAGACTGAGACTGTCCCAAGACTTGAGCCCAGGGGCAGTCCTGATCTGCTGATGATCAGCCGATTGTTGGCTGGCTCCAGGGACCACAGAGAGGCTTGAATGACCCTGTGGGTTCTCAGAGCCAGCCACTGGTCAGGCACCCAAACAGCTGGTGTAGCGGGAACCAAGGATTGCAATTATGGGCTCACCCTGCACTGGCAATATGGTGTGATTAGGTGGCATGTCAAGAAGCACAATTGTTGGGACCATGCATCAGATCCTGTCACACCTTGAAATGCATGTCTGCCAGGGGGGTAAGTTATACAAAGGGAAAACCTTCTTGCTTGTGGAAAGAGAGG
>NW_017729022.1:185240190-185241769 GCF_001723915.1 Gavialis gangeticus | reverse complement strand
GGGCTCACCCTGCACTGGCAATATGGTGTGATTAGGTGGCATGTCAAGAAGCACAATTGTTGGGACCATGCATCAGATCCTGTCACACCTTGAAATGCATGTCTGCCAGGGGGGTAAGTTATACAAAGGGAAAACCTTCTTGCTTGTGGAAAGAGAGGGTGGAGTAAATGTGACATAAAGTCTTCAATAGTTCTTCCACGCCTGTACTGAGCACAGCACAATTACAGCAAAGGGTTCAATCCCATATTCTTACTATTAAGCAGGGTTGGCAAAGCCGGTCAATTGACTACATATTTGTGACTGTTCAAAGAGTTTCACATTTTTTTCAGTTTTACAAAAAACCTACATTTTTGGTAGTTTTCTTGACAGAAGTGTGATTTTTTTTAAAATTGTTTTTGATATTTTTTAATGAAAAATTTGTGAGTTTTTTCTGGGTATTATTTGGACCTACTGGCAATTTTTTACAATTCTGACCAATATTTGACCAGTCAATTAGCTAAAATTTATTTGACCAGTCAAATACCAATGTTACTGCTGAGGTTGAAAATTTCCCCTTAATGTCCTATAGTGCTGCAGGACCTATGGACCAATAGATGTTCTCTGATACACAATAGGTCCTGAGTATCCAGCTGCAACAAGGGGAAGTTAAGAAGAGTTAAAACTTAAATCCTGTTTGCTTTAGTGAATTTAGGTTGAACTCTGACTGATTTTTTAGTTTATTATTATTATTATGGCTTTAATGTGGTTTAATTGTATTGAAATTATACTGGGGGTTCAGCAACCAGTGGCTTGAAAATTAAATGAATTATGAAAGCTGAAATGTTGCTAGCTGCATCAGTTAATGACAAGGTCGCCACCACTGTCACATTCAAAAGAAATGTCACACTTGAATGAGGCTGAGATGCCTGCATTGTCCCAGGGTTCCAGGTAGAGAAAATGAAGCAAGGGCTCCTTGGGTACTGTTTTATCCCATGTTTGAATCTATTTCATTCTTTTTTCAGCTCATTTTGGTTCTGCTGTGTTCCCACAACATATGGAGTCCCTAGATATTCTTCTGTAACATGGAGAGTTTTGGGGCTGGGAATAACAGATCATGAATAGATTGAAAAGTCCCACTAAATGTCCTCTTGGGTAGTCTGCACAAAGATTAATTTTGTGTTGTTTCTGTCTTTTACAAAAATCAAGTAAGTCTAGAATTATTTTTGTCTAAGAGGGGATATTAGTTACCAGACTTCTAACATACCCCATACGCTACCAAAGAAATTAATACAGATGTTTATCTTCACTTGCTCAGCCTATTCACTCAACTGAGAAAAATGTCTTTTTACTTCAGAAAAGAAAGTTTAGGAAACCTAGACAGAGATACAAGGAAAAACAAACTAAGTGTGTGTGTGTGTGTGTGTGTGTGTGTGTAATTTTGATGAACTTGGTCCTATCCTGGTGAGGCCAGGGATTTGACTTCACCAATAAAAACAGCTTTGGGCCCATTGCATAAGACTCATGATGCAGTAGCTAAAGAACGAGCACATACATTGTGTCCTTTGTGTGAATTATTTGCCTAATCCAGATCAAAAAAAGG
>NW_017729022.1:185233439-185239727 GCF_001723915.1 Gavialis gangeticus | reverse complement strand
CTCCCACCCCCCCTCACCCCCAAATTCTAGATTAGAAGAAGTTTATGCAAATATTGTCCTGTTTCTAGCCACAGGGACTTTCTCCTCCTTTCCCCTTTCAGTGGCTGCAATGGGAGCTGCAAAGTGCACAACTTTTTTAAAATAACTTTTTGCTGGTTTTGAAAATTAAGCTTTGAATTTAGTTTTGAAATTGGATCCTAATTTGAGGCCCCTTTTTTTTTCAGAAATCTTGGTTTCCAGAAGGCTGAGTGACAGTCCCCTAGCTTTAACAGCATTTTCAGCTGGCAGCAGTAGTCCCTTAATGTGATGACCATCTTCCATTAAATAGGGAAGTCATGTCTGTAGATGTCTGGAAGGCCAATCCAAGATCCACATATTTGACTGCAGACTTGGCAAATTGTCGCAGGTAGAAGGAGCAGACCCTGGTTATGTCAGGTCACAGGGGTTTCTCTTTGTTTGTCTCTTCTACCCACCTCCATAGTGAACTGAGTTTGCTTAAAATGAATGCCATCTCGTACACTGTGGCACTATTTAGGACATTTAAGTCCTTGAGTCTCCCAGGTATTGATGTTAATATTGTGTTTCTTCAGTTTGGCCTTCAAGGTGTCCTTGGATTTTTTCTTTTGTGCACCTCTCGAGCAGTGACCATCAGTGAGTTGGGAGTATAGGACCTGTTTTGGGAGTCAGCTGTCAGGTAGGGCTGTGCGAAATTTCACTGATTGTTTTGTTTTGATGCTGTTTCAATTCATTTCGAGCTCAAAACAGCACAATCAGAATGAAGCAAAAGGCTTTGAAACAGCTTCAAAATGAAACAAGGGTAGTCGAAACGTTTTGAAGGCTTTGAAATGTTTCAAGTTTTGAAGCTGAAGCTGAAGCTGGGCTTGCCTGCAGGGAAACAGAAAGTAGAGAGAGGGAGGGAGAAGAAAGGGGAAGGACTGCTCTGATATTGACTGTGTAGCTGGCCAGTGACTGTGATCCTTCCCTGAGGTCCCTTCCAATCCCAGTGCTCTGGGGGAGGGATGGCAAAACATCACAAAAAGCAGCATTGTTTGAACTGAGCTGGTTTCTGCCTTGGGGTCAGTTACTGTCTTCCAGCAGCTCAGCAGGATCAGACAACAAAGGCTTGTCTTACTGCTAGCCTAGGTAAGTGGGATTCAGCAATACCTTTTGATTTCTATACCCTTTTATTTTATTATTATATTAATTAATTCCTTTCAATTTATTCCTCCCCCAAAATCCTCTTTTTGTTTTTGATAGTCTATTTTCTTTTCCCACCAAAAAGAAATCTGTACTTTTTCTCACAGTGTGCATTCCATTCACTGTGCAGAGAAGCACAGCATATATTGCATATTATAATATAGAATGTATACAGGAACACATACATTCATTTATATATTTTATTTATTACATAAATACATACATATATTACATAAATACACATACTCTTTCCATCAGCTAATCAGAGCACAAATAAAGGATTACAGATGGACAGACTGACAGACAGACTTAGGCTTTTATAATATTAGAATATTATATAAATCAGATTACATTACAGAAGAACACACAGATTTTCCAGCACACCAAGGCAAAGATACTATGAAACACACCATGAAGTGTGCTGGAAAGGCAGCTGGCCAGCCTTCAGGGAGGGTCCGAAGAGGGGGTAGAGGGAAAACTGTAAATTTCCCCCCACCACCACCCCAAACTGAGGTGCAGCCTCTTTGCTACAACAAGCAGGCACAAGGCTTCCACTAGTTCTATAGGCAGGAAGGAGAGGGAGCAGTGCCGGTGCCACTGTCTGTGCCTGAGTCTGCATCCTCTCCAAGAGCACCAGCCCTAACACCCCCCACCAGCACCAGCATGACAGTCTCCTTCACCCCCATTTCACTTCCCAAGCTGAGCCTTCCAGTGCCAAAGGAAGAGTTGGAGATGGAGTTGGATCTGAGTGCCCTAGCAAGGGAAATTCTGGGGAAGGAGAGGGAATCATCTGAGTTTGTGCTTCACACCGCACAAGTTTTCCCTAGGGCCAGGTCTCCTTCCCCAAAAGGCACTTCAGAGGAGGTCGAGGTGGAGGTTGTGGAGGCAAGTGGCTCAGCTGAGTCCACTCCTCCTGTTGCTCTGCCTCTGCCAGCTGAGGAGGGGGAAAAGGCAGCATCTGCACATGCACCTGCACTCCAGAAGCAAGCAAGTCACGTGGTCTGGGATCAGTTGGAGCTGGCAGATGATCCCACATATGCTATCTGCCTGCACTGCCGAGCCAAAACCAGCCGGGGCAGGGAAACAAAACACATGAGCACCACAAGGATGCTGATACATCTCCGCAGGCACCACCCCCTTGCCCTTGCTCCTTCTCAGCCTGGCACCAGTGGGAGCATGCCCAAAGAGAGAGTCCCCCTCTCACTCCAAAGCCCCTGTCCCACTGAAGCAGAGGCAGATCACCCTGGAACAGTGGGGGAAAGGCAGACAGAAGTGAGGGCACATTGCAAAGGCGAGCGAAATCACCCAGACCATTGGAGAGATGCTTTCTGTGGATGGCCAGCCCTTCTCCCTAGTTGAGCAGCCAGGGTTCAGGTAGCTTATGGCACTCATAGCTCAATCATACCAAGTGCCTGTGCGTACCACCTTCAGCAGAACAGTGGTGCTCTCCTGGTATGAGGCATGCAGGGAGTACTTAAGGGAGGAGCTTCACAAGGCAGGTCTGCAGGTGGCCTTACACTTCAGCTCAGACGTCTGGAGCAGCCGGGGTGCAGATCATGCATACCTCTCCTTCACAGAACACTGGTACAAGCAGTCAGGCCGTAAATTTGTAAATTCTCTTTAGGGATCAGGCCTGAGAGATTGGAGACAAGTGGTGTTCTGTTCTGGTCTTTGATAGATTTTTGGTGTGCGTTCATTCTGGTGCACAGTTGGTATCTCCTACGTATTTTCCATCAGGGCACTTGGTGTAGGGCAGTAGGAAGTTGGCTTCTGGTGAGGAGGTTAGTGAGGTTCAGTGCTTGTTTGAATTTACCAACCACTTTTCACAAATGAGCCTATGAACTGCACTTCATCAACCTCCTAGGTACAGAAATTCATAGACACAATATAGACATTGGAATTCTAATACACTACAACCTGCTGGACCTCTGTCTCTCCAGATACCTCTCCACTTGCGCTGCTACCCCCTTTCCCCCTCCCACCCCAGCCTGTCCTTCACCCCCTGATGCCTCCTTTTCCATTTCACTGACTGGCTTTCTTGCCTGCATTACGTGCCAGCCTCTGGCATCTTTACTATTCCTTCCATCCAGGAACAACACACCCATACACCAACTGCAAGTGCTTCCTTAGCCTGATGAAGGGTTTTTCAACCTGAAACCTTGCTAAGATATATGTCTCCAACTATTCAGTTAGTCTGCTAAAAGATACCAGATTAGATTGACCCAAAGAATCTTTTCTGCTAGTGCCATGTCCTTAGACCACCCCTAGCACCTGACCGGAAGGATGCAGGGCCCTGGGCACATCTAAGCCCCAGGGCAGCAGCTGCCAGCGAGAGTTCTCTGCCAGCTGCTGGAGAAGAAGCTCCTGAAAGAGAGAAAAGAAAGGCTGTGTAACAGTTTGGCTGCCTGAGATGCTAGTTCTACTCTGCTGCTTACTTACCTGTTGTTATTTAAAGTGGTGGACCGAACTGAAGCTGTAGGGGAAGAGGAAACCTCACTGGGACACACGACTGCGTCATGTGCACCTTAACACAGACACAAAGTCACACATGTCATGAGTTTTGTTTGCCAGCAGCTTGAGGTGCAGTTTCCCAGAAACCCCTGCACCTATCTCCTTGAAACTTGACAGGCTTCATGGCCTCAGCAGGTGCTACCGTACCTGTTGGCACAGTCACACATCTTTGCTCAGCTTCAGTTCCAATAGTGAATGGGTCCATTTCTGGGTCATTGCTTAGGACAGTTATTATCATGTCATCATGAAGGAGTTTGATTATTGGAACAATTTTTGGTGGGCATCCAAATCATCAGGATTTCCTATTGGACCCATCTGTTGATTGAATCAAAGGCTGTAGTCAGGTCAATGAAGGCCATGGACAGATCTCAGTGTTTCTCACAGCACTTCTCCTGCAGCTGTCTAGCAACAAAGGTGATAGCTATTGTACCATGGAGTGGTTTGAAATCACACTGGGGCGTGGGTAGAATCTCCTCAGTGAGGGAAGTGAGCCCATTGAGGAGAATTGGGGAAGGATCTTCCCAACTACTGACAGGAGTGCAATACCATGATGATTGCTTCGGTATGATCTATCTCCTTCCTTGATTTTTGTAATGATTCTGGCATGTCTCGAGTTATTGGGAATCTGTTCATGTTTTCAGATGTTCATAATAACTCCATGTAGTTGGGGAGAGAGCTTTGTTCCACTTTGCTGATAAATTTCAATTGGTATTCCATGTGCTTTGTTGTTCTTCATGTGCTTAATGGCTTTCAAGGCCTCTTGATAAATTGCTGGATCTGCAAGGTAGTCCTTAATAGGGTGTTGTGGAACAGCTTCAGTGATATGGTCTTCAACATTGGAATCTCAGTTCAGGAGCTCTTGAAAGTGCTCCTTTCACAGTGTGGTCATGGTGGAGCTGTCTTTTAAGAGTGTCACTATGTTCTCAGACCTCAGTGCAACAGTTCCTTGTGTGCTTGACCCATAGATAACATTGGTTGTGCTATAGAACCTATGCATGTTTCAGCAAACTTTTGAATCTCTTTTGCTTTGTCCTGCTACCACTTGCTCCTTCACTCTTAAATCCTTCAGAAAGGATGTGGAAAAGTTTGAGAGAATCCAGATGGAAGCCACTCATATGATCCAAGGCCTGGAGGGAAGGCCATATGAAGAGAGGCTGAGGGACTTTGGACTCTTCAGTCTGGAGAAGAGAAGGCTCAGGGGGGACTTGGTGGCAGCCTATAATTACATAAGAAGGGTACATCAGGACCTGGGAGAACAGCTGTTCACCAGAGCTCCCCAAGGGATAACAAGGTCCAATGGCCATAAACTCCAGGAAGGCTGATATTTAGACTAGACATAAGAAAAAAGTTATTTATGTTGCATGTGTCCAGGGTCTAGAACAGACTCCCGCCAGAGGTGGTGCAAGCACCTACTCTGGACTCCTTCAAAAAACAGGTAGATATACTTTTTGCTAGGGTCACTTGATCCCAGCTGACTTCCTGCCTTTGGCAGGGGGGCTGGACCTGATGATCTTGTGAGGTCCCTTCCAGCCCCTAACATCAAATGTCTATGAAATCTTCTTCTGGGTTTTCAGGGGTGTACTTGGTAGCCGTGTTGTTCTGAGACAAAAAGACATACAAAAAACTAGAACTCTTGGTTCCAAAATGATACCTTTTGTTAGACCAACTGGAAAATGGCAAGAAAATTGTCCTTTTCTGCAAGCTTTTGGAATCAAAGTCCCTTCGTCAGGCTCTGGGAAAAGTGTAGATGGTACAAGATGGTAAAAAGTCCCCATAGGTAGGAAATACACTTCATTTTTGCACACAGGGAGCTGAAGATGGAAGTCTGTCCCTCTGGGTCCATGAGAGTGTCTTTGTGAGCTGTACTGAGTAGCTATTTGATGTGTTGATCAAGTAGAATTCCTTCCCTGGAGGTGTGAGATGGCCGGCAGGGAGGCAAAAAAACTTCCTTGTTGTTCTGCAATAAAGTTTAAAATCCAAAATTGGTTGAAATTCGTGAACCAAGAGTTCTAGTTTTTTGTATGTCTTTTTGTCTCAGACTGACACAGCTACCATGTACACCCCTGAAACATGGAAGATGCCGAATTTCAGCTGATTTTGGATTTTAAACACACTCAGTACACATACACAGATCACTAATTTGTATATCATGCACACAATGACATATATATACACACACACACACACACCCACACTCACCAGTTCACACACATACAGCCCACGTACACATAGGTAAGTTCATAAATTGGATGGTACGGTATGTATGTGTGCGCTTTGGGTATCTGGGATACTTGTGGGAAAGTTAAGGTGAGAGAGAGAGTTATAGTGTAGGGAGTGAAAGTTGCCAGAACTGAGATTAGAACCAGCAGACTACAGAGAAGCTGGCTGAGAACATGAGGCTTGGGGTTACTTAAGGTAGATTGGGGCTGGAAACTGAGGCAGACAGCTCAGATATTGAAGGGGGGCAGTAAGTGGTGGCAAGGAGGAAACAGTCAGGAAACAGACAAAAACCCCAACTCGGGGTTTCAAAATAACAGGTTTATTAAACAGACAACTCTCTCTCTCTCTCTCTCTCTTTCT
>NW_017729022.1:185225620-185228439 GCF_001723915.1 Gavialis gangeticus | reverse complement strand
GAGTCCAAGTCCTTGATTGAAGAGAGGGTGGGGGGTGATAGCTACCTATCCAGGCTGGAAAGGGGTCTTTGTCCAGTAGGTTTTATCCAGAGGGGGGTCACCGGCAGGGCCTCTGGGTGGATATGTGGTGTGGCATAGTGCTGGTCCAGACAGAGAGGGTGTCCCAAGGAGTCAGTCTTCACTACCCCTTTTTATGGGGCAGACTACCTCTGATCTTCTATGGGGAGGGCCTGTCCAGGCAAGGTCAGTCCTGTTCCAGAGGGTTCCAGGTATTCTTATTGAGCATGTGCAGCCTTGGTACAATAGTGGGTTGCCTCATCTTCTGTTTCTTGAATGCTGAGGGTGATTTCAAGGGCTGGGTCCAACAATACAGTATATTGGTGTTGATGGTTCGGTCATTCAGAGGGAGCTATTTTTAGACCTACTGCTATTGTCTCTCAAGCACCCTCATTCATCCCCATTTATTCAGGAACCAAATTACATAGGAGGGGTAGGTGTGAGTCATGAGTTATACAAGCGGGCCTGGGGACAGGATGGAGACTTGACAAACAAAATGACTTATGCTAAATTACATATATAGGCCTAAATCATATAGTACCAGTAAAACAGTAAGATAGAACAGTAAAAATCAATATAAACATAATAATTATATAATATAAAGAAGGAGAAAAAACAAAACAAATAGAACTTGCTACCAAAATAAAATGCTGAAGCTGATCCTGTGTTTTAGCTCACTTATACTTATCTATAGGGAATAGAGAGGGAGAGACAAAGTCAGAAATGGTTGGGGAAGGAGAGGGAATTCATTTAAAAAGAAAAACTGGGGTTTTGCTACACTGGCACCAGTCTTCTTTAACACTGGGATGCCATTGTGTATGCAATACTTCACAGGAGAAAAAACTTGATTCAATGGTAAGGAAAACATAGGTGACCAGAGGTTTCTATACTGTTGCATCCTTCATCCTCCTTTGCAACCATTGTGAAGTATTCTTTCTTCATTGTCCTGTCCCACTGTTGAGAACTTAATTTTAATTTGAATTTTTGTTTTTGGTTTTTTTATTTTTGGCTTTGGTTTTTTATCAGCAGCACCACCACTCATGGCACAGAGAGGCCAGCTGATTCATTCTACCATTGCTCACTGGCCTGGCTTCCCAGAAGAAAAAAAATGATTTAGGAGGGGTGGTTGTAGGGTGAATGAGGGTGTGATACAGCAGATGGGTAGGGAAGCCTCAAATAAAAATTCAGTGGCCTTTCTTATTTTCCCTCCACAAACCTTCACTGCTTTTTACTGTCCTTAGCAGATTTCTACTAGCCACAGGACCCAGAAGCCTAATTGTCTTGTGTTGCTGTTCTATAACAAATTTGGAATCAGCCAAAAATTTCCCATTGGAAAATATGGTAGTGCTGATGATAGGGAGGAGGACTGTCAGGGGAGGGAGCTTCTGTTAACATCCACAGTATTCACTGAAGCAGAAGAAGCTTTACCTTTGTTAGTACTTACCTTGACCATTCACTGGTGCTGCTCTGAGCAAGCACTGGAAGGAGGACATAGTCTGCTTTCTTAGAAGCTCTTCTTGCAAATAGTTCCCTTCTGCAGTGCTCATCTCTTCTGTCTGTGGTTCATGTTTCCTCACTGCATCTCTGCTGTTAAATGCTGAGAAGTCTTTTCCATGGTGTAAACCGCTTTTCCAAACAGAAATCCTTCCCAAAGCCCCACCTCATTTAGTAATATGGGAAAGACATATTGATTTATGAACTCCTACCACCCATTTTGACCCTTCTGGATGTACTATGATTTCAAGGAGATGAAATCCTCCTGTAGGTCAAGCAGCCAGATGATTTAATGGAACTATCATTCTATTAATAATCATTATTTGAATAACAATTAGACAATTATGTTAATAATAGACATAAAATAATTATTATTATTTGTAAGAAGAAATCCATCATTACAGGACATTTACATCTTAATAGAACTAGATAATTTGCTATTTATATAAGCTGTTTCCTCTACCTTCCTGTATCTTACAAGTATCAATATTTCAGTCATATGGGCTAGAATTTCAGTCTATTCCTAGCAGTTACATAGAAGTTTGTTGCCTATGAAAGCGCATGCCTTCCTGAACCAGCTAGTCTCTAATGTGCCACCCTGACCTAGCTTGTGCATGAACTAGATGTACACGTTTATTTATTCTGATCATGATCAAGACAGAGAGCAATAAAGGACCTAATGTTTGCTTCTGGCTTTGAAGATCAAGCATGTGTGCTATGTAACAATTGTTTTCATCAGACAAATGCATTTAAAGTCTTTGCTATCTTTTCTATTGCTACCCATTTAGTTTTCCAATTTTTTAGAGAACCGTAGCTCCAGCTTTATCTAGATTTTCACTGGTCTTTTGCAACAAGGAGCCATTGCTCTAAACTGAGAGGCATCAGCAGCTGCCTCTTGTAGGATAACAAAGTGCATCTTCAAATAAAGAATTTGGAGGATTTGGACTCATAAATTGTTTTTATCTGAACCCTCCAGTCCACCCAAAACAATATTTTTTCATTTTCAGTTACTATCCAGACAGGTATATGGTCCTAGTTTTCAGGCTTACAAAAGTAGCGTGTGTACAGTCCACTAGCTTAATATGAAGAGGAGTAGTAACAGACTATACATATCCAAACCTTATATCTGAGTTAAGAAATTTATCTATCTCTGATTCTGGGCATTTTTTTTTCACCGAGGGGTTCAAATTTGGTCAAATCACAACATGAAGTGCGATAGGTGGATTTGAGTTAAAATATAAGAGGGAGTTATGTGCCTGGCAAACACT
>NW_017729022.1:185216452-185220620 GCF_001723915.1 Gavialis gangeticus | reverse complement strand
TCTGAGTTAAGAAATTTATCTATCTCTGATTCTGGGCATTTTTTTTTCACCGAGGGGTTCAAATTTGGTCAAATCACAACATGAAGTGCGATAGGTGGATTTGAGTTAAAATATAAGAGGGAGTTATGTGTCTGGCAAACACTAAATACATCAGAGAGCCCTCTTTGCTTTGAATTGGCTCTGTTTGCTTGTTAATGGAAAAGCAGAGAGAAATCAGGATAAGAACCCTGTCTCCTCCCAGCTTGTTCATGGGCAGTCTCTCATAGTTAATGAATGAGCTGGGTTTGATCAAACTGTGTTGGAAGGTTTTGGTTTCTAGTGTGCATGGGTCCCACTGCTGCATTTTTCTTGCTCCCTAGAATCCCCTTGAACTAAATGGGAGGTGTAGGTGAACAAGATCAGACCACTAGTCTGTAGATACTGCAGCCATATACAGCCTCCAGTGACATCCTTTCCTTTCCACAAACACTAAATTCATTGCTAGTTAAAAAAGTGAGGTACTTCAGCTTCTTTTCAGAATAGAGAGAAACAATAGGGCACAATGTAGTGAGTTCTAAGTCTTTTATCTTTCTACAGATTCAACCACAGTATTGATTCTTTATTGACCTAAACCATCCTAAGCATGGCTGTGGTTTTTTCTCATATAGTCTATGGGAGAGTTAAGGCAGCTACTACTTTAATATTGATTTTTGTGAAAAAGGTGCAGGAAAGGGGGCAATTTGTGTCTGCAGTTGATCTTCACTATAAAAGATACCATTGTTAGGAGCTTATAGCATTATATCAAGGGTCTTAATCTGTAGCAATCTTTTTTTACAACTTAGAAATAGGCTTGGGCAAATGTGTTATTGGTGTTAATGATATTTTGAAGTGAAGAAAATTTGTCAGCCTTTCTAAGTAAAATGCTCAACTTAACCATTTAAGAGCTTGACAGGTTTGCTGCATCTGTTTGCAGAAATTGTGTCTTTTGTTCCCTTGGAAAAGAGTGTCCATTTGAATAAACAGTGTTATCTGAATAAATCTTTAATAATTTTGAATTATTACTGCAGGCTTAAATAAGCAGTAAGTTTTGACAAGAAAGGCATTATCATCTAATTATACTTACTTCATGAAACAGGGAGGCAAGGGCCAACCTCTGGGCCATTTAAAATATAGAAGTAGAGTGATACCCACCGCAGAGTAGGGGGGGAGTCATGAGACAACAATAAAACACAGCCGGTACATTTAAAATTGCAGTTGAGCCCCCACATTCACTTACATACACCTTCTTGATGGTGAAGTGCTCAGGAAAAAATTATAAGAGCATGGTAGAGTTTTCACTCAGAACTGACCTAGCTAAGTGGATGTGAGAAATTCTGTGATAGCTATTTTACAGTATTCCTAAAGGCTTCTTTAATTATCAATTAGTCGATACTATTATATTAACGTTCTTTTGAATAAGTACTGAGTAGAAGGATCTGTATGTGCATTTACAAGCAGCTGGAAAGATATAACTGACATGAAATTCTTCCTTTCTGTGGGTAACTGGTTGGTAGAAACGCTTAAGATGTTCTGATGACACCGCTGCAGGCTGGGTTCTTGGCATGTATATCGTGTGTTACACTTTCTTGTATTGCCCACTAAGTTAAATATTAAAGAAGTGCTGTGCCTTTTGTGATACATTTTTTATTATGTATAAAGCAACATAAAACTAGGCACCTCCCAATATAGTAATACAAAAGCCTTGTGCATGTGTGTGCATAAGTGCACACATGTATGTGTGCAAAGTTCTGCATATGTATGAACTTATACATGTGCTGTTCCTAGTAACCAACAGATTTTGATTTGATCTCTATATTTTTCCTCCACTCAGTGCCTATAAGCAGGCCAAATCACTGTAATTGATGTTCACAGTCTATTTGAATATTTTAAGTAGCTTGTCAAAATTATTTGACTAGTTCTAAACTCTCTATAGCTGCATTTATTTTGGTGGAGAAAAGTCTTTGGGTCATAATTATTTGTCAGAATTAACAAAATTGCACAAATCTCAGTTTATGGAGATTAGCTATTAGATTTGGAAATACCTCAAATATCACTGTGTGTAGACATGTTCTCTGTGTGTATATGCACACAAATATGCTTGTGTTGTGCATAGTTAACATGCTACCCAAAAGCATATGTTATTTAAGCCTCATTGTGCTTATGTATTAGAATATAGTCTTTAATTATAAACCTATATGCTATTTTCCCCGTAGGAGGCTTGCCTCATTCAGGACATAGGATAGACCTACTCTTTGGATGAATCAGGGTTGTATAGTAAAGAAGACTTTGCCTTTATTTATTTTAGCAAAAGTCAGACATTATAAGGAAAGTCCAGCTTCTCGCATGTAACCTCAGGCTGGAGTGTGTTCACTTGCTCTGTGGAGATGGCCAATGAAACTATCAATCACACCTAGATAAGAGGGGAGGAAGCATGCTTATTTTCTTTGTGTGGTCTGAAACATGTGCAGTCCAGTGAGCACAGCAGTGCTAGAACCGTTAAAGAGAAAGGTCACAAGATTTTTGAATGTGAAAAAGCAAATCTCAAAACCCTAGCATTAACATTTCAGCCCAAACAATTCAAATTGGATAATACATAAGACTCCAAAACTGGGTCTTATACCAGAAGTATTGAGCAGACTTAATAATATGCCATGTCCTGTCATGTACAACTGCTTAGCATCGTCCCCTCTTTTTTTATTTTACATAGTGGATCTACACACATGGTGGAGATCCCATTGTTGAAATGGATGAGATGGCAGCAGTTGGCAATTGAAACCCTCCTGGAAAAGACTTCTCTGTTTGCCCACTGACTTCATAGAATCATAGAAATTATAGAAAATGAGGGTTGGAAGGGAACTCAGGAAGTCATCTAGCCCAACCCCCTGCTCGAAGCAGGACCACCCCCCCACTATATTATCCCAGTCAAGGTTCTATCTGTCTGGGTCCTAGTAAAAACCTCCAAGGATAGAGATTGCACAACCTCTCTGTGTAGCTTTACTATTCTCCTAGTGTGAAAGTTTTTCCTAGTGTCTAATCTAAGCTTCCCGTGCTGCAACTTGAAGCGATTGCTCCTTGTTCTGTCATCTGCCACCACTGAGAACAGTCTAGCTCCATCCTCTTTGTACCCATTCTTCAGGTGTTTGTAACCACACTTCCCAGGTTTACTTTTTGTAAATATGTCATACCACACTTACATCAGAATTCAGTTATTTGACTACAGGGTCAAGCTGAACATGAAAAAATAGAGGAGGACACTATGGGAAGATATAGTGAGAGAAATTTTACCTGCAGTGGATTAGCAATTAGCAAGATGTTATGGATTTTGTGTCTTCTGTTTTCCATTTTCTTTAAATTTCAAAATGGCTGAACCATTTTTGATCACCCTTAACGCCAGAACCAAAGCTGAAAAAAATTGGCTCAGAAGGTGAATCTTTGATGATAAACCAAAACAAAGAAGAAAAAGAAAGAGAAAACCCTCAATGGAGATGTTTAGGCAAGCTGTAGTAACCCTGTAACAACAATCTATGGTTGTTACAATGCCCTTCAGCTATTACACCTCCTACATGTAAGTCTGCCTACATGTTGCTGTTATAAAGGCCATTTTTGCTTATTGTATAATTTCGTAATGTAATTCCATATAAACAAAAGCTTGCAGGTACTTGTAACAGATATAATTTGAGGTCTTTTTTACTCTTGCAGGCAAGCTGAACAAGTAGGATGAGGTCACAGTAAACAAGATGAAGATCACTTGAGAAAAAGATTTTAAAAGTCCACAAGATGCAAGAGCAACACAGCACCTAAACCAGGAAGAGCTCTCCACAACAAGTACAATGCTCAGAGCATAAAGTTATTCCCCTTCTATTATGTATAGACAAAAATAGACACATATAGTGAGTCACAGAGAGAAAGATGGAACTTGGAAATAACATTTACACTAATTCTGCTCAGCATTGCTGGTACAACTGCATTACTGCTTACCCTTCTCTAAAAATAATTTTTAAAAAACCCAACATTCCTTGAACCAGTTAGATCTGTTTTCTGATCATGAGCAAACTAACCTAAAGAACCAGCACATAAAGTAATTTGCTTCAGCATCACTTACTGAAAATTTACTGTTTACATAAAATAGGTAATTGATATTTTGAAGGGT
>NW_017729022.1:185206616-185211452 GCF_001723915.1 Gavialis gangeticus | reverse complement strand
AGCAAACTAACCTAAAGAACCAGCACATAAAGTAATTTGCTTCAGCATCACTTACTGAAAATTTACTGTTTACATAAAATAGGTAATTGATATTTTGAAGGGTCTTAGGAGATATAGACAGACGTTTAAAAAGCAAGATGAGTATATAAAATCCCTAGGTGGGTTTGAAAATCTCTCCCTCTAGTAGCATCATCCACCTGGGATGGAGTCCTTGCTCTATTGGATTTGGAGTTTTGCTGTTGCATGCAGTGAAGTCAGGATGTCACATGATACTTAAGACAACTGGTTAAGTGCACATATATTTATCTGAAAAATATTGAACAGACTTACACTTCTATGCTTAGGAAGATATCATGTAGGATTGGATTGTATCTCCCGCATCATTAAATCTAGTCCTCTGCTATGCAGTAAACCATATTATAGTGGGCGTGTCTACACATTCATTAATGTGCTGTAGTTACTGTGCATAAAATTTAGTATTTGTATAATGGTGTACTAAATTAATGCGCAGGGACTGGCATTACTGTACAGTAGCATTGGCGCACACCTTTTTAGTGACAATGCTGCATATTAGCACCGTTTGTGCTGTGACGTGCTATTGTGCAGTATTAGGCTGCTGCGCAGTTAACAGCTCATGTAGACATGCCCAATATAATCCCATTCATAAATGTTTTATGCTCCACCTTGAGGCTAGTTGGAGTTTTGTAGTGGGTGCATCTATGCATGCTGTTAGTGTGAAGAAATAAACTCCTAGCTGATCCCGAGGTGCAGCATTTACACATGCATCCAGGACCACAGCACTTTGAGCTGAGACAGAGCAGCCCTAGGCTGTCAGGGGACCCTGAGAGTCAACCCCAGGCTCCAGGTGGTGGCATCACGGAATGGAGGGGTTGGCTGGGGCACAAGGGTGCTACAGTGAGAGGCTAGGCAGCAGGCAGCCCCCACAGTTTGGAACCCTCCTGCCCCAGCCAGCCCCTATCACCATCTACATGTGTGTTTCAGCAGAGTAAATTACTCCCCCATAGGTTAGCACCATCCCTGACTGTACTGTTCTATGGCACAGTTAATTAACCTACTGCTCCCTAATACTGATGCACCTGTAGACTATGATGCTTTACTGCAGAGCAAATTAGTCAACTCCTCAGTGAAGCGCACATGTAGATGCACCCACTAACTCCTAATGACAGACTGTTCCAAAGCCTTACTTCTCTAATGGGTAGAAAGCTTCTTCTGATTTCTATGCTAATGTTTTAAAGGGCCAGTTCATACTTTTGAAGACCAAATCATCGCCTCATGCAAGCACAGGTGTTGCCCTTCAATATATTTGGAACTGCTATGATCAGGAATAGATGGTGACTTAGCTACCTCCATCTTGACTCATGATAATGTATCTGTGTCAGAAAAGGTGCACTGTGATAGACCCAGCACAATTTAATGCTGCTTCAGAGTAATATAGACAGAGAGAAGACTGTGGGTCCCAGGCTACTACATGACATGCTGCTTTCTCAGAACAGACCTTATTATCACAATCTAGCTCTATCCTGTTATTACAGAGTGAGTGAGTGAGCTATAAAGAGATGTAGAATATCTGGTTTCTCATCAGTGTCCACTAAAAACCATATAGTGGTAACCATTACCAAAGCAGCTTTTCTCCTCACTGACCAAAGCAGAGTAACAACAGCACTATAGCCATTATTTCCTGAGTTAGGCAATATTAATGTATCCCAGAAATTATGATATGATAGCTGTGGGTAAATGCTAATGTTTTAACAGATCATGCAGCAGTTGCCAACAGAGACTAAAGCACTGTCTTTTTATATTATTCAGAAGTCCTTAAATGCACGAGAGAGGTCCAGTCATTTGTAGGATGAAATGCATTGGGAAGAAAGTTCACTTTGGAGTAGGAATATTTTAAGGGACCGAGTAGGCAGAAGGTTCCACCCAATACTGATTCTTTGCTTTTTCCATTTTGAAATAAAAATAATTCATTTTGAAAACATCCCTGTGACTTAAGCTGAACCAGCAAAACTGCAATGGGAAAATAATCAGAAATATTGAACCCCAATTGATAAATATACCTGTCTCCTACTGAATTCTGGATAATTAGCGATACCTTCATGTCCATAGAGCTGACTTGGCTATTCTAAGGATCACAGCCTCAAGTTCTCTAAGTAGCCTTTGGTGGTCTTCCAGAACCATCAGTTCCAGAAACTGAATTTCTTTGACACAGGGGTTGTCTTCATTTTCCCTTGACTGCCTCCCCCTTTTCTGTCAGTTTAGTATAGGCAGGCTTGTGATAATGGATACATTTCACAACTACACGTGTACCTAAAGCAGGTATTGCAAAACTAGTGTGAATACCCCTGCCACACGAGACTCCCCCTGGTGGCTGAGTTAACCCTTCAGTTATCTGAGATTTTTGTCCTAAAATTATGTTTTCTTGAAAAACGTGTGCTGTAAGAGAAAGAAGTGATGCCAGATTGACAGTCCCAAAATGGTAGCCATCCAGTTGTCCACAGAACTGATAAAAGTATTGGCTGTGGTACTGCATTTGTCTCCATAGCTGGTATGTAGGAAATGGAACAGAGACCTTTATTTTCTTGGGAAAAATCCCATTTTATGACTAGATCTAATGAGTTCTAGTCAGAAAACGGGACTTTTCCAAAGAATTTTTTTGCCAAAAAAAAAACAAAAAAGAAAAATCTTTAAAAATTGACTTCACTCTGCTTGTAAAGGGAGGCAGTTGTATAATTAAGAGTTCATGGTCACAAAAGTTTCAACAAGAAGTGTTGTCTGGCTGGGAAGCTTGATCTATTAAGCAGAATGGGGAATTGTAGAAACTGAACTACAACTTCCATGAGACACTATGGCAAAATATCCAAATCTAAATATTTTTAGGAAGGAAACTTTGGGGGTTTTTTCAGTAGAAAGAAGGTATTTTTTATGATAAATTTTGTTTATTCAGAAATCCAATTTTCTGTAGAAAATTGTTTTGATAGAAAATTATTAACTGTTCCTATCAGTCAGTCCTATAACACAAGTCCACAAATCACCATCAGATAGTAGCTATTAATAGTTGGTACCAGTTTTGAATTGGTTACTGGCAATGAATGTATTGTTATTCCCTGATCTGTCTAATCCGGTATAAAATAGTATGGTAATTAATTAGATATTTGATTATACTTCAGGCATTTAGAAGCTCAAATGTTTGGGGGGAAATGGAATATTTGAAATTCTATAACCAATTTTTACTATTTTCCTAAATATAGAATGGTGATTCCATTCTTGCCACTGAATTATTTTGCTAAACAAAAAAAAAAAGATATTTGAGGCAAACATTTAAGATAGAGAAGGATGCCAAGTGTAAAGAATGTGCAGAAAGGTGTTATGTCTACACACAGAGCCAATCCACAAAACGGGTAGTCACTAAAAGAGCCAAGATAAACAAGACTATGTTGAAGCTAACTTAGTCCCCCAGAACCATCATGAGTGCGTTTATATATTATTGGAGCCAAGTGAACTTTAACTGTGTCTTATTTAACTTGGCCATTTACATGGCTAACCTTTTTTGTAAGTTGGCTCTGTTTGTAGCTATCACACCTTTTGATTACTGACCTTTTCTTGCCTAACTCTGGATTTTTAATCTATATTAAATATTTTTATCTTGTTTAATTTCCTTGATGTTTTTCTTACTGTAGCAAATATTACAGAAACTATTTTATGATAGAAGGCACATTTTTTTATTAGAAAATTCCTTAGCCTCTTAAAGCCAATAGCTTAGACATCTATATGACTGGTAACACCTGACTTTTTCCACAGGATGTTGGTGAAGGAAAAGCTTTTATTGAAATAAATGTTCACGTTTCATTGAAAGATCTTGTGCAGATGTAAGTTCACTGCACAGTCTTCATCAAAAGCTTAGTTAAAAGGTAATGAGATAATAACTAAAAACAGTATTTTTCCCTGTTTTCTGTTTATCATCTTTTTATGTAGGATCTAAAAAGTCAGCAATTCTGAAAAGACTGTGTACTTCTCAGACTAACACAGATATATTGAAAATGTGCACCATTTAGCATTGGGCTTTGTGATGGCTTGAGATAGAAGTGTTTCTATAACTTGTAATGGAAGTGGTGTAATTTCCAGGAAGTGGAGACTTGTCACGAGTACTGTGGATTCAGTTGCTGAGTGCCTAATATTATCTGTATAATCAGTGGCATGTGGAATTTTGGGACCGGACCCTGTTTCAATAAAACACAATTGAAAGACTCCCATTTAGTTCAGTGGATCAGGTCTTTCATGAAGAGAATGAGAAATATGTTTTTCAGGATGCTATTGTTTTCATCCAGAATTTTGGACTAGTGGAAGTTGGTTTTTCCCAGTAGTTAAATCTGAAGCTAAATTTCCATTACAAGCTCATGGAACTGTTGTGTAGATCTCAAAATGAGTAGACTTTATTATTCCGCTTGATAAGAATGTGGTGGACTCAGAACAATTCCCATTAGAGCGAGTTCTATGGTAAAACATTCTCTGTAGCTGTAGTAACTTTTTTGGCAGCTTTTTATGAGTAATTCACCACTGACCACTTGTGCCTGTGGGTTATAAATCCCTAAACACCCAAATCTCATGCATACAGTAAGAGTTATATTGTCATGGTACTCATAAAAGTCACATACCCTTTGATTTTCTAAGTTTATTTTACTTACTAATTTATTATCATCATTAATCATTCTCTAATTTATATCATAGCTAAGATTTCAAAAGCAATTGTCCTGGTGAAACAGCCTCCATGAGAGGGAATTCCACTGCACTTGGCGTAGGTTATTCTTTTTTTTTTTT
>NW_017729022.1:185191887-185206303 GCF_001723915.1 Gavialis gangeticus | reverse complement strand
GGTTATTCTTTTTTTTTTTTGTTTCAGGTAGTGGCTGTAAGGGGGGAATCCAATATTATTGAGTTACTGGCAGGATTCTCATCAGTAGTATTCTGGAGAATATGCCATTTTTTGAAAAGGGGAGAAAAAATCCAACCAAGACAGAGTTGTGAAACACAATTTTCATTAGTGCTTTTGAATGTTCTCTGGTTTGGACCCTGGCTGTCTCCAACATGCACAATATTGATTTAGATTCATTCTTCTAATGAGCGCCTTTGTTTCTTGATACATGTAGATTTGGGTGTCTCTTGGAGTTTTGCCAGAATTCAGCAAGATTCAGCTACTAAATGACTTTTCCTGTTTTTAATCTAGGCTGTTGTCTTTTCTGCTGGTAGTAGATCATTCCCTTTAGAGGTGTGTCATTTTCCTGACTTTACAGATTTGTCACATGCTAATACTTGCAGTTTCTTTCACTCTCTTTTTGAGTTTAGCTTGTCTGCAGTTTAGGCATTTCATTTGCTCTGTTTTCTTCCTAATATGTTGCTAAAGTTTCCTTTCCTAGATGCTTCCTGAGTTTGAAGCTTTCTCTTCGCTAATTTATCATTTTTCTACACGCTTTTCTCTTTGGTATCACCAGCATATTCAATTTACAGACTTCCACCATTTTGACTCTACAGCCTGATTCTATATAATCTTCCCCCATTTCCTTTTCTCTGATATAATTTTATCAATATACAGTTCACTAATCCATTTGCTGTGAAGATATTCAGATAGAAAAGCACAGGGACATTAACCTTTTGTAAGCCACAGACACGTAAGCCCTCCTCTCCCCCTTCCTTCCCCCACACTAAACCTCCTAAGGTCGCCGTTTGATGACAGTGTAAGAAAGACAGAAGGCAGGGTAGGATGGCACCTTATAGATTTGTTCAGAAATGAATACATTTTTGTAAGCAACAAGGGACAGCATGTCTTCCCGGCAGCTAATGTTTTACTTTACAGAGTTGTTTAATTATAATCATGTGCAAGAAAGAAGTTTATAATTTTATGGTGTTTAATATATTGCTTAAATACACAACTGTTTGGAATGGGAAGAATGGACTGGTGGTAAAATATCAAATTAGGAGCCAGAACTCCTGGAAGTCCCAACTCTGCCACACTTGTCTCAAGCATCACTTTGCAAAACCATTCAACATCTCTTCTGTTTACCTGCTTGGTAAAATGAACAGATGAATACCTGCTTCTGCACAATAACCTTGATCCTGTACTATTAAAGTTAAAGGGCAAGGCATTTTACCATTGATATCATTAATAGGAACAGGACTGAGACCACTGTAAAGCTCACTTAATAAATGTCTAGAAAATATTTGAAGCTCTTTGGATAAAAGAGTCTAATACTATTATTAATAAATAGTGTCTGTACTTAATAAAAAACCTCCACCAGATTGTACAAGAACCTTGGAAATAAAGAATGGCAGAGATTTCCTTTAAGGATCTCCCCATGGGTTTGGCTATATGGGTTTCTCACAAGCAAGTCTTTTATTTCTAGGATTTCATCTCTCTCTGCCATGATTATTCATGTTCAAGTCCTAGAGCCAAATCCTGCCCTTAGATGCACGTTTGTAGCTCCCGTTGGCTTTGTTGGAAACTGCAGGCACTTATCCTAAACTATCCAGTATTGCTGTGGTCATATTTGCCTGTCCAACATGACTGTGGCTCTCCATTTATAATCTTGTAATTTGAAATCTTTATTGAGACACTGCTGTGGTTTTTCTTTCATTACTGGCATCTTATTGTCATATTGATTTTCTGTTAAATGGAACTGCATTCGTAATTTTGGCTGGCCGCTGCTGGTTCTTGCTTTCTTTTGTATATTTTTGAATGGGATAGAATATTCAGTACACTATATTTCTGTTGATTTCCTTCATGTGACCTATAAGCAGAGGCATAACAAGGCAGCCAGGTGCTGGGGGCAGCAGCAACTTCTGGCTGCTGCTGCGTGGCTGTAGTCACACCAGATATTTTTCTGCTTGGTCACCCTGTTCCCTCCCCCCACACCTAATGTTGGCACCTGGGGCAGCTGCCCTGGTATCCTGCCATAGTTGTGTTGCCTCCTACATGTCTTGGATGTCTAAACTACCTTAAATCTACCTAATGTATCCATGCAGTTGTTGGTCACTATGGTATCTAGGCGCTACATTAAAGCTGTCTCCTTAGGCTCTTTTCTTTTGTTCTAACAATGCATTGCTAACTTCCTGTTTGAGTGAGTGACTTCATTGTCATTCTTTTCTAAACTGTTTTCTTCTGCCTATTGATTTTGTTCCAACGTTGGAGATCACCCACTGTTTCAGACTGGGAAAGAAAGTAATTGTTATACAAACAAACACTGCACATGCACCTGTAGTGGAGAGCCACTTCAGCAACTTAAGTTTGGTCAGAGACCTGACTGCAAGACAGACTGTGAATCTGTTGGTATCTGGGGCATAGCAAGGCAGCTTGCTGGTTGAGTTGCCCAAAGTTAGACCCCTAAATTCTTAATACTTAAACAAGGGATCATAGTTGTAAAAGTCCTCAGCATCTAAAGATCCTGCTAGGATTGTATAGGGCAGGGCACAGGGCAGCAGCACCTCCTGGGTGCTGGTGCCGGCAGCATAGCTGACTAACAACAGCTGCACCTCTTATTTTTCTGTGCCCTCACCCCCAAGTTAGAGCACAGGGCTACTGCCCCAGTCACCCCACCTTAGTTAGGTTACTGGGTGGAATTGCTCCCATTTTCAGTCTGAGGGTTATTTTCTATGGGCAGTCTTTTAATGCCAGACTAAGATAGTTCTTGGCCAGCTCTTGGCATCTACCAAAGGCCCTGAGATAGAGAACAAAGTGTAGACATCTCTCAGCCAAAGCCATTAAGTTGGTAGTAAGGAAGATGTGGCATGGGATTATTTATGATAGATTTACACTAGGTTTACACTGATAATTTGCTTATACCGATGAAAATCTTGGGTTCAGACCCATCCTCTGTGTAGGCAGAACAATACCTTACACAACATTGAAAGTGACCACTCTGTACTGATTTCCTCCAATGCTATTATTGGCTAACATTTTCAAAAGTACTCAAGTGACTTGGAAACCTCAGTCCCACTTACTCATATAGCTTCATTAGCACAGTACTATGGAAAGTTATTTGTGGAAAATGAGACTGGAGAAGTAAAAACAAGAGGATATTCTCCTTTTCAGATACAGCATCTTTTTTTTATTTAAAATGCCTCCTTTCCACTATCCAGTCACTGGAAGTCCTTGTTTCACTCAAACCATTGGGACACAAAAGATAAGTCTACACTGTATTGCCAGTGCTTCCAGGCAGGCTGCTCTTGAACTTGGGCTGACCATTTGCTCCTGTTCACACACATGAATCCTAGACATGAGGTAGTGAAGCCACTTTGGAGCACTACCCCACCCATTCTCAAGGATGCTGGAGACAGATCTTGAGAGTAGCAGGAGAGGAACACCTTCAGAGGAGCTTCACTGGCATCTTTCCAGGTTGAGAGTGACTCTCGCCAAGGCTGCTTGAGGCATGGTTTAGACATGACTAGGGATACTTTATCACCTTGCTCCTGAGGTGGCTATTGAGCAGTATCCCTAGTTGATATATATTGCTAGTAGGAGCTTTAGATGCTGAGGCTTTTTACAGATCTGGCCCCTTGCTTAAGTAAATCTGCATAAGAATTTAGGAGTCTAACTTTGGCCACCCCTGTTTGAGTTTTAGCTTTAAGTTTTAAGATGGTCCTCTGAATTGACATGGTTCCCCTTCTCAAATCCCCTTATCAATTGTATGCTGGAGAATATGCCATTTTCTGAGAAAGGGAAATATCCCATCTAAGACAGAAATGTCACTGTCAATTGTCAGTCATGATTCTATTGGCCAGAGTCATGACTAGTCATTTTTTGTCCCTTGGTCAGAGATATCACCTGCCAGAGAGCCAGGGGTGGGAAAGTATGAGGATGCCAAGCACTGAAAAGTCAGGGGAGGGAGGAGAAGGGGGAATGCTGAACACCAGAAAGTAGATTTATGGAGCACTACAGGATGCTGCTGACACCCCACTCTAAATTTACAGCCAGGGTTAGTGCGCCGTTTACCCTGCCCTTGTTATGCTACTGCTTTTGGTTGTTCTTTCCCTTGTTTGGCACAGGACTATCTTCACTGATACAAGGGAAATTACGTGTATACCGAGAGAGAGCAAGAGAACTACCATACTTGTAAGAGCAATTTTTGCCTAAACAAGGTGTCACTCTGTGATCGCCTACCAGAGCCCTATTTGCTATCCCCTTTTCTCAGTACATCCTTGGCAAAGATGAGAGCAATGCTCCACAACTACCATATCCAAGCCATGACATCCTGTGTTCAGGATGACTTTCATGGAATGACCTAGGCAGCCACAGCTCTAATGTTTGCTAACAGACCTGTAGAAGAAAGTGATTCACAAACTATAAATTTATTGTCAATTTTGTTATGCTTTAGGCAGGCAGTAATTTCAGTTTTCACTGCCATTAGCTAATAATAGTAATTAATTAGTAAATCACGCATTAGGATCTAGGGGTGAACTAACAGGGAAAATGTAAATTTTAAAAAAGGCCACTAATATGTCTGAGTATTTTCTGCCTCAGTTGAGAGTTTATGTCTTTTCATCCCTCCGTTTATGTCTTTTCATCCCTCCAGAGTGAATTGCTGCTCTTAAGAGCAACTTCCACAACCTGCGGTGTTGTCTGTGAAGTATTTTCAGCAAAAAGAGGAGCTGCACTGAGAATTGTCATACGGGTGCCAAAAAACGACGGGGAAAGCTACTCAGGGTTCTGCTGAGAGACCGCACACCTGAGGGAGCTGGGCTGAAATCCACTATGTTAAAATTTTCAGATTTTTTTCACTTCTGACAGCATAAGATTTTTTTTTCAACTTAACAATCTGATGAGAGACTTCTTATGACCAGCTGATGCTCCTGTGCTCCCTCAGATCTTCCTTTATGCAAACTTTCTACAGTGTTTGCTCTTGACATTTGCCATCAAAAATAAAATGGTTTGAACTCTCTCTCATAGGAAAGTGTAAACTAAATCAATCTAAATTCATGTTATTCATCCACTTTCAGGATCTCAGATGCTGAAACCACCCCTAAAATTATTCTCTCTTTCTCACTCCCTCTCTCTCCATCATTTTTACAGCATCACCTCTGAGGCATTTTGGACACAGTGAAAGGAAACAGCTGGGCAAGTCCAGAGCTTTCAATTCAAGGTCATTCTGAACCTTCTCACTTGTAAAAAATGTGAATTAGTCTGAGTCATTTTAACTGTGAATTGTTTGCAACCCCCAGAATCAGATCTCTGCTGTTCAGTATGGCTCAATTTTCTTTCTGAGTTAATAACACATTGAACAAACATGCTATACCAGACTTCTTCTTTTTTTAAATAAGCTCACAGTGGATTTGCATTCCCAATATAAAAATGTCTCTATTAGCTTAGGGTATTTATAGAACTTCAAAGAGGGTTGAAAGATAGTTAAAAATTAATTGATTACCATCAAATAACAGACACTAAAACTTAATGTATGAAATGCCTTCCCCCCACTGAATAAATTAATAACAAGAGGAAGAATTTAAGATTCTGATTACAGGCTAATTTTTACATCTCTTTGTACAACCTAGCAGCATGCAGAGTTCTGGGGTTTTGGCTCTAGGTCTTGCATGCCAGAAGAAGTTGAAAGCAGTATCCTTAGCTGAGAGACTCAAATGCCTCCAAGAATTAGGGGCTCTGTTTCTACTGACATGCAATGAATTGAGCATCTTAATTCCCTCTGGCACCTCAGAAAATGTCAGCATTTGTGATCCAAGCCTGTGACTGGAGGGGACCTTGACAAAACAATGTCCCAGTAGGCCTCTCAGCCTGTCCAAGTGCAGGATGCCATATTCACATACATAAATGGCTCCATTATATGACTTTCTAGTTCTCATTAAATGCTTCTTGCAGTAAGAATGAGGGGATGCCATAGCATGCGTGGCAGTGCAGTATGGTACACCCACTCTGCAAGTGCTGTTTCCTGAAACATATGTAATGAAGATACCTTGGTGAACCACTGGGCATACACTGATAAGCTGTTTTGAGTGGCATAAATGGAAAGTAGGAAACCCTGGGCTAAAGTAAGTAATTGCTTTCTAGTGAAAGACATTTGCAAGTAGTATGTATGGCACTCTGTATGGTGTTGGCTGTCTGGTGCTGGTTGTTCATCTGCAGCCAGAACTTGATCCCGAGAGGATAGGGAAGTATCTTGAGTCTGGGATGAACCCATCAGCCTAGACATCATGTCCTGATATGGCTCAAAGAGTGCGAGTGCAAACAGTGGGTTGGAGAGGTTTGATTCTACCATGCAGCCCATATTACTGTCAGTTCAAGAAGTGAATTAGGTTTCTGAAATGGGATGAATCTAGATTCAGTATCGTTTTAGCTCATGCTTTTTCGGGTATAACAATATGGTGAATCTCCAGTATCACGCTTACCCATGGATAAGAAAGAAATTTAATGGAAAGGGTGCCATCTCCAGGTCATGGAGTTCAAAGCTGCCTATAACTATTACTTATGGCCTTCAGTACACATTACTTAGTAATACACAGAGTTTTAAGAAGAGTTCTTTATTACTGCTGTTATTGCAGAGTCCACATTTTAAAATTAAGATCATATTTTTGCATGATTAAGAATTACTAGTCAAAACAAAGGTAATATTGCTCAGGCTTTGAAGCACCAACCTCAGATGGTTGACACCTGGGATTTGGATTGGCTTAATTTGGGCTTGAATGATGCCTGTGGGGGAGAAGGATGGAATAAAGATTAGCCAGATCTGAGCTTTATAAGTCATAGAACATGCATTAAACAGCTCTCATTCTTGAATAGCAGAAGGGCCTCCATAAGCCATTTTTTCAAGGGCAAACTCTTTCCCATCTCTGACCAAGGCAGCTGGACCTCCCAAGTTCCTAAAACGAGTTTGAGACTGAAAATCCTTAGGACCTTCCATAAATGCAATCATCTTGTATTATTGAGCACATCAATGAGACATGCATGCAGGAACACACACATTCAAAGAAGCTGCATATTTTGTTTGTTTAGGTACCACTGAATAGGATTTAATGCTGTAAAAGACATTTCCTTTCCCTTTAAGATATATTTGGAAGGGTGACAGCAACTTAGAAATATTGCATTTGAATAAATTTAGTGCCAATTTTTTTTAAAAAGTGTTGTTGTGCCATAAGAACCTGATTGATTCATTTTGAAGATGGATTTTATCTAAAATTGAAATATTGGTCAAGTCACTGTTTTGTACCACGTTGATATTTTGTTCTGTTTTCTTTAGAGAGAACTGCTCTCCAGGCCTGGCATTGTTCACTGCACTGGATTCTATCCTGACTGGAGTCTTAAAATAGTGTGGCATACATTTTTTTATAAACATAATAAAGCCATTTTCTAAAACTGCAGTGCTCAATTAAAGTTTTATCTCAAGCTACATAATATAAATTATTTTCAGTAACAAAATTAATCTAATAGGGTATTTAACTTATGGGGAACATACATATTCTGATCCAAAATAATGAGTTACTGATATACCTTTGCCCACAATAATGGTTGTTACCCTTAAATCTCTCTCTCTCTCTCTCTCTCTCTCTCTCTCTCTCTCTCTCTCTCGTTTTAACTTCTGGGTTATATTTATTACTTATTCCAAACTGAGCTAAGTTCCAGAAGGTTAATATATCCTAGGATATTGTGCCTAACATAGATAAAATAACAGGACAGTATAGGTATGTAAAAGAGATGGAAGATTTTACTAAGAAATAAAAAATAAATACATACAGTAAAGAGTTGCACCAAAGACTATAGTAATTAGTTTAGTATTTTTTATGATACAAGGGCTATCATAATCCTACAGGGTGGTAGGTGTGCCCTGGTAAACATTAAACAGATACCTTCTGATGCCATAAATATATTTAGACAGAAAAAATCTACCAAGACTCCACCTGCAGACAGCTGTCTCAGACAATGACTTTCTAGTGACACCGTCCAGAATTATTCATTCATCAAATGGAAAGTTGAGGGTTATTTGTGACTTTTTAGAATCATCAAACTGTCCAAAAACTCATTCATTTTCTCTCAAACTATCCAAAACCAAAGCAGTTAAATGAACATGTTAACTGCTAAAATATGCGTTGTCCAGCTTTCTCCTCTACTTCTCACTTAGAACCAGATCATGCAAAGCTTATTCATGTTAGCAAGCAATTACACATGCAAGAAGTGCCACCGAAGACAAATGATTCCTGCATCAATGACATTATTGCTGTGTACAGGAGCTGAACAGTCAGGATCTTCTGCTCCACCAGAGACAATCTTAACAAGCAACTCCCCCTCTGCATTAAATGAAAGAGGACTGGTCTGTATTTCTGACACTTGAACTGATGTGAGCCTCAACAGCTTTGGGGACTGAGATGAATTTGGTTTCTTTTACAAGTCACTCTGGGTTTCCACCGCCATGACAGAGGAAGGAATGTGGCCACTTTGGCCTTGTTCTCTTTAGAGTAATGGATGTTGGCATTTTAAATTCAAGTTGAAGAATGAACCCAAGGGAAAAGCATCAGTGACCTGTCTGCCTCCAAAATGGGTAATTCTTTTTGTCCATCAGGAGTACCTACTTAGGGTTGGTCATGTAAGGTACTGAGCCCTCTGGCTCCGGTCCTGTATAGCACATAAGCATGTGCTTAAATTAGGCATATGCACAGTGCAAATGAAGTCAATGGGGTCAATTAATGTGTTTACGTGTTGTATTATAGTACAGTCAGAGTGCTTAGAACCCGAAAGGATTGAAGCTCAAGAAGATCTGGATTGCAGCTAGTTAGACAAAGCCTCCTGAGACAGACTGTGCTTCCAGCAGACAGGGCAGCTCCAGGCATCAGGGTGGGAGTGAGCTACTGGGTTGCAGAGAATATTGGAGTCAAGAGAGCCGAGATGGTGGGGCACAGGTGAAACCAGCATGAGTTGTCTGTGTTCTCATTCCACAGAGGACAAGTGGACCATGCTTTGCAGTTGTGAAAAGCCCTTGTGCAGCTGTGCAAAGAAGGGCTGCCTGCCTGTATGCCCCACCACCACGGCATGGCAGAGCAAAGGCCTCTGACAATCTGGCTTGTAATGTATTGAAAAGGCAATGCCAATGACTCATTTTACAACCAAGTTATCATTTATCCTACTAGCAAAATCTGTTCAACCCTGGTTATATAGGTTATACAGTAATAAAAGATCAAGTATCCATAAAATTGCCATTGAACTGTAAATTAATGTGAGGTAAAGCTGTTGCCCAAGGGAATAACCAAGCTTCAGAAAGGTGTGTCCTAAATTAATTAGTACTGAGTTCATCACTGACTGAGAAAAGAATAAGTCTATAACAGCCTTTGACTGTGGAGCTCAGAGGTTTATTTTCAAAGACCAGTTGCTGCTTTCATTTGCTTTGCTTTTAAACAAGTCTTTGTTAAATAAAACCTGTATAATTCATGAATTCATGATTAAAGTCTGTTTTTGGGGGGAGAGAGGGGTTGATTGTTTATTTGGGATTTTTGGGGGGGTTTTATTAACTACAGCTGCATCCCTCTGACCTTGTGAAGTAATGCTGTGTCTCCATCACTTCCTGCAGCCTGCATCCCAGGAGCTTGCATTTTCTCTCATAAAACCCCTACTCTGTTCTCCGGTCTCCCCAACAAATCACAGTCTGGCTTTCCTGTCTTTAACTTCACCTTTGAAACCTTGGTTTTCTCTTTAGCTACAGTTGGAAAGATTTTTGTGATGTTATGCATTAAGGATACCACATACAAACAAAACAATGGTTTCCTATTCCAAGGTGGGCTATTTTAAAAAGCAGCACACATATTTACAGAGGTTGATGCTGCTTGGCATATCAAGAGGTGTGCATCTCAACTTTGTGTCCAACAATTAGCTGCTGTACATGGGCACGCACAGATAGCAGCCAGGTTCACCAACGCCAGCTGAAATCAGTGGGCGTAATTTTGTTCATTTAAGTGACCATTGGGGCCAAACTGTCAGATACTTAGGAGCTTTTTTTAGTATTCATTACATCTGTATCAGGAATCAAACAACAACAACAAAAAGCAAGGGAGAACTGAAGGCCTGGGTCACTAGGAAGAGGTTATAATGAGTGAGGAAAAGAGCTTATTGGTCCAATATTCTGAGTGAGAGAGACCTCACTGTAAAAGCAATTGGACAATGGAAGAGCCTTCTTAGCAAATGGTAGTAATTTCACTTCTTGGGTTACTTAAAATAAGGCAAAGATATTAAAAAACATGATGGGCTTCAGCCTGGCTGCTTTGTGTTATTTTAGCAGTGCTAAGTAGACTTTGCTGCCCCTTGAGGATTGATTCCACCAGCACTGCTGGAAAAAGAAGCTTGGCCAAGGTTGGCTCCACTGATCTCAGCCTGTGTAACGAATCCTCAGGAGTCATAGACCACTGGCTTAAGCAACAGCTTGTGCCTGGGATGCAGATCTTTGTAGGACAATTTTGTAGGGAATCCCGAGGACCACAGAGGACCCAGATGATAAGCACATGCATAATCCATACACACTGAGCAAAAGTCATCCCTCTGCGGGCTTGTCAAGTTACTTGCTAGTGGTTATCTACCAGCCGCCATATAAATTGCTGCTATATTATTACGAGATGACTGAAAAAGGTATCTCCTTGATCTCTTGCTAACAAGCTTCAAAGATCTGTATTGAGTATCTGACTGTTCCATGTTCACCGCAAGAACCTTTCCACAAAGTTTCTATCATGGGCACTGATGCTAGCCTGTCTGCATGCTGCTGAACTGACACAATGGAAAACAGCACTGTGTGTCAATTATTAAAAAAAAGAGCATGATTGTTATTCTATAGCATTGATTAAGTGCTGCCAGCACACTTGACACTGTGTAAGGGCCAGGGCCATCACAGCAGCATCAGTGGCAGAAGCCTCTAAAACAGTGTTTTCGAGCCCTTCTTTTTCCTTTCATGTGAATCTTGTTTATTCATTTTTTCTCTCTCTTTTCTCTATCCTTGTACTTTTCACTGCTTCCTATTATTAGCTATCCCTCAATTTTCTTTCTTTCCCTGCCCTCTCTCCTTCCTTTCCACCCTTCTTTCACTCTTCTCCTGTTGTCTTTTAACAGCCCCATCTTTTCTTTCCTCACAGATTTCCCCCTTTACTTGGCTTTCTTCTTCCCAGTGCTCTCCTCATTTTATCTGCAGCCCTAATGCTAGCTTTTCTGTTCATGAATAAGCTATGGCAAATACATGCAGCTAAAATCCTGACAAAATATGGAATTATTTTCAGGATGGATATTTATTGTTCTTCTGATCAGAGAGTATGACAGCTCCTGGTGATAATGCAGAGAAACATACATCCAGCCTTCTGACACTTGCACTAAAGAGTTACTTCTAAATTAACTGGCATTAGAGCCATTGTTGTGGTAGTCAGGCTTCTGGAAATAGGCACAGAAATGACACACAAACTGGTATAAGTGATTAGAAACCAGTTCAAATCTGTAACACAACAGAAGTTCAGTGCACATAAACTGCTTTCAAAATGGCTGAAATCCAATTTAAAATAAACCTGGATGGTTGTAGTATCAGACTTAACTGATTTAGGTTAAATCAGTTTATTGAACTTCTGCCCCAAGTCCCCTCCAGACTCAAGTGAACTCAGAGTCCCTCAGCATCCCAGGATGCTTTGTACCTCCCCTGCAAAACCCCCTTTGCAGGCTGGGCAGGCTAGCTTTGACCCAAGCTGCCTGCTGTAGCACCCTGTAGTTTCTGGCCTGGGCCACTGCAGATATGTAGCTGCATTTCCTGACTCAAAAGTGAATGTCCATCCACTTGCTTATTGGTTCAATCTACGCTGCTTAGACTAACCTGTGAAGGTTGGGCTTTTTGACTGTCTGTACTTAGCCCTGAAGTGTACCTGCACACAGGTGCTAGTTCAGCCTTCTAAACCTAAGCTCTTTAATGAAATTAACTTTTTCTTTTTTCTGCCAATGAAAAGATATCATCCAACTGATATGAGAGAAATGTGTTGTGTTGCCCTAAAAACATAATTACTATAGTCTATCAAGTACTGTTCACCAGGAAGCTATGTCCACAATTTAATACTGTGGAAGTTCTTGAAATAGCCTCTTTTAAGCATGCCATCTGGACCATGTCTGTCTGACTTGGTGACAAAGGGAACATTTTTATGTCCTTGTCCAAACTCTCTAGTCCTGGTAAATAGCAGCAACCTGTCAAGGAAAACTGTTCTGTGTTTATAGTGCTTGCTGTCAGGTTCGCATATAATCATATTCCTCTATAATGTGCTCTATTAGGAGAAATTTGCATATGGATGAAAATTAATGGATTAGATAAAGACCCTGTGCAGTATCTCAGCCACTACGGCTGTTATTTTTGATGGAAGATAATGGCACATTTGGCAATGCTGTAAGTTGGAGTTTGGTGCAGACCATTGCAAGTTGAAGCTATATTAAGGAAATAGTGCCCAAACTTTCACCCCTGTGGACTAGATGATTGGTACACTGTTTCACTGAAGACCAAATCCAGTCTGTGTGCCCAGTCAGGCACATGCCAGATCAGGCCCTTTTTCCAGCCTCAGCCCTGTGCGCTGAATCAGACCCCCATGCCAGATCGTGCACGTGGCTGCAGCTCTGCATGCAGGACCATGTCACATGGCCCACAGGGATGGCAAATCTGGCTGCAGGTGAGTGGGGACAGTGTTAATTGCCACCACTTGTCCACCACCACATTTCTGGACACAGGAGGGGGTCCCACAGGCCAGAGGTTGAGCACCGCTGTACTGAAGTAATGCCCTGCAACAGAGGAGGAAATCAGTGTTATTATGCTGGTCACATCATTGTTTTAGATGGAAATTGTAAGCCCTAAGCAAAAAAATAGCATAGGTTGAGGTTCAAATCACTTGGAATATGTTTGAAATTTCATTCCATATCCTCAGGTTAGCATCCTAAAACAGCAACAGTCCACTTGCCATACCTTTTAACATGTTCTCAGTCTCTCAATTTCTGGAGTATGTTTGGTTAAGTAAAAGAGGAGAATTTCAAAATCACAAAGAATGTGTTATTCCTTTGAAAGTCTATGGAAACTGTGTGCCAAACTTCTCTTACCCTTTCTCAGAAGATATTACCCATGCGGTCCTGCTTCGGCATGTACATGGTGCCACAATCAGTCTTGCCCATAGTTTTGAATCTCATGCACATGTATAAGGCGCACATTCTTATTCAACCTTTCAGCTCTTTCCATGCATACTATTCAATTTCCTTGCAGTGTCACAAACTTTCTACGGTCACTGAAATGTGTCAGGGCTGTTTTTGTCAAACTGCTGAGAGCAGGTTCTTCAGCTCCCACTATGCACTTCTGGGGTGATCAGATCAAAATGTTAGTGGAGTCACATAAGAGCTTATTAGCAGCTGTTGCAGACACTTTCTCTGTGCTCTAAAAACAACGAGAACAACAACTCAGCTGGGAAGAGCATATGCAATATCCTTTTAATCACTGCTTCAACTCACCATGTCATGATGTGTAAGCTTTATCATCAATGAGGCCAGGAAAACAAACCAGAGAACTTCTTAAATATTTCAAACACCTGCATCTTGTGAAGCAAATTTCTGTTTCCAAAAATCTCCTGGACCAAAATGTCTCACTACCAGGAAATGAAGGACATGAACAAAGACACTTTTGTCTTCCTCCTCTTCTCCCACCCCAAACTCTATGATAAAATTCCCTAATCTGACAATCCACGGCAAATTGATTGCTGAGTCTTTACAGGCACAAACGATGCTTTTCTAGGCAACTGTGCAATTTAAAATCTCTCTAACATGAGCAATTTCAATGCTGGTTAGGCTCTGCCTTCTTTTTGTTGCTATCTGTGTGGCCCAGCTTTTCTGTCCTCCTTTATCTGTTGCAGTTCTGAAGCCAAAACTAGTGACCACACATACGGGTACATAGGCAGCTGGGGGATACAAATGCCAAGCTTTAGATTCTGTTTATTCAGCAGTGGCATGAAAGTCTATAGCTGGTCACTAGGCTGGATATCTGCCTACAGTCCTGGCGTGGGATAAGTCTGTTGTTCAGCTTCCCTTCTTCTCTGTACTCCATCTCCTGGCAATCACAGTGATGAATTTGTTTCCTTTCATAATAAGTCAAACAATAAGAACATCACTAAATTTTTCATACAGCCCAAGGGCAGGGCTCTTGGTTCATATTTCTTTTCTATAGAACTGTGTTCTGTGTGAAAGCCAAGTAGCCACTTGACTCAGATTGTCCAGTTTTGCCATCTTTCATGCAATAGCCAGCATCTGTACAATACAATGAAGTAAA
>NW_017729022.1:185185653-185186887 GCF_001723915.1 Gavialis gangeticus | reverse complement strand
TCCAGTTTTGCCATCTTTCATGCAATAGCCAGCATCTGTACAATACAATAAAGTAAACTGGCTTGCAGGTATCTCACAGGAGAATTTTTTAGATGAGTCAGTCTAACTCCCTGTCTTTTCAAGCCCTACACCAGGTTCTGTAGGTTATGGGACCAGAACCTTGTCTCCCACTCTCTCCACCCAATTTCTGCACTTATAAAATATGTAGCTTTATACTGCATAATCCAGTATAGATGGTTGTAAAGAGTTTGCCTTCTCCTACGTAGGGCCCTCCATCTTCAAAATACTTTTACAACGTAGCTAAGAAAAGGCCACTCTACACCTGAAATGTTTTGTGGTATAGTAATGTTGGTTAGAGAAGGGGGTTTTTTCTATTGGCATTTTAATAAGGGGAAAAGACCAATATAGATAGAATTATGACTCATATTTTGGTGGGGAATGAGTTTAAGCTACATCAGCAAAACCATTCTTCTGCTGGTAAAAGCTCAGTCATCACTGGATAAACATCTCTATAACTATATGAACAAATGTTTTCTACTGTGTGCTTCGCCGAAGTCTCAGGACTGTTTTTAGGTAAGATTATAAACCCTGTTTAGATTGAGAAATTGAGGCAGAGAGAATAGGTGTCTAACAGAAGGCCATAAAAACATTCATTTTGACAATACCAGTAAAATTTGGGGGTTTCTTTTTCTCAGTTGTGCTCACACCAGCCCCTTGCATTTTGATCTGAACAAGGTGGCTCTCCACTTTGGCCATGTCTGATTGCTTACAGTGTTAACATTTTGCAAAAGGTCTCCATCTATAAACCTTCTTTGCCACTTCTTTGAGAATACAATAGTTCATCACCAATTCAATCATGTTTCTCTGACTAAGGGGGTTTATGTAATTACAAAAAAGGAGATGATTTGAATGTTATATCCCTCTTGTGGAATTATGTTTGGATTTTATCCGAAGAGACAAGGAAGGGATTTTGTTTGTTTTGTTTGATCATTTCTTATCACAGAACTTTGTTTGACTCAAACCACAATGATACAAGCATTCAAACACCACCTTCAAATGTAATATTGATTTATAAAACAGCAGTGCACAGCTGCTAAGCTTCACTGTTGCATACAGAAGGTCTTCAATTCCCAACAAATTACTGGCATTTCTACCTATTTACAAATTAATGCTTCCTCTGAACCTTGTGTTGTTCTTATTATTCCAGTCTGCTTTCTTCACTCCCTGCCTGGAA
>NW_017729022.1:185171004-185180653 GCF_001723915.1 Gavialis gangeticus | reverse complement strand
AAATTACTGGCATTTCTACCTATTTACAAATTAATGCTTCCTCTGAACCTTGTGTTGTTCTTATTATTCCAGTCTGCTTTCTTCAGTCCCTGCCTGGAATCCTTGTGCGTTTGTCTGTTATGTGGTGGTGGCGAAGCTTTAGAGCATTAGTTAAATTGGAGTTAAATAAAAAAATCTAGATCAACTTTTATCCTTAGGCAAGTTATGCACTGAGTGAAATTAAACCACTATATGTACTTGTAGATTGAAGAATCAGAGGTGGAGGATGGGTCAGAAACACCAAGATCAAAGTTTTCCTTCTTTGAAAAAAATCCCTTTGAAAAGCCCCCATGCCACCTATTCTGCTTGTTAATGTTTTGACTGGAAATGTCTGGCAGTGTCATCAGCAGCAGAATATTTTTAAAGACCTTTTTTTTTTTTTTTGGAGCTGACTCTAATAGCAACGCAATGGATCCTTAGCAGCCTCTGTTATATGTCTCTTAAGGGAATATTTTTGTTAATTGCAAATATTTGATTGACAAACATGGGATGCAATTAGTAGGCAGGCACAGTAGGAATGTGCAGTGAACTGGATCTCTGAACCAACAGATCTCAACTCTCTCAGCTTGATCTGAAATAGACTAGAGCATTTAAACCATATGTTTCCCTCAAACTTTCTCTTTCCTCTGCAAATTCCTTATTTCCCTAAACTGGCCTTCTTTCACTCTCTTCACCAAGAGAGCTAATTCATCCGCTATGATTATGTCAAATAAAGACAGAAAATTCCACACAAGCTTCAGACTTATGCTGCTTTTTGACCGTGGCAGTAAAAATTAATGTGGACAAGACTATACATGCCAGTTGTGCCTTACAAAAGCCCTAGGTGAAAGAGAATACAATCTAATTTAACTTCAGACATTTTGAGCTTAATGGTCTATTTAAACAACCCAGTACCATCTGACTATGTTTATCAATTACATTTCTTTTTATTTATACAGGGTACTGTCTTTCTGGGGAGGCTGTAATTAAAACTTACCTAGATAAATTGTGCTAAAATTCTGTGACATGACAAGGAATTCAAAAGATTTGTGTGTCTCGAGTGTCCAAAGGATTGGCTCTGAAATATAAGAGGGGTATATTCCCTTTAATAAAATTAAGAAAACATAAAAGACTGCAAAATTTCCACGAATTTTTTAATTTCCCCCCTTTTTTATTACGTTTCATTTTTTTTAAAGAACTGATTAATCTGCTCTTCTTGCTGCTTGTTTGCTTCTTTTCTAACTCTGTTCTTGTGACATCATAATGCGGCATCAGTGGGTGTGTCTACATGTGCATATTAAAGAGAAGCAATAAACTCTGGCATTTATTGTGCTGGAGTTTATTGCTCCCAGGTGCTGTGTTTACATGTGAACCTTGCACCACAGCATTTTGAGCTGGGTCTGACCAACCATGGCTGGTGGGGGCCCTGTGGGTCAGCATGTCAGCCAGGGCTGCTCTGACTGGTTCAGATAGCTGTGGAGGGGCTGGCTGGGGCATGAGAATGCTTCAGTGCAGGGCTTGTCAGGAAGCAGCTTCCATACTGAAGCATCCTCATGCCCCAGCCAACCAGGTCAGCATCTATATGTGTGTTGCTGTGCATAAAAGAACTCTGCAGTAGCATAGTATTTGTATTTACAAGTACTAACCAGCTGCAGAGTTTATTAATTTCCTGCAGCCTAACAGGACCTCACTTGTAGACACTGGGTGCATCTATGCAAGACTCTAACTGCACAGTAGCTTAATAACACTGTGCAGTAGTGTGCCAGGCAAAACCCATGCTAGTAGGCTACTCTGCAGTAGCATTAAGCTACTGTGCAATTAGTGTCTCTAAAAATCAATGTGCTGGTGCTACTGCACAGTAGTGCCAGTTACTGTACATTGATTTAGTATTTGCTTATCCAAGTACTAAATGCACAGTAACTACAGCACACTAATGAACATGTAGACACACTTGCTGAGACATTTACAGTGGAGCCAATTAGGCAACTCTGCAGTAAACATTGAGCGTAGATGCACCCATGGCCACGTCCAGATGAGCATGGATTTTTGGTTCCCCAGGGACAAGTAGCAGCAGTACACCTTGCAGCGCAGCTACTTGTCCCCGGGGAACACCCATACCAGGCGTGCTTCGGGGTATGGCAAGTTACCCTGAGGGGCAGTAGGGGAAGCTGGAGCCAGCACTGTGCTGGCCCCAGCAGCCTTACATGGGGTCCTGGGGGTCTTCTAGGGCTGCAGCAGTGGCAATCCTGCCAGGCACAGCCTGGCTGGCAGCCACAATGCAGCTGCAAAATTTTCAGTGGCATGCACTGCTCCATTTTTTTTCCATGGGTTATTTTTGACCCCTGGATGCAGGGGTCAAAAAACCCCACAGAAACAAAAAACATGAACAGCACATGCACAGGCAGCACACCCTTGCAGCCTTGCATGGAGAAGACTTGACTGTGAGGTATGTGGCACTGCAGATATGTCTGTGGCAACACAAACCACACAGCTGCACTCATCTGGATGCTCCCAGTGAGTCTTTAAGCCCTATGGCTAATTTGAAACTGTGCTTTTATAACTATAGGGCACAGTTTCTTAATATAGAGGCCCTCAGCTTTATTTTTCATTATCATTTGTGGGAGCTAGGCTGGTGGTACAAATATTAAAATCTGAGTAGGTACACAATATTTTGTATGGGGACTAGATGGAAAAATGTCTTTCAATTTTCATGAATTTTACCACACATGCTTAAAAGTAACTTACTTTAAAAATATTTGTATGATAGACATCCCATTTCATTTTAGACTGTTTTAGAATTTGCTTCTTACCTGTAAAACCAAATATGAGACTGGCCTTACGAAATAATGAAATATTTATAGGACCCATTCCAAAGTCAATCAGCAATCATGGATATGAGATGAAACCCAGAGATGCTCTTATACTCCAAAACATCCAAGTTAATGAATTGACAGGAAAGAACAACAATTTTATCTCTTGAAAGAGTTCAACATTTCACATAAGTCTCAGGCTGTATGCTGTTATATTGTCTAAATAGATCCAATAAAAATATTACCCACAAAAATTCTTGCCTCTTGTAACTTTCAATGATATCCTTCTGAAAGGCTAAATATTATGAGTCCAATTCTGACACCTTTGTCATGCTGAGAAGCATCCTCAGATCAATGATGACCACAGAGTTAGGCACTTGGCAATATGGGTAAGAGTAGTGAAATCAGTACATCTTCACATCCAATTTAGATCATAGAATGGTTTGAGAAAAATGATATGTTCACTGCCCCAACCTATTTCTTCCCAGGAACTTTCATATCTTATGAACTAGTCTTATCTGATGCTCCTTACTCAAGCAAGTTCAAAAGCCGATTGATACCAGTGGGATTCCATACGTGAGTAAAATGAGTTTATTTGGACCAAAAGCTTTGGTCTCTGTTAGGACACATTTGTTTATAAAGGTACTTGAGGTGCTAATGAGGGTTTGCATATATCAGAAGGGCCCAGGCTGACCCATGTATAGATGCTGGGATCAACTCATAATTCATTTTAGTGTCATATGATCCAGTTTTTCAGTTGAAAATACCAATAATGATACAAGTTATTTGGACACTTTATCAGTGCAAAGAACATCGGTTGTTAATAATCTGGGTGATAGTATTCAAGAATATAAACTATATTTTGTACAGTTTCCTTAGAGAATCCTATCCCTAAAAAAAAAGAGAACATTGTCTCAAGAACTTCAAAGTGTATTAGTTTATATTTTATTGTTTGCCACACAACTCAGCTACCAGAAAAAGATTACTTTAAATACATCATCACAAAGATCACATGATTGTTGAACATTTTGTCATTTATTCATGCCCCTTCTATTTGTGCTAATGTTTAACATATGTCTATTGTATAAAATTTTCTTTTCAGTTGGCTTTCTTATGTCATTAGATAAATATACTTCAGGAAGGTTTATTATATAACTAAACTAAACTATGCAGTATTGTATGATCATTTTCAGTATGACAGACATATTTTAAAAGCATACACAGGTGCCTGCTTGGGCAGGTCCAGTTTGGGCTTAGTAAGGACTGATCCCCTGAAGGTAATTCCTCTTTTCACACTGAAGTAATGATCATCTTTCTCTGCTAAGTGCTCAGCATAGATGTCACAGGTAGACTGCACATACTGTAAATTGCCAGCTTGCGAGATTATTCTACGTGACTGTGCTGAAAGTGACTTTTGATCTCAACTTTTCTTTTCATAACCAGGGATAAATGTCAAATGATTTAAACTGTTTTTCTGTGTCACACTAATATAATTCACTTGTAAAAAAAAACTATATAAATTGTCCTTAATCAGCCTAAATATGAGGTTATCATTGTAATGATCTTGGAGGTATTGTGCAGTAAGGCACAAAAGCCACTTTAGTGAATACAGGTGATAAATGGTGTTGACATTAACTGCTGCAATTACATAGTATACATCTAAACAAATTATTGAACTCTGTGTATACATATATATAAAAATAAGTGCAGTGTATTTTTATATACCCAGCTATACATTCACACATTATGTAAATATGCATACCTTTGACTACGCCAATTGAAATGAATATGTGATTGCAGAATAAGAAGCATGCTGCTGAAAAAGTCATAGGGGTGTTTTTGTCTGTTTGTTTTTAACCATTCTGTAGAATTTAACAGAGAAATAGAACCCTGGCATACAATTCTATAGGATAGTCATTTGAAAGGCATTTTTTAAATTACAGAATCCTTTACTGATGTTTCTAGTCTTTTACAGTGATTTCTGCCCTATTGATTGCATCCATATTAAACTGTGAAATTTTCCCTTTGGCTTTGCAGAGGAAATAGAACTTTATGGTTATTTTATGTGTTGCTTGTTTGTTTGTTTGTTTAAAATTTGGAATATCATTTTAAAGTGATTTTTATGTGCATGTTAACACTATTGTTTCCACTCATCACCTACCCAGGCACTCCTGAAGAGAATGTGGTGGAGTCAAGCTTGCTGGTGTGATGTGATGTGACTGAAAGAGGGACATCATACTGTGGGCTGAGTGATGCCGTGTATTGGTGATGCCAAGCTGTACTATTCCAGGAGAACATCAGGAAGCAGTGTCCTTCCAGCAGAATACTTCCTGGAACTCCAGAGGCAGACGGGGTGCAGTGGCATGGTCAAACCCCACTTTCAGACAGCCCCGCAGGAGTAACAGCCAGGGACTTTTTTTAAGCCCCTGAATCAGGTAAGAATCCTGCCCTCCTCTGCTCTCAGCTCCCTCATTCTTCCCCTCCATGCTCAGTAGCACATTCCCTACCCTCTCATCCACTTCCTTCCCCCACCAACCACTGCCACTGTCCCTGGCTGCCCTGGGAGTGGGGGGAGTCCTTGATCCAGACTGTAAATGGAGTGGGGCTCATCCTGGGATAACGGCTGCCATGGCATCAGGCAGATTCTTCATCCCTGTCTGGTCCCACTGGGTGTTTCCCACCAGCCCAGGAGATGCTTGGGGAAGAGAAACCTGCCTCCTGCTGCTGCTGTCCCTGGCTTAGCCTTACTTTTTTGCACAGCCCAACTGGAGCAGGGCAGGAATGACTCTTGAGCTCCTCCACCTCTAGGGAAGCTGGGGACTGCAGGCACAGACCCCCCTGATTTAGAGACTTGAAAATGTCCGTGATTGCTTCTCTTGTTGTGTGATCTACCCACCTGAGTGAGGGGGAGGGAGCTGGAAGCAAGGGTACCATCACCCTTGCAGTGCCAGTTGCTGCTCCTACCCCTTTAGAAAATCCTGGGTCCACCCATGTAGGGTGTAGGGTCCCAATGGTTGTGTGCCCAGTACTGCTTTTCTTTATGGTATACAGCTTGCTTAAGCCTCCATGCTGTCAATGTCCTAAGTGTGAGGAAACTCTGTTTCTAACTCATTCTCATGCTCTAGTTGGGACTCTTGAGGCAGGAACTTGAGAGGGAATCTCCATAGAATGCATGGTTGAGGAAGAGCCTGGCTCTAAGTGCACAACCAAATGAAGTCCAATTTTGCTCCATAGCACATACTTACCCATAGCATCTCCTCTCCAGCCCCGTGTGGCCATCCAACTTTAGAAGCCTAGCTCATGGACCAGCAGTGACAGAATCCCCAGAGCACCTGGACCAGGTCCCTAACATGCTGTTTCTATAAGAAAGCTCTGCACAGTGGCTTGACAGTTTTTTAAAAATTGTAAAACTTTACATGAGAGTTTAGTTCCATTCCCACCCTTGCCACCCTCCTTGAAGTCACCTACAAAATGAGTGTTATTTTGGCAATTCACAAATACACACATACACACACACATATATATTATTGTTGCTTCCAAACCCAAAAAAGACTGTGAACTGGCAATCTCCTGGCATGCAAATACTCCCTCTATGGTGCTCTGTCGTCTTGCATCCACACAGCACTTTCTAAGCTCCTTTGTTATCGTAGCCTGATAAATAAACAGTCCCAAAATTACAGAATTTATTATGGTAATTGAGTGAAGAAAACAGAATGCAGACCCTGTCTCTCTATCTATTACATAGCCATTGCTAAAGTTGCCTAACCTGTGCTACTCAAATGATATTGTAATATTAGCCTCCTTTCTTTTTTCACAATGATTGTTTTCTGTCCATCTCAAGCTGGGTGTCAGTTCATTTAGATTTACATCAAGTAGTAAATTAAAATAATCACTCAGCAAACACTCTCAGCTCAGTTTTCTCTTTCAGTCAGGAGTTGCGGGAGATGCTTGAAGCATTCAAGCAGAAAATATTGCTGTCTAGATATTTGTCCTCTGGGTGATAAAGGAGGCATTGTCTTGGGACCCACTCAGGCCTCGGAGCTGATAGTTGCTGTGCATCACAGCTGTGAAGTGCGCTTTGTTATGTGTCTGAGGATTAGGGTTCAGGACCTTGTTTTTCTTGAAATACCAGACTGATCAGAGCTGCATATGTTCGGGGGAAAGCAGAGGTCGATGGTTCTCTGTCCACATTTTTACTAGATTATTCTTGGACAGAACTCTGGGAGAATACCCTGCAGCTTAAACCATCCCAGGAGTTTTTCATATTCTGCATTGTAACAGTCATGGAAAAAGCTGTAGTTTATCTACATGCATCTGAAACAAAAGCTTACAGCCTCTCAGGGTCTCTGGGCTTTGGACCCAGAGACTGTAATGCACTGAGTTATAAAGCTGCCCCTTTGTGTTCCATTTACATTACAACTGTCCATTTAGAAACAGAAATGCACCTTATTATAATAACCCAATATGAATAATGTGCGGCCTGAAGGAGGCTGCATTCAATCTATGGAAGGACAGCTAATCTTAAAACTAGGTGTGGAATTGATGTAAATGACTGGGGGTTTTCCCCCTGGACCATCTTTTTCAATAGACGGGAACATGAATTTCTTGTTTTTATTTTTTTAACAGAGAAAATTTTTTTGTTTTTTCAAAAAAGGTACTGCACCAATGATTTCATTTAGGTCCTTTTTTCAAAAAGATATTTCTACAAAAAGGTATCATGCACACTGTTTCATTGAGGTGCTTTCATTAAGACTGCATCCTAAGCAAAGACTGCAGTATCTAGCTGATATATATTTATCTTTACAAACAGTTTGATCTTTATATTAGCACAATATCCTTGTCTGAAAAATAGAAGGTTTGGGTCAGGCTCTCCAGTGAAGTTAATGATATAACTGAGAATATATCTCGGCCCTTTCACTGTAATTAAGCATATAATGTCAAATCCTGCTTTCAAAGTCACCTGTGTAAATCTGAATTAATCCATACCAGAATGGTGTTCAGACCAGTGACTGGAGGCTGTAAGACCTCTCATACTACAAAGAATAGATAATGACAGTAGTAATTCAGCTGATTTCCCTAAAGCTATCCTCAGGGCCAGCCCACAATTTTTTGGGACCCCCTGCAAGATATAGTTTTGGATCTCCCTGATCCATCGAAAAATCAAAATTGTGGTTAATTGTGGTATAAACTCACTGAAATGAAATAGTTGGAGCCATGCTGCACGTATGTGGGCTGCCCTGTGGGGAGTGCGGGGTGGGGGCAGCATGTGCTGGGGGCACCTGTGTTCCCTCCCCAGGACCAGGGCTGGAGCTGGGAACTCCTCCTCTGCTCGGACGGGAAGGGGCTCCCTGCCTGCATCGAGCCCTTTAAACATGGTGCAAGTGGTGGGGCACAAGCAGGGCATGGCCCCTTGCCTGCAGAGCTCCCTGTGGCTGCAGGTTCTGCAGGACAGCATGGCCCATCCCTGGCTATCCCAGTAGGACAGCAAGCAAAATTTTCCCCATATTAAAGGTTACAATACTGTAACACCTAAGGATGAAACCCAGTTAAACTAGATGATATACTACGACCAAATACAAATGTGAAGGGAGGTTAGGGGGAAGTTAGATTGCATTAAAGGGTGCAGACAGAAGTGACAACTTTTGCCCAATCTGGCCACACAAAACAGCTTGTAGCTGAGACCAAACACAAGTGCAGAGCTGCACATGGTTTAAAAAATGGCTGAATGGTGCAAATCTGACCCCTCGTTTCATAAGGTATCAGATAAAGACATTTCAAAATGTAGTGTCTTTTGTAACTTGTGTCTTCACAGCTCCCAGCCTATTGCGGTTTTAACAATGGGAAAGGTGGAAAGGGGGAGGGAGTTCAGCCTGGGAGGCTTTTGCCCCCCCCCCAGAGGATGGGGTGGTTGTATTGGAGCCCCTCCCAAAGTGGGGAGGGGTCTCCAATTCACCCAGCCCACCCTTGAGCACCAGCTGGAGAGCCCCAAGAATGAGCTCTCTCTGCTGCCTTTTCCCCTTCCCATTCTGAAAACAGCAAACACTGGCAGAGTGCTCCAGGTAGTGCTATGGGAACCTGGCTGCAGGCTCCCAGACTGCAGCTAGATTCTCCTCTCCCTTGGAACCAGCAGTGAACTTCTGTTTGGTCTCGGGTAATGTTGTGACTCAGAACGCTTTGCAAAAATCATTCTGAGTTACAGCTGGGGGCTGTACTTCTGTCTGTACCCAAAAATTGCCACCCAATTTTTTTTGACCCAGGTGGAGACCTTATGCTTAGATCTCTTAGTTCAATCTAAATGTGAACTATGTAGAAATTCAGGAAGTTTAGATTGGTATAAAAATGGCCCAATCTAATTTAACTCTACATTGGAGGTAGTCTAACTTGGATTGAGTCTGACAAGGCCCATCTAATTGAACTTCTGTACAGTACCCAGTGCAGCACTGGGACTAGGAAAGCCCAGCTGCTGGCCCCAGGGCTGTGCTTTTCCTATCACCCCTTGCCAGCACTGCTCTATTTGTAGCACCCTGGATTCTCAGTTCATCCCCAGTGGACAACTCCCCCACACAGAACATCCAGCTCCAACCCTCCCCCCCACTAAAGTCCGCTAAATCCCTCATCATGGAAACCGTTCCCAGTCCCAGGAGCTGATGGAAGTAAGTTGGGGTAGAGGGAGGGCTGGGCAGGATTGGGGTTTGCCAGGGGGTTGTTCATCTGGGGATGGGGGGAGTGGGGATAGCCCCTGGTCCTGGGGGAGGAGAGAGCACCCCATCCCACCAACCCCCCCTTGGAGCCACCAGCCCCCCTAACATCCCCCCCTGCAG
>NW_017729022.1:185169610-185170825 GCF_001723915.1 Gavialis gangeticus | reverse complement strand
CCAACCCCCTCAATCCACCTGCCCCCTCCCACCACTCTGACTTACTTCCACCAGCCTCCCAAGACAGGTGAACACTGGTACAACTGGTACCAGGAGTGGTTTGTGGAACATGGAGCAGTTTTGTGACAATGGGGAATGGGGTGGGAGGTTGGGATTGGAAAGCCTCTCTAATGTTACTGATCCTCCCCCAATTCCATTAATACCCTCAATGGACCCTGCCAGCCCCCCCTCCATCTTACCAAACCATGCCAGACCCTACCATCCCTGCCTCTCTCACATACCCTGGTTGCTCCCTGATTCCCCCCAACTCCCCTCTCAGATCCCACTTGCTCCCCCAATCCCCCCAACTCCCCAATGGACCACGCCAGCCCCCCTACAATCCTCCCAACCCACTCATCCATCCTGACCTACCTTAGATTGGGTGGCCATTTTAACTTGATCTAATCTCCCCGAACCTCCCCAAATGTCTACCTACCCTACATGTTTTGCCTCTCTGACCTCCTTACTTGTATCCTAGCTACTAATCCATTTCAGCCTGGACTATTTTCTACTTACCCCAACCACTGAAGAAGCACTTATGTGCTGCATATTCCTCTAAATGAATGTTGCTTCGTCCTTCCACTCCAATCCAAACATAGCCTTGGACTGCCAAAATGTCTTGGCCTATGCCCCAATTCACTTTCCAGTGAATGGTTTCTAGTCATAGCAGCTCTCTTCCAGACCTGAAGAGACAGCCTAGAGGAAATACACAGCAAAAAATTCTCTGTCCTTCATTTCTATCCAGCCTTGCATCATTCTCAGACAAACAGCACTGCTAAGGAGTGACTGCCCACATCCACATGGAGCAGATCTCTGTGCTCTGTAAGAGGAGTGTGCCCCTGTCCTGATTTCCTCAAATCTTGCTTCCCTGAGACAGTTGAGCAGTGCCAATACTTTTGCTAGATATCCCTCATAGGCATGAAGCAGGATTTCAAGTGCATACAGAATACTTGAACATTAGGGCTGTGCAAAGCTTTGGTTGCTGATTCAATTCAGAGGAGATTCTGCCCAATTTGGCAGCTGAACCTCTGAATCTGAATCAAATCAGGAGACCAATAAAATGGTCCAAATTGATTTGAAGCCTCCAAATCAATTCGGAGAAGATTCAGAGAAGATTCAGAGATTCAGAGATTTGGACAGTCCCTGCTTGCTGCCACAGGGAGCTGGACCCAGGCT
>NW_017729022.1:185169286-185169599 GCF_001723915.1 Gavialis gangeticus | reverse complement strand
GGGGGGTGGGGACCATGGGGGGACCCCCAGCAGGCCCCATCCCCTGCCTCCTCCTGCAGCCCCCTGAGTGCTCCCCAACACCCACCCACTCTCCCAGCCCTGTCAATGGCCGCCCCGCCCAGCCCCAGTGTCCTGGCACTTTTAAAAAAAAAAAGCCCTGCACTCACCGGCATGCTGCTGTTGGGGCCTCTGGAGAGGCAGAGCCTCCCCATGCAGCGCAGGGCAGTGCGGCAGGGGGCAGGGGGGTGGAGGGCAGCAGGGATCACCCGCGTCAGATTTGGCTGAATCGATTCAGGACAGTGATTCAAATCAC
>NW_017729022.1:185144314-185164286 GCF_001723915.1 Gavialis gangeticus | reverse complement strand
GAGCCTCCCCATGCAGCGCAGGGCAGTGCGGCGGGGGGCAGGGGGGTGGAGGGCAGCAGGGATCACCTGCGTCAGATTTGGCTGAATCGATTCAGGACAGTGATTCAAATCACCAGATCAAATCACTATCCCCCAAACTGGCCGAATCCAAATCCGATCCAAATACTAGCCACTTTGCATAGAGCCACTGAACTTGTTCATCTTAATAGATACTGTTTTAATAAACAGGAGACATGAGTCATGCCCCAACAGGAAGAATAGATGACCCTTTCTTCTTTTGTTCTCACTGATTCAACAGTGACAAAATGATAGTATATCCAGAACATTATTTTGAGAAGCTTGGCCAAAGACTGACTTGTGCAACTGCTTCCTGAATCCAGTTCTAGATTTCAGTAATAATTGTAGTGGTTGCATTTTCCTCCCTAGTATTGCTGACCTTCTACTCTGTCATCCAGTTTCTTTACCTACAGTCTTATATGTTGAAGGGAAAATGTGCATAAACCAAACCAACAATGCCCGGCATGAAAGGAGATAATCTGTTGTTTACTTGGATTTCTGCTGGGAAGGACTGATTTGCTGTATTTGTGCATTTCAGCATTTAGAAAAAAAGACATCATATTGAGTCATTTATCAAGAAAATCTGGTAACAACAAACTTTCAACAAAATTACAGAGCATCTCTTTTTGTTTGTTTTGCCCTGTTTTGCTTTTCTTCTTTCATTTCAAATTTTCCTTTTAGAAGGCCTTGTTAATCTTTATTTTAGCAGTTTTGGGGGAGATTGTAAAAGACACCAACACCAAAAGTCACTGGGCATTGAGCACCCAATTCCTTTCCATTTCTGGAAAATCCCTCCCCCCCTACCCTTGTGCTTTTTGTTTCTCTTCAGGATGCTTTCTTCAACAGTATTTTTTAACCAAAATGTTTTTAAATGTCCTGGTTTACTCCACTCTTCCTAACTCAGCCATTCTATTAATTATATTTTCTCTTGGAGGTATTTTTTCTCCTTTGATTATTGGATTTCTTATGTGTTGCCCCTTCTTTCTCAATCTTATTTTGCCTCCTGTATTTGCACTTATGCTCTTTTAAGTCCTCTTATTTCCTTTCTTCTGTATCCTGGGTTTGTATCTTGCAAAAATGTCAGAGGTACCTCTCGTACTCCCTTTTTCTTTCTTTCTCTCTACTCCCCTTCCCCATTCCTCAGTTCTGTTTTCCTTTGCCCCTACAGATGATACTTTCCTCCAGTGATGCTTTCCCAATGCCACTGGGCCCAGCCCTCTTTCCTTCCACAGTGACTCTGCTCTCTCTTCTGTCACACTCTGTAAACAGCATGACACAAGCACTACACATGGAGTGACAGAGCAGAGCTGGGAGGCAAAGCAGCAAGACAAGATGGCCTGAACTGCCAGCACAGGCAGAACGCTACCAGGAATATAATAAGGGCTGAGATCCAAGGGGTGTGTTGGTGAACAGTAAGGTCTGTCCCACTAAAATCAGAAGTCCCCCATGTTTACACATTTTGTTCATATAAAAAAAAAAATCACTCTTGGGCCATGTCAGGATCTATGACAAAGTTACATAATGGAAGGGACTCCCATAGTTTTTTGGTAGCCAAGAAAAGCAAAGCAGTTTCCTGATAGGAAAGCAAACAAACAAACAAGCAAACCAACAACTGTTAAGGTAAAACGTTACCAAGGCTTATACCTCCTTGTCTGTATTCAAAGCATGGATGGAGGTCCTTCTAGCCAGTGATGCACAGATGTGGAACTTAATCCCCACTATTAATCCATCCCTCCAAAATGGAGCAATTGAAGGGCAATGGTCAGATCCTTAGCTGATGTTAACTTTACCAGTTGATACCACTTGGGTGAGTCTACACAAGTACACTAACTACTGCACAGTAAAGCATCACTAGGTAACCATGAACAGGAACTACCGCGTAGTAGATTAGTCTGCTGCATAGTTTTCTGATACCTGTAAATACATGTAGTAGATTTATCGCACAGTACCTACTGTGCAGAAATGCATGGTTAGATACCTGAAAGGGAACAAATTGCTCCAGGCAAGCCTGGACAATGGGGAGGGAAAACAATCGCTGGGAGCTTCCTGCTGCTGGAGCCAGCTCCAATCATGGATCCCAGGCCAAGAAAATGTCCCTCTGCCCTGGCAGCAGGAAGGTCCCAGCCCTGGTTCTATGATTGCAGAGCTGGGGCCAGGAGCTGCCTGCTGCTGGAGCAGAGAGACATTGTCCCAGCCTGGGCTCTACAATCAGAGCCCGCTCCGGCAGCAAGCAGCTTCCAAGGGCAGGAAGCAATGTCCCAGCCCCCACTCTGATCACGGAGCTGGGGTGGAGAGCTGCCTGCACAAGGAGAGTTCCTTCTCCCAAGAGGAAGCATGTATAGATGTGCTTCCAGGTAGGCTTACTGCACAGTATTTTTACTGAAGAGTAAGCCTACTTTGAATTAACAGCATGTGTAGACATGCAAACTAAGAATCAAGCCCCACAGTTTTAACTGGCTTATGAAAAAATGGATGAATAGATGTGCCTTTGCACACCTATGTCAGTAAAAACATTTACTGAAATCATGCATGAAAAGAGGTTTTTAGATATTTAAATACCAATTTGGGTGCAACATAGCAGAAGATGCTCCTGCAAAGATCGGTAAGAAAATATACGTGATGTTTATGTGTGTGTGGACCCACTGAACATTTGGCTCAGATAGTTCAGACAGAATATGTGAGAATATTAAGGAAAGTGCAGGAAGAAGGCTGCTTATCACACTTTCATATTGTGCCTGTCAAAAGAAATGTCCTGCAAACCCTGATAGGAAAAGTCACACAGCATCCACAACTTCATAATAAGCTTTTGTTGATTTTACAGATTCTGAAAAAGTAGTTTTTTATATCCAGCTATCTAGGTCTCTGTACATACATTGAAAAGACATAAGACAGTGATTCTCGACCAGGGTGCTATGGCACCAGGGAGTACAGTGTGATCCTTTTAAGGGTGCCCTGGGGTGGAAACACTTCCATATGATTCACAAGATAAACCAAAGATTTGAAATAGGAATCCATAGTATCAAAAACATTCTGACCTCCTGTGCTCTTTCTGGGCATGTCTACACAGGCAATTAATTCAAAGCAATAAATTCCAGTGCATATTGCTCTGGAGTTTGTTGCTCTTGGGCTTGCTGTTTGAACATGATCCTGAGACCACATCATGTTGAGCTGAGACAGAGCAGCTTTGGCTGGCAGGGGCATCCAGGGGTCAATCTGCCAGCTGGGGCTGCTCCGACCTGGCTCAATGGACTCTGGAGGGGCTGGTTGGGACACAAAGGTGCTTCAGTGTGGGGCTAGCCAGCAGGCATCCCCCACACTGAAGCACCCTCATGCCTCATCCAGCCCCATCAGTGTCTACATGTGCATTGCTTCACAGCAAATAAGTACTAGTATATTTACAGGTACTATCCTATGGCAGAGCTTATTAGTTTATTGCAGCCTAATAGGATTGCACATCTAGACACTGAGTGTGTCTACATGAGATGTTACATCACCGTAGCAACAGGTTACAGTGCCATAGCTTATCACTACGGTGATGTAGCAGCAGGCACAAACCGTGATGCTGATGCTATGCCACTGGAGCTCATCACTACAGCGACATAGCATCTAAAAATAACCATGCACTGCCAGAACTACACAGTGCTGGTGGGTACTGCACAGTCATTTAGTACTTGCTAAAGAAATTATTAAATAATTGTGCAGTACCAAATGTGCAGTCAGGGGCACATGTAGACATACCCATTGAGACTTTACTGTGGAGCTAATTAGGCAGCTCCATAGTAAACATCTTGTGTAGACTTGCCCTTGGAGTTCTTTGGAATACTCTATTATTTTTCCATGGTCAAAAATACAAGTGAACACTAAAACTTGTCATTTTATGAATGGTGCCTTGAATCTAATGAGGGGTCCCTTGATTCTAAAAAAGTTGAGAACCTTGGCCATAACTAGTAGACTGTATAATCTTTGGGACAGAGACATTTCTGTTCTGAGTTTGTACAGCAATTTAACACAATAGAGTCCTAATACTTTTGTGCTCCAGGCTGTACTTCAAAACTAAACAATAATAATATTTTTTCATTCCAAGGTATTTGTCAAGAGCAGGGAATAAGTTTTTGTAGATTTATGCCCAAGATTTGGAAACTTGAGGAACTGAAATTATATTCCATCTTGACAGCCATAAATAAAGCTTGGTCCATTCTTTATATCTTACTATAGTCTGGGTTGAGTATTAATGAAGGCTCATAGCATAATTTCCAGGTATGGAAAATGCTAGAAAAAATACATAACTACATTAAATGTGGAGGTTTTCTTTTTTATACTTTTCATTCGGTTACCAACTCAGTACTTAACTAAAAATGTTATCATGTTTTCTGGCTCCCCTTCCAGTGAAACTTAGCAAATTTCTGATTGACAGAATACATATTCCAAACCAAAACCACAGATGACAAAGCAGACTTGGCTGCAGTAGCTACCTGGAAATGCAGGGGCAGTTGTCTTTCTTATCACTTCATCTGTCGCAAGTCAGCTGTAAACCAGAGGCACTGGTGAGTAATGTGGCTGTGCAGAACTGATGCTGATAAAACCTTTACACCATCACCCCTTACTATGTATCTCTCTCTTTCTGCTCTGTAAGGTATTCTAGGCCAATCTTCATTCAGTTTAAAGTCACAGCAATGTCCTGTCTCAGTGCTTCTCCTTTCCCCTTCCCCCCAAAAAAGATTATTATTTTTTGCCTGATATCTTGATTATATTCTCTGCATTGTACAGTCCCTTTGCACCAATGAAAAGAAACATTAGACCTAGATGAACTGGCTAGCTGAGAATTCCTCTGATATGAAGGAAGCTGTAGTAATAAGTCCCTATGTCAGCCCTTAGGATACTCCAGATTTTATGTTGTAGACTAGAACTGACCTCAATGTCAGAGAGTCACAAAGGTGACAAAAGTATTGTTGAGCTCACCTCCTTAGCTAGGTTATGTGTCTCAGCTGCAGCTGAGGCTCTAGCCCATTTTTGATATTTTGGTAACACTGTCACAACCATTCTTCCTTCTTTCCATAATAAAATGGTCTGTAAATTGTCCTATTCTCTGGCTCTCCTTCATACAGGGTATGTCTACATATGCATTTGATCTAAGCTAGGTTTACTCGGGTGTAAAATACTCTGATGTAAACCATTTTAGGCAGGTGTCTACACATGCAGGGATTAGGGAGAAGCTGTACTGCTCTCAGGCTCAAACTTCCTGCAGCCCTGCAATGGGCCCTTGCTGGCACTGGGGGGAGATCCAGCTGCAGCTGCCAGCACCCAGCAGCCATCTTTAAACACCAGCCCCACTCATTGCTCCCTGGACAGTCACTTCCCTGCCCAGGAACAGCATGCACAGTGTGGGGACATCATGTGGCAGATCTCTCCTTGACCACTCTGCCTTCCTGTGCTATGGTTGCCTTGGCCTCTGCCCCTGGCAGTGATGACCAGTGATCCTGGTTTTCTCTGATTAAAACTGCAAATTCTCTGATTAAAAACCCCAAATCCATGATTAAAATTAAAGGCCCCCCACTGCTGGTGCCCCTCACTCCTTCCAACAGCCTACTCAGCCCTCCTGAAGCCTACAACAGCCCCCCAGCCGCACACACACAAGCACAGACACACACGTATGCGCAGACACTGTCATCCACCCCAGCAGGTAAGTATGTGTGGAGGGAAAGGGGTGGGGAGGGCAGGGGAAAGGGAAGATGCTGGGGGGGCCAGATCAAGAAGCGGGGGGAGCACGCCCTTGTGTCTGCTTCCAAGAGCAGGGCCAAGAGGTGAGGGCATTCCCCTCTGTGGACTGCACATACGCTGGCCAGCCTGATGAGACGGCCCACACATGGCAGCTGCCACTGCAACTATACCGCTGTGCCCCATGCTTCCTTCCTGCAGCCAGCCACACAGCGTTGCAGGGTGTGGCAGTAGTGGTACCATGGTGGCTGCCATGTGCAGGCTGAACATGTGCTGGCTGGCCAGCAAGGGAGGGAGTGAGGGGGCTTACATGCAGCAGCTGCCACTGCACCGCTGTTTGGGCCCTGCAGCCACCTACATGGCTCCATGGTGGTGTGGGGTGGTGGCTGTGGTGGCTGCATGATGGGCAGGGGGTGGCGGAGCTTGCATGTGGCAGCCACCACTGCTGCTGCTTGCCTGGGGAGCTAAGCCTGTGCAGAGGTGGTGTAAGCCCCACCATACATGGGCACGGCTCCTTGACAAGTGGCAGTGGTGGTGTGAGGTGGTGGCAGCTCCCATGTGCAAAACCCCCCCACCCCCATCAGCTGGGCAGCACGCAGCTGCCACCACCAACATCCCATGCCACCACTACTGCTTGTCTAAGGAGCCGTGCCAGCAGACAGGAGGACTTGCATGTGGTGGCCACATCTGCTGTTGCCACCCTTTGGCCGGCTGCACAGCTCTGTGGGCATGGCTCCCCAGGCAAATGGCAGTGGTGGTGGCCACCACGTGTGAGTTCCCCCCACCCCACAGCTGGCATGCAGCTGCCACAGCCACCACCCTTTGCTGCCATGGAGCCATGCCCATGGAGCTGTGCGGCTGGCTGTGGAGCAGCAGTGACCACTGCATATAAGCCACCCCCTGCCCCTCACCAGCCATGCGATGTGTGCAGTCCACATGCAACAGCCACCACTGCATCACCACTGCCGCACCCCACACCGCTTGCCCACCACCATGGCCCACAGAGGGGCACCCCTTCCCTCACCCCCCAGCCCTGCTTCAGGGAGCAAGCTGAGATGGGGGGGCAGGGAGGTGCTGTGGTGTGCTGGGACCAGCAGCGCCCAGTGCTCCCCCCACTCCCAGCCACCTTCCCTCCCCAGCCCTGCCCCACAACTCTCAAGCCCCATTTACCTCCAGGCGCCAGGGACAAAGGGTGAGCCTGAGCCAGCCTTGGCTGACTCAGAGGCTTTGGCCCCACCCCTCCCCCTCTCCCTCTCCCTCTCAGCGGGGCTGCAGGTTTCCTGCCCTTTCTGCAGTCTGCTCTTGCAGGCTGGAACTGTTCCAGTGTGCAAGCGCTCTTTGCAAAAGCAGAGAAATCCGCAGATTTCTCTGCTAAAAGGGGAAATTACGTTTTCTCTGATAAAAGCAGGGAATTAGTGGTTTTCTCCATTTTCCCATGGGAAATGGAAAACCAGGATCCCTGGTGATGACTAGTGCCCCAGACTCCTGCTGGTCTCTGTGCTGGTCCTGCTGGCCCACTGCACCAACTGCCACCAGTCCTATGGCTGTCTGGGCCCACCTGGCTCTGCCCCCCACAGTGACTGCCTGCCTGAACATAGTGTGCTGTTCTGGGGCCATCACTTCCACCACCATGCAGCTTCTCCCATCAGGGATGGTGACGAGGGGCATCTAGACACCATTGCCGTGGCCACAGTTGCCCTTCTGGGCCTCCAGCCCCACTGCCTCTGGGCCTGCCAGGCCAGCTAGGACTGGTGGTGACACGTTGTCCAGCACACCTGGGATGATGAACAGTGGCTGGAAGGCTTCTGCATGACCCAGGCCACTTTCCAGGACTTTATGGAGCAACTCTGGACCCACCTAGGGAAGCAGGACACTGGCACACATCCACCTCTCCCCGTAGACACTCACCTGGCCCTCACCCTGCTCAAGCTTGCCACGCCCGCCAGCCTGCAGTATGTCGGCCACCTGTTGGTGTGGGCAAAGCCACCACTGGGGAAGCTGTCCTGGAGGTATGCGGCACCCTCCAGGACATGCTGGCAGACATCATGCTTCATGTGCAAGACCCCTGGCACTGGTGGCAGGATTCCATGCCCTGGGATCCCTCCAATGCATTGAAGCCCTGGACAGAACCCACATCCCTGTCACCTGCCCACCTAATGGGGACTGGCCCTACTACAGCCACAGAGGCTTTCACTCAGTGGTGCTCCAGTCCATTGTGGACCATCACAGGGCCTTCACGCACATAGGCATCGACTGGGCGGGCAATGTCCACAACACCCTCATGTTCCAGAGCTCCAGCCCGCTGGGCCTGGTGGAGAGCAGCCACTTCATGACAGGGGTGCCGGACCTGCAGCTGGGTGCCATGGCCATCCTGCCCCTCCTCATCAGGGACCCCACCTACCTGCTCCTGCCCTGGCTAATGTGGCCCTACTTTGGCAACCTGGACCCTCACCAGGCCCACTGCCTGGGTCGGACCCATAACCTGGTGGAGTGCACCTTCAGGGTTCTCAATGGCTGCTGGCACACCCTCACAGCCCGCCTTAAGTTCACCAAAGACAACCTCCCCTGGGTCATTGTCACAGCCTGTGTGCTGCATAACATCTGTGAGGCCTGGGGCTAGCTCTTCCATGAGGCACGGCATGCGGAGGATGCCTGGTAGTGGGAGTATTACCTGCTGTGGCTGCGGTGGCCCTCCCCATTGAGACTCCAGGAAAGTTGTGCACACTGCAACTGTACTGAAATGTAAGTTGGTGGAGAAGGTGGCTCTTGAGTCATTTTGAAGCCCTTCTCCCTTAACAGCCTGTTATGCCAGTGCTGTGTAACATGCATTGACTCGATACTCATTTCTGGATATGGCTAGCTATGATTCACAAAGACCTAAAGGGTTGGCACCTGCCTGCGTGAAGGACTGTATTTTGTTCTGCAGGATACTCTCACAACTGTGATGAGTGGACCTGTTTGGTGATGAGACATTTTCCTTATCTCTGGAAAAGCATACCCACCCTTGTTCTGACAGATCCCCATTTGCTGAAATTGGGACATTTGTTTACATCCTCAGGTGGGCTGAGGGATGATGGATAGTCAGAAAAAGATTTTTTTTATCTTGTGGTTTGGCTTACATGACTTGCTTGGAGTCGGTCATATATAAACTTAGTTTGTTTTCTTATGGCCTTAGAAACCTTCTCCATTTGAGACTGAAAAAACCCTGCATATAACTTAATGAAAGCTTTGCCCAATTATTCTCCCCCTTTACACTTGAACTTTTCTTCAATATTCCATTTGATACTCACCCTGCTCCTTTCTGTAACAAGCGACTTGCACACAAGAAGTGGAAATATTGAAGTCTCACTGTTCAAATATAGAATAAGATGCTACAGTGACTGCTTCACTGAAATCCTTCAAAAAAATCAGACTGGCCATAATTAAGGGCTAAAATAGAGTGCACAGTTAATATCTCAGTGATTTGTCAACATTGTGATGTCATAAGCACCAATCATGAAACTGGAGCTTACTAGAAAAAAACAATGAAACTGCTGTTTAAATCCAGCTTAAGGTTCTAAATTAAATGAGTCCCTTAACCTCTCCAAGTAAGAGTGATCTCCCCAGGTTGGAGCTGAGGTCATAGGCAGGTCATTGTGAGGCTGCTTGTACTTGGTTGCCTGCACCACACTCGCTGAATGGCATAAACAAAAGAATTAAGGTCCAAATCCTGGCAGTATGCCAGGTAGCCAGCAGCATGTGGGCAGCCACATGCTCCCCGATATGCAGCCAGACATGTCCAGTGGAACAAAAAGCCTGAGTCATCAGACAGGGTAAACAGGCATCAGTGCATGTGCTGCTCACTTTTGCTGTCTTAGGGGATGATGTGCTCAGTGCCAGCAGAAATGTCTGATGCTTACAGAAAGGAGTGTCATGAGGACCTGATGGACTTGAAGCCAGACATGCCATTTGAACCCTGTTCTTACATCCACAGTCCACTTCTCAGAGCATAACAGTACACATCAAATGTCACACTCCTGTGTGGGATCCCACTTTTGTAGCCACAGTGTAGGTTGAATACTGTTTTTTGCCTCATTCCCTCTTTTTGACTTTCCTTATCCACTGGCACAGGCACCAGTAGGATTTTTAAACGTCAAGCATCCCACTCAATTATCCTGAGCAGTTACAATTGCTCACTTCAAATTTCACAGTAAAATAGAAGTAAAGTACCTGGTCACAGTCTTGGCATTAGCCTTGCAGTTGTTATGAATTTATGTTATATTTATCTGCCCCCCTTCCCACAGTGTGAAGGTTACAATATTTGAGATTATCATCTGTCAAATGAAAGAACTCACTGGACTATTATGAGAGTTGCTTTTCTATTGGACAGAGAAATAGCAAGTAAGTGCCAGTGGGGGCCAGTTAATGGTCTACTCAACTACCACATCCTATAGTGGTCCCTTGGATTCTATAGGGGCCAAAGAACATTAAAAACCAAAGGAATTCCATTCACCTCAGTAAAGATCCCCTAAAAAATAATCACCTGATTTACCCACTGAAATTGTATTTAAATACCCCTGTAGCTTCTTAAATTTTAGCTCAGGAATCTGAGCTTTGGCATAGAGGAATCTGAAAGGAATATTACTGAGACAAAATACCTGTCTTTCATCCAAGACTAAATTGACAAGTAATAATTTAGTTGTCTAAACTCAGAGCTTTCAGGGTTTCAGACTGCATAAATGTCAAAAGACTTAAAGATGCCGTGGTAAGGTTCAAAGGTAGGCTACAATGTAGGCAAATAGACAGTTGAACTTCAATTATTCCAAGCCTGATAACTCTCAGTTATCTGAAAGCTGACTATGGCTCTCCCTCTCCAACCTCAAGACTTAATTTCAATTTGTAAAGATCCCTGAGAAATCTGTGTTGAATTCCAAAAAATCTTTGTCCTGTGAACTCTGAGAGCTTTTCTCCTGCTCAGTTTATAACATCTGCCAGAACACAGAACCAACAGCCTTTTTTAATGAATCCCTTGTTTATTCCAATGAACTTCATGTTACCTGTTACATTTGAGTGAAGTTATTAAAATAAATAACTCATCAGTTTCATCTTCATCTTCTCCTGCTACTCTCTGTGCCTCCTTGGATGTCCATCATGTATACACTGCATACAGAAAAAATATTTTATTAATATCTTCAAGGGGAGTTCCATTATTCTACATAGGGATATTTATATCTAAGGGTGTTGTTTCTTTTAACTAGTGGCCAGCCTATAGAGCAGATTTAACCATTTATCTGATTTCACCATCTGGTGGTTGGGATCAGTGAGTAAAACCAGCCCTTCTGGTTCTTTTTTTAACTTCAGCTGATGTCACTGTTCAACTGCAGGGCATAATTTGTCCGCCATTCTGTACATTTGATGTATTAAGACTGTTAATTAATCAAATCAGAATCCTTGGGGGCACTTAGCTGTGTATTTTACTGAATCTGGACCCAAATGTTTTCTAGTTTGCTCCAAATACTTTTGAACTATTTGACGTGATTATTTGACATCAAACCTGGAGCAGCCAGTATTTGCAGGACCTTTATGAAGTACAGAATTAGGATCCTCAAATGGCTTATAATGATTTAGAAAGGCAATAGTGCCTGATAACATCAAACCAAACTGACTGGTAGTAGTGTGCTGGGTGCCTCTTCCCTCCCCCACCCCATACTTGCATTTCTCACCTCCTATCATCTCCCAGTCCAAGTCTTCCTCCTTCACATCTTCCTCCATTGCTTTGTAACACTCTCTTTTACCATCAGAAGGCGCTATTTCACGGTCAGGGCAGCTAGGGTCTGGAACCAACTTCCAAGGGAGGTGGTGCAGGCTCCTACCCTGGGGGTTTTTAAGAAGAGGTTAGATGAACACCTTGCTGGGGTCGTTTAACCCCAGTACTCTTTCCTGCCATGGCAGGGGGTCGGACTAGATGATCTTCTCAGGTCCCTTCCGACCCTAGAAACTATGAAACTATGAAACCACCTGTCCATGGCAAATAAGAAGTACAGGTAATACTTTTCCTTAGAAATCATAGAAATGATAGAAAATTAGGACTGGAAGGGACATCAGAAGGTCATCTAGTCCAAATCCCTGCTCAAAGCAGGACCACCTCCAGCTAGATCATCCCAGTCAAAGCTTAGGAACCTCCAAATTGAAAACCTCCAAGGATGGAGCTTCCACAACCTCTCTGGGTAACCTGTTCCAATGCTTTACTACACTCCTAATGAAAAAATTCTTCCTAATATCTAACCTAAACTTCCCTTGCTGCAACTTGAGTCCATTGCTCCTTGTTCTGTCATCTGCCACCACTGAGAACAGTCTAGCTTGATCCACTTTTGAACCCCCCTTCAGGTAGCTGAAGACTGCTGTTTAATCCCCTCTAGGTCTTCTCTTCTCTAGACTAAATAAGCCCAGTTCCCACAGCCTCTCCTCTGTAGGCAGAGGGAAAACAAATTATTTGCTTGGGCTGAGCATGTGCACACATGCATGCCCCCCCACCCCAGGTAAGTCTTTGGGAAAGGGGAAAGGGCTGGGGGGGGGGTGCAGAATGAGGCCCCTGTGGTTAGGGAGGGAGTGGGGCACAGGCAGAAGCAAGGAATAGGGTGAGTGAGGCCCCAGCCGGGCCACGTGGTGGGACAATTGGGGCCCAGGCAGCATCTACATGGGTGTGGGGGTGCGGAGGGGGGAGCTCCCACTGCTGCATGCACCCTGGCAGAGGCCCAGGGGGCACCTGCTCCCCATCCCCCACATCTGTGCATGGGACAGAGGCAGCTGCTGCTGCAGGCTGGGCTTTGCTCCCTGCTGCAGCTGTTGCATGACGCCATATGTGTCCTGGTGCCAGGTGGGCAGGGAGAGCCCAGTGACACCAGGCACGTGACATTGCATGGCTTTTTGGGCAACTTCCTCAGGGAACAAAGCCCAGAGTACTGTGGCAGCTGCATCCAGCCCATGCACAGATCAAGTCAGGGCACATGCTCCCCCAGGCCTCTGCCAGGGTGTGCGCAGTGGTGGGATCCCCCCCCCCCACACCCCTAGACAAGCCATCTAGGTTCCAATTGTCCCACTATCTGGCTCCGCCAGGGCCCCACTCACCCCAGGCCCTGCTCCTGCCTGTGCCCCACTCCCTCCCTCACTGCAGAGGCCTTGATCTGCCTGCTCCCCCTAGCCCCTTCCCTTTCACAGAATAGATAGATACTTGCCTGCTGTGTTGGGCAGTCATAGATTTCATACATTTCATAGATTTCATAGACATAGGGGGCTGGAAGGGACCTCAAGAGATCATCAGGTCCAGCCACCACCCCCCCCACCATAGGTGGGAAGTCAGCTGGGATCAAGTGACCCTAGCAAGAAATAAATCTAGCTGTTTTTTGAGGAAATCCAGAGTAGGTGCTTGCACCACCTCTGTGGGGAGTTTGTTCCAGACCCTGGACACATGCACCATAAATATTTTTTTCCAATATCCAGTCTAAATCAGCCTTCCTGTAGTTTATGGCCATTAGACCTTGTTATCCTTTGGGGAGCTCTTGTAAACAGATGTTCTCCCAGGTCCTGATATACCCCTCTTATGAAAGTTGTAGGCTGCCACCAAATCCCCACTGAGCCCTTCTCTTCTCCAGACTGAAGAGTCCCAAGTCCCTCAGCCTCTCCTCATGCAGCCATCTCTCCAGGCCTTGGATCATACAAGTGGCTCTCCTCTGGACTCTCTCAAGCTTCTCCACATCCTTCCTGTGTGTGTATGTGGGGGGGCAATACTGGATGCAGTACTCCAGCTGCAGTCTCACCAGGGCCAAGTAAAGTGGAAGGATGACTTCCCTGGTTTTGCTTGAGATGCATCGGTGGATGCACACCAGAGTTTGGTTAGCTTTGTCCGCCACCACATCACATTGGTGACTCATATTCATCTTGTGGTCAATCAAGACCCTCAAGTCCCTTTCAATCATGGTGCTAGCAGATGTAGCACTGCCGAGCTTGTAAGTATGCTAAGGGGTCTTCCTACTGAGATAAAGCACCTTGCACTTCTCTGTATTAAAGGCCATCCAGTTTTGGTTGGTGTCCCAGGGGTGCAGTCACAGGGGAGCAAGAAATGCCCCCCTCAGGGGGAACCAGGATGGGAGCTACACACCCATGGAAGAAAGAAGCTGAAATCAAGAATTACCCACTCTAGGAATCCAAATGCAGGATGAACACCGCCAAAGAGAGAAGCCTGCAGAGTTCATCAGCCATGCTTATCTACAGCTGGGATTGGTGGGTGATGTCACAAGCAATCGCCAGCTGGAAGGAATAAAAGTGGACACCGGCCAGTAAGATGAGAGAGCAGGAGAAGCAGCAGAGGCTGCAGGATCTCTTCACTCCAGCGGCAGGCATCACCAGGGTGCAGAGGAAGACCCTGCCTGGGGAGAAACCCCTCAGGTGGTAACAATTATAACTCTCCTCCATGCCTGTCACCAGCAGCACCAGCGTACAGGAGAAGATTCCACTCCAGGAAGAGCGGCAGAGCTGCAGGGGACTACAGAGGCTCTCCCCACCAGAAACCCGCAACCCCACTGGAGAGAAGCTGACCAGGAGAGGGATAGAAGGAAGCCCTCAGGGAAAAACTGAGAGCAGAACAGCATTGAGGGACACCGGCAGACACAGGCTTTGAGGCAGGGCAGGAGTAAAGGCAGCTTAGCCTGATCTCCTCTTTTGATTTACCCACCTCCTTTTCTTTGTGTGTATTCCTGTTACTTTTCCTTCTTGCCTGTGCATATTCCTTTAATGTTTTTCTAATTCCTTTTGTTTTCTGTTTTATTGGTGCATCTATAGTGAGGGGATCAGGGTGTCACACTGATACCCCAGATGCCCCAAGGATTAACAGTTAGCCAATATGCAGCAGGAGAAGCATCCTTGAAGAGGTGAACCCACAGCGGACCCATGATCCACAGGAAAGAAAGAAGGGACTAGGCTCCGATACCAAAGAGGCACAAGAAGCAAAGATTTTCAGGACTGGAGAGCCAACCGTATTAAGATAAAATGGCTTATCGGAGGCTGGTGCATGGGAGGGGTGTAAGGGAGGTGGAGCCCCAAGGACATCCATCAGGCGGAGCGTTTGATCTCAAGGGAGCACCAGCAGGGAACCCCACCACTGAAGATACATTCAAAGTCATGGCAGACGAGTTCTGGGGTCTTACCCAGGGTGACGGAGGTTCCATTCAGAGATTGAATGAAGCCTCATCATGCCTACCACCAGGTGCCTGCACCAAGGCAGTGCGGGAGTGGATACTGGAAGCGAGGTGGTCACGTCTGGCCCACCTTGAGAGTGTGTCCATGCTGGCCTGTATCCCCAGCCTGTTCTTCAGTGTGATGTCCCTCCCCCATAATTTGGTATCGTCCATGAACTTGGCCATTTCACATCTGACTCCCAAATCTAGATCATTGCTGAAAATGTTAAAGAGTACTGACCCAAGTACCGAGCCCTGAGGGACTCCACTGGCAACACTGAGCCATGTTGATTTGCTCACAACTAGTACTCTTTGGGTCCAACCCTGTAGCCAGTTGCCTAGCCATTGGACCATATGATGATCTAGGCCACTATTCCCCAGCTTAAGCATGAGGACATCATGGGGAACTAGGTCAAAGGCCTTCTTGAAGTCCAGATAAATGACATCCACATCATCTCCCTTGTCCAGGTCATAGAAGGAGATGAGGTTGGTCAGGCAGGACCTGCCAATCACAAAACCATGTTGGCTGGCATTCAGAAGCTTGCCTTCCATTAGTCTGGTGCTAATGGATCCCTTGACAATTTTCTCCAGAATTTTTCCAGGGGTGGACATCAGACTGATTGGTCTATAGTTCCCCAGCTCATCCCTCCTCCCTTTCTTGTAGATAGGGACCACATTGGCTCCTTCCCAGTCATCCAGGACCTTGCCCAAGCACCACAATTTTTAAAATATCTCCAATGAGGGGGATGCAATGATGTCTTCCAGCTCTTTCAAGACCCTCGGGTGCATTTCGTCTGGGCCTGTGGACTTGTGAATGTCCAGTTTCTCAAGGTGTTCCCTCACCTAATCAATATCAATTTTTGGCCTGTCACCCACTCCCAAGTTGGTTTGTGCCATTCCTGGCAGTGTGATCCTCATGGGGAGATGAAAAACTGATTCGAAAAAGTCATTTAGGAGATTGGCCCTTCCTTGGACATCTGATCAGTCAGTTGCCTCGTTGGATCTCTCAGGGACCCAATACTGTCCTTGTTCTTTTTCCTACTTCCCACATATCTAAAGAAGGACTTTTTGTTGTCCTTGATCCCCATAGCAAGCCTATGTTTGGTTTGTGCCTTGGCTTTTCTTGACCACTCTCTGCAGGTGCAGGCAAGCGCACAATAATTCTCTTTGGTTATGCTTCCTGTTTTCCAGCTGGTGTAGGCTACTCTTTTGAGCTTAATTAGCTCCAACAGTTCCTTATTCAGCTATAGGGGCTTACTTGCTCATTGACAGCATTTCTTGTGAGAAGGGATAGGTTTGCCCTGTGCTTCAAGGATTATGTTTTTGAGTGATGACCATTCCTCATGTACACACTTTTCAGGAGGTATGGCCTCTGATTGCCTGGCTGACCAGTTCTTTCAGTTTGCAGAAGTTGGCCTTCCCAAAGTTAAGGACTTTTGTTTTACTGAGGGGTTTGCCTGCTCTTTGGTGAACTAAGAAGGTGACCAACTCATGGTCGCTGTCACCAAGCTTCCCCTCAATACGCAGATCACTCACCAGGTCCTCCCCTTTGGCCAGGACCATATCCAGCAATGCCTTTCCCCTCATCAGCCCATAGACCTCCTGGATTAGGTACAGGTCATCGATGCACGTGATAAAACTATGCAACTTGTCAGTTTTAGCCATGTGATCATCCCAAGAGAATGATGCAAGAGGGAAGTTGAAGTCTCCCATGATGATCAAGTGTTGGGAGCATGTGGCTTCAACCAGTTCCCTAATGAATTCCTGATCTAGGTCTTCCTTTTGGTGGGGGGTCTATAGTAGACTCCTATGAGTAAGTGACCCTCCCCACGTTCTCCTCATATCTTGACCCAGAGGGTCTCAAAAGCGCCCTTCCTAGTTTGGAAACTCAATCTGCAGGGAGGTGAGCTGATCTTTGACATAGACAGCAACACCCCCAATCCTCTTCCCCACAAGGTCTCTCATATACACAGTGTAATGCTCTACTGCCACTGAACAATCATAGGTGGAGTCCCATCAGGTCTCCATAATTTCTACAAGGTCGTGGTCATTATCACATAGGAGAAGGGCCAGTTCCTCATGCTTGTTTCCCAAGCTTCTATAGTTAAGTCTGCCATATGAAGCCCAATGCTTCCTTGAGGGGTTTAGCAGGACACCTTTCCTTGGGCTATCTCCCTTTGGCTGCCCAAGTTATTGGTAGTGCAGCTGACATGACCTAGACTAAAACTGTTAGTAGACCGCCCATCCCCCAGTGGTCTCAGTTTAAAGCCCTGTCAAGAAGGTCAGCCATTCTGGCTGAGAAGAGTTTCTTCCCTTTCTAGGTGAGGTGGAGACCACCCCTTCCCAACAGTCTTTACACTCTGAAGTGCGGACCATGGTCAAGGACTTTGTGGTCAGTCAGTGATCTACATGCCGACCTGAAATCCTGGCTGTGTGCTTACCCCTCCCCACCCCTGCTGCAGCTGCCTGGAGCCCACGGCCAGGCTACCTTGTGGCCCTACATAATTTCAACATCTTTATCAAAGATTTGGATGTTGTGGGTGAAAAGCTCACTGTTCAAGTTTGTGGATGACACCAAGTTATAGGGGAGTGTGGTCATGCCAGAAGATAGGTTGTGGATACAGGCAGACTGGAACCAGATGAAGTTTAACACCAGGAAGGGTGCCTTGAGACCCTCTTTAAGGTGCTCCACCTGGAGGCAAACAATCTCCAACATACCTATAAGCTCAGTGGCAACAATTTGACTTGCACCACAACTGAAAGGGACCTACAGGTAGCGATCGACTATAGCATGAACATGAGCCAGCAGTGCAGTGCTGTGGCCAGCAAAGCAAACAACACACTGGCATGCATTAACCATTGCATCTCATGAAAAACTAAGGAAGTGATCCTCCCACTGTACTCTGCACTGGTGAGACCGCAGCTGGAGTACTGCATCCAGTTCTGGGTGCCACACTTCAACCAGGAGGTGGAAAAACTTGAGAGGGTCCAGAGAAGATCAGGGACTTGCAAGACAAGCCATACAAGAAGAGGCTGAAGGACTTGGGCCTCTTCAGCTTACAGAAGGGAAGGCTGAGAAGGGACTTGGTAGTGGTTTACCACTACATTGGGGTGTGCATCAGAAGCTTGGGGAACAGCTGGTCACCAGGGCACCCCTGGGGAAGACCAGGAGCAATGGATACAAACTCCTGGAAGTCCGTTTCAGGTTCAATTCCAGGAAAAACTCTTTCACAGTCCAGGTGTCCAGGCTCTGGAGTAAACTTCTTCCACTGGTGGTGCAGTCACCTACCCTGGAAATCTTCAAAAAGAGACTGGACTGTCACCTGGCTGAGGTCAGTTGACCCCAGTTGTCTTTTCCTGCCTAATGCAGGGGGACTGGACCCAATGATCTACAAGGTCCCTTCCAGCCCCTAAGAATCTATGAATCTATGCCCTGCGCTTTAAGGGGGCTGAGGCCTGTTAGCCCCGGCCTTCCACTGCCTATGCTGGACTCATAAGTCATGTCCCCCAACCTCCTCACCATTTTTGTTGCTCTCTGCTGGCCTTACCACACGTCCCTTCTGTAGTGGGGGCCCCAAAACTGAACACAGTACTCCAGATGTGGCCTCACCAGTGCCAACTAGAGGGGAATAAGCATTTCCTTTGACCTACTGGCAACACGCCTACCAATGCAACCCAGTCTGCTATTAGTCTTCTTGGCAACAAGGACAAACTGCTGGCTCATATTCAGCTTATTGTCCAGTATACACCCCAGGTCCTTTTCTGCAGATCTGTTACCCAGCCAGTCAGTCCCCAGCCTGTAATGGCGCATGGGATTGTTCCATCCTAATTGCAGGACTTTGCACTTGTCTTTGTTGAACTTCATGAAATCATTTTAGCCCAATCCTCCAATTTGTCTAGGTCACTCAGCATCCTAGCCTTACCCTCCAACTACTATTACTTGGCCAGTTCACATCTGACTCCCAAATCTAGATCACTGCTGAAAATGTTAAAGAGTACTGGCCCAAGATTTGGCAAGATGGGAGCCCAGGAAGGGTGGCTGTCCCTTAAGGAAACGATCCTTCGGGCACAGAGGGAGACGATCCCGATGCAGGGGAAAAGGGGGAAAGGGGCCAAGAGACTTCCTTGGCTGACCAGAGAAATCCAGAGCAGCCTAAGGGCAAAAAGGGGGGCATATAAGCAATGGAAATAGGGAGAAATTACTTAAGAGGAGTATGCCTCCTCAGCTCGCAGTTGTAGGGAAGCAGTTAGAAAGGCCAAAGCTACCATGGAGCTGAGGATGGCATCCCAAGTTAAGGATAACAAAAAATTGTTTTTCAGATATATAGGGAGTAAAAGGAAGGCCCAGGGCGATATAGGACCACTATTGAATGGGCAAAAGCAATTGGTGACAGACAGGAGGGACAAGGCTGAACTCCTCAATGAGTTCTTTGCCTCAGTGTTCCTAAATGAGGGGCAAAACAAGTCTCACAATGGGTTCATAGAGAGACAACATCTGGGCGCCAGACTACCAAGCGTTGACCCTGAGATGGTGCAGAGTCATTTGGAAGGACTGGATGCATTTAAGTCAACAGGCTCGGATGAGCTCCATCTGAAGGTACTGAAGGCACTGGCTAATGTCATTACACAGCCACTGGCAAGAATATTTGAGCACTCATGGCACACGGGCCAGGTCCTGGAACACTGGAAAAGGTCCAATGTGGTCCCTGTTTTCAGGAAGGGGAGGAAGGAGGATCCAGGCAACTACAGGCCAGTCAGTCTCACCTCCATCCTTGGTAAAGTCTTTGAAAAGATTATTAAGGCTCACGTATGTGACAGCCCAGCAGGAAAAATTATGCTGAGGGGAAACCAACATGGGTTCATAGCAGGTAAATCATGCCTGACTAATCTAGTCTCTTTTTATGACCAGGTTACAAAGCATCTGAATGCAGGAGTAGGGGTAGATATTATTTACTTAGACTTCAGGAAGGCCTTCGATATGTCATCCC
>NW_017729022.1:185134976-185144161 GCF_001723915.1 Gavialis gangeticus | reverse complement strand
GACGGGTCGGTATCAACCTGGAAGGACGTGGGCAGTGGGGTCCTGCAGGGCTCAGTCCTTGGACCAATACTCTTCAGTGTCTTCATCAGTGACTTGGACGAGAGAGTGAAGTGTACTCTCTCCAAGTTTGCAGATGCTACAAAACTGTGGGGAGAAGTGAACACACTGGAGGGCAGGGAACAACTACAGGCAGACCTGGACAGGTTGGACAAATGGGCAGAAAACTATAGAATGCGATTTAACAAGGAGAAATGCAAAGTGCTGCACCTAGGGAGGAAAAATATCCAGCACACCTACTGCCTAGGAAATGACCTGCTCGGCAGCACAGAAGCGGAAAGGGATCTAGGAGTCCTAGTGGACTCCAAGATGAACTTGAGTCATCAGTGTGACGAAGTCATTAGAAAAGCTAACTGCACTTTATCATTCATCAGCAGATGCGTGACAAATAGAGCCAAGGAGGTGATACTTCCTCTCTATCAGGCACTGGTCAGACTGCAGTTGGAATACTGCGTCCAGTTTTGGGTGCCACACTTTAAGAGGGATGTGGATAACCTGGAGAGGGTCCAGAGAAGGGCCACTCGTATGGTTAAGGGCTTGCAGGACAAGCCCTACGAGGAGAGACCACGGCACCTGGACCTCTTCAGCCTCTGCAAGAGAAGGTTGAGAGGCGACCTTGTGGCTGCCTATAAATTCATCATGGGGGCGCAGAAGAAAATTGGTGAGGCTCTACTCACCAAGGCACCCCTGGGGGTTACAAGAAATAATGGCCATAAGCTAGCAGAGACCAAATTTAGACTGGACATTAGGAAGAACTTCTTCACAGTTAGAGTGGCCAAAATCTGGAATGGGCTCCCAAAGGAGGTGGTTCTCTCCCCTACCCTGGGGATCTTCAAGAGGAGGTTAGATAGGCATCTGTCTGGGGTCATCTGAACCCAGCACTCTTTCCTGCCAATTTAGGGGGTTGGACTTGATGATCTATTGAGGTCCCTTCCAACCCTGACATCTATGAATCTATGAACCTATCTCTGCTATGGTATCTTATTAAAACAGGTTGATACAATGGACCAAATAGAAGAACCAAAAGAATGGTTATATGGGGGAAAAACAACCCCCTTGAATAGATCCAAAAGAAATAAGTAAAAATGTACAAAGGGAAATTTTCCACTGATGACAAGGGAAGAGTTTCTGCATGACATGACTTACACAAAGTATTTTTTTCCTATATTTGATGTTCCAGCAAGATTCTGGAAGGTTTTTGTTTTTTTTTAAAGAAAATCGTGTCCTTTGGTATATATTTATCACTTTTCATGTCAGAACCAGTTTTTAAAACTACCATTTGGACTGTATTCAACACCCAAGATGATTCACTACAAAATACAATAGGTTTGAGATAGTAGAGAGGGTACTAAGATACATTGATGATATTTTGATTTGGGAAAAAATATCATGACCCATATCTGTGATAAACCTTGGAAAGAACCAGGAGTTGCTGATCTAAAACTAAACATATGACAATGTAAATTCTGATTAAGAGAGCCTACGTATCTGGGAGAAGAGAAACAGCACAAAAAAGTGGACAGGAAAACTGTAGTGAGGTTGTGGTCATCTCCACCAGCCCTGGCCCAACAGACAGAGGTATACAAAAATTTGTTGGCATGTAAACTGTGTAGAGAGATTTGTGCCTAATCTAACTATCTGAATGGGCAAACTGAGAGTGCTACTGTGCAAAGATGTCCAGTGGACATAAGATGTAAATGTTAATTAAGAAATTGAGAACAGAAGGAGATAATTATAAAGAGGTCCAAATTCTGAGGTACTATGCCAGTAAGCTCAAAATTAAATTATCCTTGGATGCCTCCAAGGACAATATTGGCTCAGTCCTTTTACATGTTTAGTCAAATAGGAGACCAGAGTCACTGGCACTAACAGAAACTGAAATTTGAATACAAGAATAGTTGCATGATGGCAACTGGTGTCATTCACTGGGGATTTTCAGAGGTGCATAGGAAAGACATGGCAAAACAAAGACTAAATATAATTTGAGGTCCCCAGAACTGCCATCTCTTCATATGAATGCATGTATCTACAATGAGAAACAAGAGTCACAAATGATACTGTTGTCAGGAGAGTAAGCCCTGCAGACTTATGAGGTTAGCACCCAGATTGGACACTTACTACAGAGAAGGCATGCCTATACATGGCCATTTAATGCAGATTAGCCCAATTTAAGCTGCATTAGAGGCACATGTCTACATGTACATGCACTTTATCTGCTTAAAAATGGTGATTTTAGGCTATGTGAGCCTAAATTTGATACCTGCCCAAAGCAAGTATTAAATTTAAGTGGAATTGGTTAATGCAGATTAATGCATGTGTAGATGCATTAGTCCACATTAACATAGGGAATTTAGTCCTGGGTCTGCCTAGCTACTAGGGGCCCAGCCAGAGCTCAGCCCCAGGACTCCTGGCTGGTCATCTCTCCTCCCCCATGCATGGGCTGCTCTCTATATTGTTTGTCACTTGTAAGCATTTTTTTTATTGTTGGTGGGTGAGGAGGGTGGTGGAGGGGAACTATTTGTTGAGAGAGGAGGGGGAAAGAGGAGGGTGGAGGGATGTGGGTGGGTGTTGTGAGGGTAATAAAGTTTTTTGTTTCAAGCATGTGCATGTCCTGACAGTGGTGCTGAGGTTGAGCAGGGGATAGGGTGGGGTGTGAATGGTGGGGCAGGCAGTTTGGAAGTGAGGAGTGCAGGAGGAGTGGATCAGCCAGGGCCCACTGCAGATGGTGCCCTGGCCCCCACTGGTGGGTGTGTGGCTCTTCTGGGGCCTGGGTGGGGGGATGGCTGCTGGAAGTACTAAATCATGGTACAGTACCAGCCTGCACTGCACAATACACACATGCACAGGTATTTTTAGCAGCTACTTCACTACAGCAGGGCCAGCACCATGGTTGTCACTGGCAGGGGGTGGCTGGAACAGTGGGGTGCTGGGTGTTGCTGGCAGGGGCAGGGGCAGGGGCAGGGACAGCCCTGGTGCAGAGAGGTACGGTGGATAAGGAAGGAACTGCCACATGCTGCCCCTGTACTGGGCAGAGAAGGGGCTGGCCAGTGATCAGAGGGTAGGGGTGTGTTTCCAAGATGGCTGGCAAATGCTGGCAGCTGGCTCTGGCTTCAGCATGGCTGAAAAGTGCTGCCAGCCTTGTGCCTGAAAGCTGGAGTTCCCTCCAATGGCCACAGGGGCACATGGCAGGGCTGAAGTGACCTGGAACTAAAGTTAGTCCTAAGTCCCACCACATGTAGACAACAAATTATTTTAATGTGCATTAAATTTAAGCCATCTTCAATTCATGTGTAAACACACCCAGAGAAGGGAAACACCTTCAGTAAATACCAGAAGAAGGGGAATAACGGGCACTGGGTGCATCTACTTGGGTTGCTATGAAGACGTTGTTACTGCACCATGATATAGTATTTCCTTTGAATTAATCTTTGGATAGATTCATGCAAAATGAAGTACTAAATCATGGCTCAGTAACAGCCTGTACTGCACCATATGTGCATGCATAGATATTTTTAGCAGCTACTTTGCCATAGCAGTGCACTATACCAGGTGCTGTATGGGGCACCTGAGAGACTAACTGATTGTTGCCAGTTAGCCCAATGAACAGATTGAATATACGTTGATGATCATTTGGAACCTGGACTCTAAATGAAGCAGACTTCTGTTTCCCTTTTGGGCTCTGAGTAATTTCTGAACAGAAAAGAGCATAGTAGTACTTTCCCCCTTTTGTTCCTTGGCAGGTTCTACTGAATACTGCCACAGACTGCCTTCTTCCTTCAGCAATCATAGGGTGGTATAATAACTTGGGGAGCTAATACATTGAATATTCTGCACAAAGGTGTAATGACTAGGATCTGTGCCCTGAGTGGCAGTAGGATCATGGGCAGCAGCAAGAACTAAGCTGGCTGCAGTTCTTGCAGCCCTTCTCAGTGGTGCCTTGGGTTAGTGCTCCAGTCACCAAGCCCTTGTTACACTACCAGTTCTGGGTTACTTTGGCCTACCTGTTTCCTCCCACAACTGCAGGCAAAGACTCTGGTCCCATAAGAAACATGGGCTCCATAATACATGTTGAAGGCAATATTGTGAAGGTACTTGAGCTCCCTCCCCATGATGAGGATTACTCTCTGGGTGATTCTAGAGGGCATAGATTCATTGGGCCACATCAGCAGCAAGCACAGGGACAAATGAGAATTTTTAACTTGGAGTTTTGCAATTAAAACACTCACCACCTATGTAATATTGCTACAAACATACAATGGCAGACAGCAGACATGAACATTTATGTTCTAATAACTCAAAAGCCCTAGTATCTTAGGTGTCCCGTGGTGACCAAAACCAAAATAATTTAAGGTTGCATTTTAATTGAATTACACAATGACATTAATTTAAACATTAGTAAACAGATGCAATTTTGTGCAATGCTTTAAATTAAGTTTCTCACACATGCATTTAATTTAAATTTATTGAGATGATTATTTATGTTAATAAAATAATTAAAAGCAGTTATTTAAGACTAACTATGAAATAGCTGTGTAACTACCTATATTAATAAGACAGTTAGTTAAGGGATAATGTCTATTGCTTTATAGTATAATTGCAATAAACAGCTGCTGAGTTTGATTAAGAGCTGAAGGGGAGCTAGAGTGTTGAAGCAATCTCAGAAGCTATTTGTTGTAAGTAGACTACAAAGCAATGAAGATTATTCCTATTCTACAAAAGCTATAGCATAAACATTAAAATATGATTTTCCTAAGTGCTCTGATTCCTTTTTTTCAGATTTGTCAGTTCTGCTAGAGGGGAGGGATGGGCTCTAATCAGTGGGGAGTGGCTTTTGTGGAGGAAAAGAGGTTTGGAGAGGGAATTCTGGGAAGAAATGCTTCCCTGCTTTATACCAAAGTATACCTATCACCTTAGATGAGATTATGCATGTATGTAAGTCAAGGCCGATATCAGGATCATCAATTATTTTTACGGTATCTTCATTCAAGAGTATCTTGTTTGAGTCACTTCAGATTTAGTAGAAGGTCTCTATGTGGCCCCAGTTTTGGCTGATGGGATTTTTCTGTGGAGTGTACAGAGCTAGGGGGACAATCAAGCTTCTAATAGAAATTCACTTATGTCTTAATTTAGGAAGTGGCAGTTGCCATTCCATAATTCCATCTTTAATGCACAAAGCAGAGCAGCGTCCTGGCCTGTAAGCTTAATAGCAACAACTCATATCTGAAAGACAGAAACCTGTAAGTCTATCAATCCAGAATGCTGGCAGGAACAGCCCTTTTACTTTCAGTGTTTCTGCCACATTAGGATCCTGGTGGTTTTTGGGGGAACAGGGAATGATGTGCTCAATTACTCAAAGCCGTTTCAGTTCACATTTACTCTCTGAGGGCTACTTAGTTTTATAAAATGGCAAACTTTGGCATGTTGCTTCAGAAGCAACTGGGCAAGCAGAATCTGCCCTTTCCTGGTTCTTTATGTTTATCACTTTCTTCTCACTTTTAACGTTTTAACTTTCTCATTGAAATCACAAGGCTACCAAAGTCAAAAGTGCTGTGAAACAGAGCTGAACAAATTTTCAGCAGGGAAGCTATGCAAGCCTCAAGGTTTTGTTATAAACCTGAAACAAGTTTTGCCAAGGTTCACAGACTTGCATCAAGATATGTGCAAGCACAAGATGGAGTTCCATATTAACCTCCAGGCCCCACCTTCCTTCCCTTCAAGCTGTTTCTCCTATATATACTGGAAATTGGGAAGGCAGTCTTATCCCAAATGTTACGCAGAACTTTAAAGTCAAACTGCACAACTCAGAGGAAAAAAAACGTGAGTTTGAAATTCAGCATGAACAATTTCACAATAGGATCAACATTTCTTACAATCAATTTACTTGTTGTGTTATCTGAGGTTTTGACTTGCAGTACAATTCAAAAATGGTCCAGAAAGGATGAAAAAAATTCCTGCTGAATTTGCTACCAGTGAGATGTACATGTGTCCTCCTCTTTAGTAGTCTGTCCTGAAAAGATGATTACATCAGTAGCTAGATGACCCCACTGGCACAAAGAAGTAAAAACCACAGTTGCCATCTAAGGATGTGAACAGGTGTTCAAACACACCCACTCAGGTTGGGCAGCTTACTTTGAGCTGCTTAAATCCGAGTTGGGTTCTACCACAAGCAGACATTCACCTGTGCAGCCAAAGGTAAGTAAGTTGTGGGGTCTGGGGGGAAGCTGGTGGGTCCATGGAGGGACTAGGGCATCCTGAGAGGTTTGGCAGGTTTGTGGGTTGCCCAGTCTGGGGGTTTTAGTCTGGGGGGATTTAGCTGGCTTAAAACAGCACAGCTCCAGGGCTGTGGTGAGTAAATGCGCTTTCCCACTGTTTGTGCTCATTAGGCCAGATTAATCCATTTTAGATCAGGTTAACCCAGGCTGATCTAAAATTAGTTCACCTCCGAGGTGAACTAACTTTAGATTAGGCGCAACATTTTTAGGGCAATTTTAGCCCTGGAAACAATTGCATGTCAGGCCATTTAGATGGACCTAACTTTGGTTAGGTCTATCTAAATGTAACGCTTGTATGTACCCATGGTGGCAGGTGTTAGCTGTGATTTAAACCCTTTTTTTTTTTTAAGAAACTGACAAAAGAAAGGCACCTCAGCAAAGTTTTTTGCATGCTGATTAATCCATGTGCTGGTCCCCTACTAACCTTTCACAGAATTATTTCTTTCTAGTTGATCAGGGAAACAGATGAAAGGATGGTTCCATTGTCTGAGTGGGGGAGGGGGGCAGGAAGGGGAGGGGATGTTTCAGACAGGACAGTCAATCTCAGCTCTTTTTTGGGTATGGCCATTACAGTCACCCAAAATAATTATTTCCAGTGGTTGGAATCCAGCACCGGGCAAGCTCCATGCTCATGGCTTCCCACTTCAGGTTTAGGCAACTAGCAGTAAAGCCCACCCAGCGTATGCTTGTTAAGCTTCCAAGGCTTGCAGGCCTTGCAAACTGCCCTAGGGAAAAACTCTGTAACAATGGATAAAAGACTTTGGCCTCCCAGCTTAGTTACAAAGGATCCTCTTCACTCATCCTCTTAGTGAGAAATCCAGTTGAATAGTTTTTGAAATCTTTCAAATATTAAAAATAAAATAAATCGTCTTATTCCATTCCCTGGCAAGACTCTTGACTGCAGTGCCATGATGTACAATTCAGATCCTTTACATCACCAGCAAAGCCAATGTAAAGGATACCTTTTATTGCTGTGGTTGCAGCCAAGTGCACAGAGAAAATGGTATGAATTTCTTTGTGTTCCTTGAACATATAAAAAGAAACTGATTGTACTGAAGGAGGCAGATTCATGAGCATTACAATAACTGGGCAACAAACTGAAGTGTTTGGTGGTTCTTCACACTTGCAAGCTAACTTTGTTTGTTGCAATCTTGGCATAAGGCTGGCTTGAAATAAGAGGGACTCTTTTAACCAGAGACAGAAATATTTCTATGTGTAACTTTACCTTGGCATGCTTGTCATTGTCATGGGTGATGCCAAAGAAGAGGGACAATGACAAGGCAGGAATCAGTGAAATAAGTCTGATAAAACAATAGTCCTATTTAGATCACTAGTCATTTTCAGACCTGTACTCAAATCCATAGGCCAGGTGTGTCAAAGATATTGCCAGACACACAGAGTCCTATCATCCAGCCCATGCTGCTCATGGGTCTCAGACTAACCATGTGAACATATGCTGGTCCCAGCCCCACAGTCTGCATGTAGAGCTGGTCTGGTGCATGTTGCACACAACTTGTGGGGCTGCAAGCCAAACATGGGGCCAGTTCAGGGTGTGCACTGCATGTGGCGCCTGTGCTGGGCTGGCGGTACATGCTGAATCTAGGGGCTGGCCCACAGACCCTGCATGCTGGATCCAGTGTTCAGGGCCAGTCCAGCACAGGCACCACATGCAGCACAGGCCCCAGACTGCCTTTGTGTGAAGGGCTGGGGCTTTCACATGCTGCAAGTGGTGTGCAAGGCTGGAGCCAGTGTACTTGCTGTATACATCACAACATCAGTCCAAGGCATGTCTTCTTGATCCAACACATGGGGCTGTTTTGTGAGCCCAAACTGTTCCATGGGCTAGTCCTGTGCCCTTCATATGGCCCCTGACCCTAGACGAATTTGATATCTCTGCCCTAGGCCATTCCATTCCAGTCAATTGCCCTCAATCCCCTTACGCACACACATACAAACCCACACAGAGGTGCATGCACACATACACTATCTTACAGCGCCACAACTTAATTTGTTGTCTTCCAGGTGCCTGAACGCCTAGCCCCCTTCAAGAATGGAGATGCTGGCATCTTGTGTCTATTGGGATGCTGATTTGTTCTTGCCCCCTTATTCCTTCACTGTGGCACAGGCTATCTCACAGAGTTGTTTTCTTAATTCCCTCCCAACTGAAATGTTTTCAGGGACAGTAGTTTGCCTTTGGAAGTTGACCTGGAAATGATCAGTTGACTACTGAAGCTGCAGAACAACAAATTCACTTGGGTCTTTCAGAAACTCCTTGTCTCAGGAGAAGAGGTATCATTCGATAAACAGGCAGGAAAATGTAAAGCTACCTGTCCGCACTCTTCTGGCAGGAATCACCAAGGGGCACTATTCCCTAGGGTCCATTGGTCTTATAGTATCTTTGCCTTAATGAGCAAGTCTTTGAAGAAACATATTGTTGTTAGCTTTGTCATGGAATTTCTCCATGGGGAACTGTTGTAAACAGCATGATCATATGTTCTTTGCCTTAATCATACTAAATGGAGTCACTTCTCAGAGATAAGTTGCATCTCAAGAACTAAGCTTTGAAGTTTGGGCTGAAGATTTCTGACAGGGACATTTGCCAGTGTGCTCTTGGCAGCCACCTCTTTTAAGGAAAGGTATAGTGACTAAAATATTTTGCGTTAAAAAGCGCCCTGACACTATGGCCCTGTTTTCTCTTCCAGTGGGACACTAGCTTGCCTCCTGATATCTGTTGCCATTTGTCACAAGGCCAGAATTCAGATTAGGTTGAAACATTTAGCAATAAGCCACACATTGGGTATACTGCTGAAGGGCACTGGCTCTGGAGCCAGCTTAGGGATGTCATGTCGTTTCAGT
>NW_017729022.1:185115241-185129976 GCF_001723915.1 Gavialis gangeticus | reverse complement strand
TGCGTTAAAAAGCACCCTGACACTATGGCCCTGTTTTCTCTTCCAGTGGGACACTAGCTTGCCTCCTGATATCTGTTGCCATTTGTCACAAGGCCAGAATTCAGATTAGGTTGAAACATTTAGCAATAAGCCACACATTGGGTATACTGCTGAAGGGCACTGGCTCTGGAGCCAGCTTAGGGATGTCATGTCGTTTCAGTCACTGATCCTACAGAAAGAGAGATTTGGCAGCTGCTGTTAGACTAGCAGGGCACTGCCCCTCAGCACAATGACTTTGCTGACCATCGAAGGAGGAGCCAGGCCATGGACATGGCCTCCCCTTTTACTTCTCTCCTTTTGGCAAGTCCTCTGCCAAGGAAGGAACAACATTTAAGGGCCAGTAAGCAGAAAGAAAGATCTTTATCCAGTAGGAGGATAAATTCTTTCCTACCCTCTGGCTACTTCATTTTTAATGCTTCCTTGAAAAGTCTTTTGGATCTTTTAAGTCACTCCAGAGCTCACCTTGGTATGTGCAGTTACAACACTGGATCTAGAACATGTGAGACCCTGAAATTATTGGCATTTTTTTCCCCATTAAAATCTATGTTTGGATGTATGTTAAAAAATCTACTTGTCTGGTTACCTTATTTTTTGACATCTTGCTACCTCTGAGTTTAGCTTTGGTTCATTAGTCAAGGAAATAAACAGCCGGGTTTCTTATTATTCACACTATCACACCATGTATTCCAAGCCTGTACATATCCTGTAGCTTGTTAAATAATTTTTTATCCTTTAAGAAATTCCCATTAATCTCTGACCAAGAAGAGCAATAATAGGTTAGTTAGTCATCATATATAAAAATCTGAATCATTTTTACAAGTATCTTTAATGGCTTTCATTAATTACGTGTCTACATGAAAAAGCCACCCCTCTCAAACACAGCATCCTTTCATTCTTCAAGAGGATCTAATTTCTGAAATAACTGAAATTAAGGCACTGATACTCTGTTTCACCAAATCAAGCAGAAAAAATACATACATGTAGCAAATTGAAGGTACAGCAATTGTGCTTTCTATGAAGTTGTAAGCTTCTTTCATTTCATTTCACCCTTGCCAGCTACATAGAGAAATATTTGCACTGAGTTAGACTGTGGCCTTGAATAAAAGGGGCAGGGATAAACTGCACCATCCACAACCAGTCCTAGGAACCATTGTGCCCAGGAAAGTCTTCTGAACCACCATTTCCTGCTGCTTCCATCTTGCTCCAGGTAGCTGGTAATTTACTGTTGTTATACTATCTATACTAGCAATAAATGACAACATCCACAACACCATCCAAGTTGCTCTGGCTAACCAAGATCCCAACTATTCCTTACATCTCCCTGACCACTGGTTCGGTGGACGGACTTGTTTATTGGTTTGCCTCTGAAGCTAAGATTTTGTAGCTTATATAGGGATAGGGATATATAGGAAAGGGGTTACTCCAGTGCTAAGCAGTCCAAAGGCATGTGCAATTGAACAAGTTACCACAAGGTGAAGGAGGGTAGGTAAAGGATTTACAGCATATCAGCTACTCCATGGTAACTGCCCATGTCCGCACAATTATCTCCCGGTAAATGAAAACTAGCACACAGTACCTTACCCCTCACTAAAAGAAATGAAATAGAGGTAAGTCACGGTGCATTCATTTTAATTTACCATGGAGTAAAAGCATGTACATGGGCAGGTGGCACAAAACAGCTACTCTCTAAATCCTCACCCTCGTATACCTCACAGTTACTTCTTTGTGTGCCCACGTCCAAAGTCAAACTTTATCCCACTGAGAGCAGTAGAGGATAGAAAGACACAAGAAAGGGTTTTGCTTACACATAGCATTAGTGCAGATACAAAAGGTTTGAAAACCACCTCCACTACAGTTAACACTGCTTTAAAAAAAAGAGGGAGGGGGGTTCTTTTCTTTTCTTTTCTTTTCTTTTCCTGGCTTGGGAAATGGGGAATATCAGAAGATGAAGAAAGGCAAGTCTGTGTTTTTGCATGCAATATTAGTCCATTACTTGGCTGAGACCCAGATCTATTGTGGCGAGAAAGTAATAGATGAACTAACTAGGGACCCAGACTCTCTGGCTACTGTCCAAGAAACATTAAAAAATGGAGTACTGAACATAACAAGTAGGTTGATGCATGCAAATGTTGATGTCTTATTGAAAACTGTTAACTTATTAACATGTTAAGTTTATAGAGGTGCATTTGAATGTTAATACCTGCTGGCCAACTTTGCACCCCAAAATTGCATAATGACTTACTTTCCTGAAATAATATTAAAAGTGGCTTTCACCTTGTTCACCTTGGTAAGACAGTTTGTCAGGAAATGATACTTTTATTGATAGTAGTGCCAGCTGCCTGGTGCTGAGTTGTTACTTTTGGAAGCACCATTTCCATGGTAGTGGAAATGATCTGTTTAATTTTTGCCACATACATAATAGGGCCCCAAATTCTTTGTTTGTTATTTTTTCCATTCCTGCACAGTAGGTTAGTCCCTATGGTGGGTATTATCACCTCATCACGCAGGTAGTAGTGACACAAATGTGCCACTGTAGGCTTGTATGAGATCAATGGATCAAAGTTTCATGTTGGGACCCTAAGTCTTGCTCAGTATCCAGCAGACCTAAGGCTTCTAGGGGGTGAAAAAATATTGGCTAATCTCAGAAGGTTTAGCATGAGGTTGATGCATTTACACCAATTCAGCCTTACTTCCTGGCCGCCTCCTAAGGACTGTGGGAGACTGGCTAGCTTTCTGGGGATCTCAGAACAGGAGATGTACATTAATGAGGACATAGAAGGTCAAGTTATTTTAACTCTACCCATGTAATAAGGACCCAATAAAAATCAGAAACTCATATTATGTTACCCATTCTTGACAGTTCCATTTCAGCAGTAACCTCACAACCTAGAGAGCCTTTTCATTATATAGTCCACATTATGTCTGGCCCCTAAAGGGGGTGTTCCAACCTCTTTTGCAAGGGTCATTCATCCCCTTCAGCAGTTAAAAGGTCTTCAGCTAGGACTGACTCCTGCACAGAGGTGCAAGAATGTGGAAAAGCTGCTTAACCCTGTACCAACCCTGTACATTTATTCAAGGACCAGCTGCAACCCAGTTTATGGTTAATGACATGCAGCCTGAATATTTTTTAAAATTTTAACCACAGAGAAAATACCTGTCATTTTCCTTCCCATTTTATCTTTCCTGGAATCCATGGTGACCCTGAAATTTCTTAAGCAGCCTTTATTTCAAAGGCACCCCAGCAGTTCCTTCAAAATAATGTTTGGTTCAACAGAAAGTTTTAAAAAGATGCAAGAAGGAAAAATCATTGGAAAAAATAGGTGAGATTAAATTAAAATGATAAATAGATAATACATAAATAAGTCCATTATCTGCATGTAGCAGGGGCACTGCACTCCCAGCTCCTAAAACTATAATATTCCCCTATCAAAGTGATAAGCAACAACAAAAAAATCAAAAAAATCCAGTACCTCCTCTTCATGCACAATCATAATTCCCCTTGACACTGTCTGTTGCATTTTCATTTAATTTCTTCTGTTTTCAGTTTTTCAGTAAGGGAATTATCTAATATTGGGACAAATAGAGAAATGGTTGGGATTCCATTTATTTATTTATTTATTTTGCAGTTTTAATATTATTCCCTATTAACATCTTGATTGTTCCCAAAGCTCATGTAAACTGGATGACCATTTTGTTGTTGTTGTTGTTGTTGTTGTGGCAAGAAGCAAGCTTGCTCACATGGCAGGTTTTTCTAAGCTCTCTCAGCTCTAATTGTTGCATGCAAATTGTTTAATAAATAATGTTGGCCAGAAAAAAAAAGAATAGATATTAATTAAGAAAAGGATTTAGGCTGACTCAGTCTCGTACATGAGACAAAAGGTTAAGTAAATGCCAAGGCCGCTATGCCTCTTCAAACAATGAATATTAGTTTTAGAATCATTAATGTCTGCTTAGAAAACAGAGTCATATTGGAGACTTATATGCCAAAATAACCAAGGCCAGGGCTGTTTCTTTTCAATCTGAAGCTAAATTATTCTCCAATAGAGGGCTAAATGTATGCAATTAACAGTGCTAGGTAGGACAACAGGGAATGGCACTTTTAATATGTAGCCAAATTGAGATCAAGTTTTTCTTTGAATCTGGTAACTTGAACATTTAATATGCACAACCAAGCACTGCAACAGAATTAGTGAAAAGAAGCAGATAATTAACTCCTTCCCTACTTGTCAATGTAGTTTGTGAATAGCCAGCATGCTGCTTCCTGATTTCTGTCTTGTAAAACGGTATCAGACAGAAAAACAAAGGAATTTCAGGTATCTTGAGTACTCAAGTACTCAGTGAAATAAATGTGTGGACAGTTTCTTGGTACTGGTTAAAAATAGGATTACAGAATCTTTTTTTTTTTTTAAAGAAAACTTCACTCTGTTGAGGATTAATTTTGCAAACAAGTTGAGAAGCAAGCTTATAGCTAACTTGCTAAAATTCAGGATGGTTTGATCTTAAAATGCTCACTCAGTTATTGCAATAAGTTGAAGGGATCATGCAAAAAAATTAAGAGTAAGTAATAATGGACATTTTTGTATGATTGGATGAATCTCAAAAGATGTGTCTTGGACATGCAGGTAAAAATTAAGATGCTTATTAAAAATACTCAGTGATGCTGTCAGCAAGACTGAGGTCCTCGGCTTAACATTCTACTGTCACAAGTACAAGATAGACATACAGCAGCGTCTAGAGATCAGCTGAAAGCAAGGCCCCAATGTGCAAGGCTCTACATAAATCTAGTGACACTATGTCCAAAGAACTTAGAGTCTAAATAGGCAAGACATACAAAGCATGCAAAACAGGCAGTATTACTACACCCATTTTAAAGATAGGGAAAGGATACTAGGCTAAAAGATGTTTTTAGTAAATGTTATGTAACTCAGGATAATGGATACCTCCTAAAACTCTAGCATTGCTAATGAAGCACATTTAAGCTGTGCTAGCTGCTTGTGTGAAGCCTGTGCTTTTCTTTCCAAGCTTTTACTTTTCAGCTAAGCCTTTAAAAAGCAACATCCTTTTCTACCTTGGACATTTAAAACCTGCTAGCTCTCCCATACTAGCAACATACTTTCAAATCCCAGTCTAGATAATAATATCCAGTTATTATATAGTCTTCTTATGCATGGATTTCAAGGTACTGTATAAAGAAGGTTAGTATCATTATCCCCATTTTATAGGGCATAGATTTGCTCAAGGTCACTAAGGCTAAGTACAGACAGTCAAAAGGCCCAAGGCTGAATCAATTCAGTCTTTGCAGGTTAGTCTAAAGATGCAGAGATTAAACTGAGAAACAATTGGACAGATATTCATTTTTGATTCAGGAAATGCAGCCATATACCTGCAGTGGCTCAGGCCAGAAGCCAGGGGGCACTAGAGCATAGCTCTCTGGCATACAGGCAGTATGCGCTGTGTATTTGCTTCCTCTTCTTGCTGTTTCCAAGGTCTCTGGGATTTGCATTCCAGAATCACAACAGCAGGGCTCTAAGTGATTGCTCATCACTTCCTCTTCCTGTTTTCAGGTGCCTCTAGGATTTGTAGTCCACAATCACAGCCAGCAGTAAGTTTTTAGCAGGGCAGGGCAGGGCAGGGCAGGCCAGCTCTGTACTGGGAGGAGGGGAAGTTTAACCTCCCTCCCTGATCCCAAACCCCAGCCAGGGTTTGCCTGGGGGAGGCAATCCCTGCATTCCTTCTCTGCTGGGGCAAACAACATAGCCTGGCCCAGGGCTGGAAAGCATGCTGGGGGAATGTGATTTAACTTGAATGAGGAAGGGGCCTGGGACAGAAGTTTTGTAAACCAGTTTGATCCAAGTTAGTTAAGTCTGATACTACATTTGACCAGGTTTATCTTATACCAGTTTCAGCCATTTTGAAACTGGTTTATGGGCACTGAACTTCTGTTCTGTTACAAGTTTAAACTGGTTTCTGATTACTTAAAATGGTTTATGTATAACTTCTGTCCCTGGCCTAACAGACCAGCATCATAAAGTAAACTCTCAGTTTCATAGAGTTGGATCCACAACTCTGAAGTTGTAATGCAGTGTCCTGTGCACTAGGAAACACTGCCTGTATTAATTGATTTAATCAAAGTTACTCAAGAAGTCTGCATCACCATTAGGAAGCAAAGCCATATCTCTTGAACCCCAATCCATAAAACCTGTTCTCTTTCCATGGAAGAACTGAAGAATATTCAAAAGTGAAAACTGTTTTCACTTTTAAATATATCTAGACCATTTATCCCTTCTATGTTTTAAGCTCAGTTCAAGCTTTGGGCAAAAGTGCCACTTGCTTTTCATTTACCTGACCTAGCTTTTTTACTCTGAAGTAGGCTTGCAAAACAGTCTAAATGATTACAGCAGAATGAGTGCCATTAAAGTCACTGGGATCATGTACATGGAAAATGTTAAATATTAATAATATAAAATTGAAATATTATAGATATTTCTTTGAAGTTGCTGAAGAAAATGATTAGTTATTGTACTGAACTCATTTGATAAAAATAAATAATACCGTTCATTTGGTCCTGCTGACCGCTACATTGTGCTCAGCAGGGAAAGCATGACTTAAAATCTTCAAATGTGTGGGGTTGACTCTATGCCCGATAATACATGGGACTGGCTACTAGGGATTTTCCTTTCCACAGAATTCCTGTCATCCTCTTTTCTCCCACTCCCTATTTTCAAGAATGCAAAAAAGTGGCCAGAGAATGGTTGTATCTGAGGAAACATTCTCAAGCAGTATCCTCGATGTGGCATCCTTAGCTACTCACTGCCCTTTTAGACAAGAGTAAAATGGCAGCCACACTTCTTCAGCAAGTATGATGGTCCCCATTAGTTTTACCATATATCTGGAAAAGTTAAATTTTGCCTCAGGTTAAGCCATTTAACCCATGAAGACATGGGTTAGACCCATGTCTTCAGCATGGTGCCAGGCCTTCTTCCCCCCTCTCCCCACTCCTTTAACTGCGCATTAGTATATTTTACTGTGAAATAATCATGTGTCTACACATGTACATGCTTACAATGCAGTTGGTGCATCTACATGTGACATTACGTTGCCATAGTGACATGCTACAGTGACATAGCTCATTGCTACAGTGACATAGTGTCAGCGAGCACAAACTGTGGTGCTGATGCTATGTCACTAGTGAAGAGCCACCTCGCTATATAGTGTGTCTCTATGGCAATGTAGCTACTAAAAATAATTGTATGCCAGCAGGATGGCGCAGTAACAGCTGCTAGTGCACCATCATTTAGTACTTCATAAAGGAAGTACTAAATGACAGTGCAGTAACAACTGCACCATTGTGGGGCATGTATAGATGCACCCAGTAAACCTCCATAACCCTGAGTAAATTTGCTACCTGCAAATGCAAGTAGCAAATTTATCTGAGATTAGTAATGGTACAGAAGTGCTCAGACACGTGACTGGGAGCAAAATCTGCTCCTGGTCAGTCATCCACCAGAGGGTAGGAGAAAGCTCCCTGACCCTGGGAGCTGCCTGCTGCCAAGGCGGGCTCTGCCACAGGAGCCCGGGTGGGGATTATGTCCTCCTGCCCCAGCAGCAGGGCACTCCAAGCCCCCTGCTCTGAGATCATGATCAGGAAGTGAGGGCTCAGAAATCCTTATTTCCCAGCCCCCACTCCACCATTGTGATCAGGGAGTGGGTGGCTGGGAGATCCTCTTCCAGTGCTGGCTCTGCAACCACAGGACCAGCCCTGAGAGATCCTTATCTCCCAGTCCCTGCTCAGCTCTCTGCTGGCAGGGGCAGGAGAACCTATTCCCTGCCCAGCTCCACAAGCACAGAGCTGAGGGGGGAACAGGCTCAGAATTTTTTTTCCTGCTCAGCTCAGCTCCGTACTCACAGAGCTGGGCAGGAAACAAACTCCCCAGCCTGTTCCCTCCCCACCCCCAGCTTCACAACCATGAAGCTGGGCAGGGAACAAGCCCCCCAGCCTGCCCCCCCCCCATGCTTATGGTCTGGGACAGGTCCTAGCCCTGTGCCCCAACTGGGTGATTGAAGCACAGGGCTTGGAAAGACCTGCAGGGGTGGGATCAGGGCAGGGGACAGGGACCCACCCCTGCAACTCTTTCCAAGTCCCCTGCCCCTGATCAGGGAAACAGGGTCAGAAGCTCCCTGCTGCTGGGCCAGGGGGACATTTTCCTTCCACCAGCTGTAGGCATCTCCCTGGGGCCAGGAGACAGCTGTTTCCTGGCCTGGCTCTCTTGACCAGCCCCTGGGCTAGCATGTCCCAGAGCTCCCACTGGTGGCAGCAGAGGCCCATTGCAGGACTGCAGGAAATGGTGCAAAGAGTAGCAAATCTGCTCCCTAATCATAGACTCATAGAATTGTAAAACCAGAAGGGACCGATGTTCCCTCTAAGGAGTAGCAGTCCATGAGTGCACTGCTTCAGTCCGTGAGGGCGCCACTTTGGTCCCACCTCCCCCTTTCAGCATGGTGCAGTCCGCTGGTAAGCATCCCAAAGTGTCCAGGTGGGGGCAAGCATGATTCAGCCACTACCCTTCTCCATGCTGACTGCTGGTCAGAGCAGCGCAGTGGAGTGCTGTGGCCTAGCCATCAGTTGATAGAACTGAATGGGAGCAACCAGGGCCGGTGTGGGACACTTACCAAAGGTAAACTCCTCACTCCTCACCCAGGGCAGGCAGTGGCTCCTCCCCAAGGCAAGGCGGGGCTGGGGCTGGGAGCTGGGGCCTGAGAACTGGGGGCCTGGGGGCTGGCACAGGCTCCACCACCCCCAGGAAACTGCTCTGTTCCCCCACATTGCCTTGGGGAGTGAGGAGGCACATGGCATCAGGGCTGGGGAGTGCAGCAGTTCCCTAGAGCCCGCCAAGCCCATGGAGCAATTCTCCAGAGCTGGCAGAGCCTCATGCAGGGCAGGCAGCAGCTCCTCCCCAAGGTGAGGCAAGGCAGGGATGGAGGCTGGGGCTGGGGCTGGGGCCTGGCATGGGCTCTGCTGGTTCTAGGGAACTGCTCTGCTCCCCAGCCCTGATGCCATGGGCCTCCTCACTTCCCGAGGCCATGCAGGGGAGTGAGCAATTCCCTGGAGCCAGCGGAGCCTGTGCCAGGCCCCAGTCCCTAGCCCCCAGCCCCTGTCCCTGCCCCCACCTCCGCCTCACCTCGGGGAGGAGCTTACCTTCGGTAAGTGTCCCACACCACAGCCCAGCTCCTATCCCAGCGGGTGCACGGCCTTAAAAGGTTTGTGTGCAGCAAGACTTTTTCTTGTGCGTGGCTGTGCACGCATACAGCTTAGAGGGAACACTGGAAGGGACCTGTAAGATCATCAAGTCTGGTCCCCTGCCATGGGCAGGAGGTTATTGGGCTCAGACAAGCTCAGCAAGGTGCCTATCCAGCCTCCTCTTGGGCACCTCCAAGGATGGGGACTGCACCACCTCTGCTGGGCGTGTGTTCCAGATTCTGGCAACCCTTAATCCCTTCATGTGTAGATGCCTGCCCAAGAGCACTTAGTTCAGAGTAATTTACATCAGAGTAAACTTAAGACACAATAAATGCATGTGTAGACACGCCCACTATATTGTTCCATCCTGTCCTAAACAATGACCATTATCAAATGGGAAAGAAGAAAGTATTAAAAGCCTCACAATAGGCGGATCTGAGCTAAGCACTGATAAGAGCTATAGGGCCCAGAGGACAAAATGTTGCCTCACTTTTCAGCAATTCTGGGATGTTATTCTCTAGTTGTAGAAATAATGAAAGAGCTGTGTGGCCTGGAGACCTCAGCCATGCAGATGGGGCAGTCTGTTCTCCGGAGGGCAGTCTGGGGAAGAAGAGTAGGCATCCCTTTTATCCCAGCCAAGTAAATTGTACTTTCTCCTTCAAAGGAACTAATCAGTCGCACTTCTTCTCCCTCTTACTACAGCTTCTTTTATGCAGAGGGGAATTTCTCCCTTGGATCAGCCAGCCCAGGTCACAGCTGATTTATGTGGTGCCCAGAGTCTATGGTAACAGGGAATCAGAAATATGTATAGCAAACATATAGAAATATGTATAGCATATGTATATGCCTTATACTGGTAAATAAGCCCATTGCGGGAGTTGGCACTAGATATGTAAAGGATAGGGGAATAAAATTAGAAACTTGTACTCTGTCTATATAAGAGAAAATCACACAGCCTTTGCTATTAAACCAGTTTCTGTTGTACTTTTATTACTAAAGTGTTTAATATGGTGGCAGCTATTGTATGGGCCAAAAACCAGGAACTGAGCAGTTCTCAGAAATGTGAGCCACTGTTGTCCTAGCCTGAGCACTGTTTTGAGCTTTGCTAGCTGCTCCAGTCTTCTCTCTCACCTCCCTCCAGGCTGCTCCAGGCCTTTCTCTTAGCTCATTCCCTGACTACTCTGATCTACATTCTTTAGTCCCATCTGCTCTTCCAAGCACCTGCCTCTGAGACCGACATGGCCACTGCCTCTTATCTCTCCACTGTCTCTATGTGCCTTTGTCTCTTAGTTCTTTTGCCTCTCTGCCAGATGCTCTCTCTCACCTTGCTAAGCCCCCAATGGCCCCCTTCTCTCATCTTTTACTTTTTCTTCCTTCTTTCTCCTGCTCCCAGAGATAATATACTCAACTCTGTCTTCACAGATCCCCAAAGCCTTCTTGCAATACGAGGGATCTCTCCTGATGCTGCTGCTCATCTGCCCTGACTCCTGATCAATCGGAATTCAGCTGTCAGATCTTGCTGGAGTGGAGGGGTGCTTACATTATACCTGATCATCCCTCAAGGGACGTCACCCAGCTTTACAACATAACCCGTCACATCAATCAACACATCTCAGACTGCTGACAAGCTGGACAAGAGCTGGGTTCTGATCCTAGCAACATTTAATCTCCAACCCTAAATTACCAGGGATTCTTAGACTATTTGGTTTAGCCCAGGCCTAATTCCATCGTTACCATTGATTTGTTCTATCAATTTCCCCGTGGCCCTTTTAATCAATCCTCCATCTTTGTGCCTTCACACCTTTACAGTTTCAGTGATTGGCTCTGCTACCTTCAGCCTCTATAGTGAAATAGTACAATGTTTCCATTGTACTATCCCCCTACATCCCATATATACCTCCTCCTCTCCTTGGTTCAGTAAAATAAGCTCTTGAAAAGTCCTCACTACCTTTCAGAAGTATTCTGCTCTTCTAGGAAGAACATAAGTAATAGTGTTTTTTTCATAATGATTTAAAACCCAATAAAAATGAAAAAATATTAGTTGGTAGTTGCTGACTTTGAAGGAATTTTTTGTATTGGGACGTGTTTATATCAATCTAGATTGCATCTATGGTCAGTAAATAAAACTAAAATGTGGGTAAAGAGTAAGACAATCGCTGGACAAAAAATAAGTCGCAAATGGGGACTTTGTTACCTTCTTTTCATGAAAGTCATCTGGTGGTGCAGACAGCCCATTAGCCATTCTGTTCTGCATTATCACCATCATTTATCAGCACCTGTATCACATGTCACAGCTACTACCCTTTCTAGTACCCATTGTGGTACCACAGGATTTCTGGGGAACATTTAGTTTAGACTCTTGGCTTCCACTTTATGATACACTAGGCCATGTATTAATTGTGACATAAATAGTTTTTTTCCCAGTATACTCCTAAGGAAACATTCAGTAAAAGAAAGTGGTGTGATTTGGACAACTCCAGGAAGCATAGCCAAATAAAGCCACAGCACAACCTAGCCTGTCCTCTGGTCATATGTTTCACCAGAACTAAAAGAATAGCACACTCTGGGTGGGGGGTGGGAAAAATACAGCTAATCAGTGTGCAAGCTTCTTCCAGTGGAACTTTTCACCTGAGTCCTGTCTCAAATTACTACGAACAGTTAAATCAGTAAACAAATCTGATTCTTCTCTAAACCATGGCCCTATATGTATGTGTACATATGTCTGAGTTTTGTGTGCACGGAAGTCTTGAGCACAGTTGATAAAGTAGGTAGAGACCCCCTTGTAACTGTGATCTACAGAGTTTATAGATATTATCTGGAGAGTTTCTGCCGGCCATGTTAGAATTGACATTTGAGTATATGATCCTACTAATACACCTTTCAAAGACCAATATATTGCAAGAGAAATGCCAATTAAAATAGCTAAGCAGACTAAGTAAAATACACTGTGGGCATGTCTACACGAGACATTTACTGATGAGTTGACTAATTACCTGCACAGCAAACATTTGCATATCTACATGTGAGCCCCTGTTAGTCTGGAGTAAAACAACTCTGCAGCAGTGCACATGTAGGTACTAAGCCAACTGGCTGGAGCACAAGGTTAGCCCCACACTGAAGCACCCTCATGCCCCAGACAGCCCCTCCACAGCACATTGAATCTGGGGAGGGCAGGCCTGGGCTGGCAGGCTGCCCCCCAGGATCCTGCAAGCCAGCGTTGCTCCGACCTGGCTCAATGTGCTGCACTTCCAGGCACACGTGCAGATGTGACACCCAGGAGCAATTTGCTCCAGAGTTTATTCATGAGCACTAATGATACATGTAGACATACCCTGCAGTAGTCTTTTTAGTCCTGAAGATGTGGGCTCAACGAGTTGTGTGGCCTCAGTAGAAATCTGCTCATGCCTTAAAACCAGCACAAATTCTATACGTGCACTGCCAATTAGAGCTGAAATATCTCAGTAGAGCAGTAGGAGGAGTTTCTTTTAAGCAGCTGAGGTGCTGCTATAAATTCAAGCCAATGGTGTAAGACAGTATCTTTCTTCCAAACATACCACATTTCTGTCTCCTCCTGAGAGACAAAGCCCACTTTTGGGAGGGAAAATAGTGTGTTCCACTAGTTTGGAGTATAAAACTGAATCACTTTTATTCTGACACCACCTCCCCTCTGGATTTCAGTGATTAACCTTGCCCCTGCCTCAGTTTTGCTGGAGATGATAGCATTTGCCTACCTCTGCAGCAGATTGTGCAGATTAATTAATGTTTGTACAGTGCTTTGAAAATGAAAAATGCTATGTAAGTACTAGATTTTATTAATAAAAATTATCATAATTTCGGAGGATACAAGTCTATCCTGCAACCTTTTCTAACAAGATTTTTCCATTTCCAACAACTGAACATGTATTACTGGATGTACCACTGGTATCCATTTCCTTAATTTCTAAAGCATTAGAGAAATGTGGATTGAGAAAGTCACAAAATAAACCCAAAATTCTGTTCAACTGCACATTTAAGATAACGTCTGCTGTGCTTTAAATTGTGGGATGAAACAGTATATTCTATGGGTTAATGTGATTATGGCAATTCTGTCAGTATTACAGTTAAGCTAAAATGCTTTGCAAAGATTCTGGTTCATTGGGTCTGGGGGCCTGTGACTTCAGTGTGTGTTTTGATTTCCACTACCCACATGCAGATCCGTGTATTAACTGTAATTTCCAGGTTTTGTCTTGCCTGTTTTTTAATGCTGACAATCTACTAACCCATCCTGTTCTCTCCCTTGCTGTTTTGGTGGTCTAACAATGCCGGCAAAGGCTGGTTTGGTCTACAATGCAGGGTATCGCATATAACTGTTGTCAGAAACTTACAGGGACCGAGGTGGCAATGCATTGTATTTTCTTATCCATACTTTGAACCTCTTGTTGAAGTGTCCATTGTTTGATTTGAATAGGAAAAAATGCTTTGATTCTTAGCCTTCTTTCCCTCTGTGAACAGCCACAGGGGGGAGGGAAGGTCAGGGACAAGAAGAATTAGTAATGTGTAGAGTAATGTGTTTCTGCCATTATCTAGCAGAGTTTTATACCAAGACATTTAGGCCATTCGTACATGTGATGATGTCACAATGTGCACACAGTGAAAATTTCCCTTTATGTGACTTAATGACATCACACCTTACACACACATGAGTTTTGGGCATTTTAAATGAGTTTGCATTGTTGCAAGCTAAACTACATCCTGCATTGTTGCAAGCTAAACTACATCCTGATGTAGTTTACTTTGCAACTTGGAACATTGCAGCCATTCATCAGCTCACCCCCTGGCCGTGGGAGAGGTGGGCAGACTCTGTAGAAAAAAAGGATTGGGCCCCTCACCACTTCTACCTTCATCAGGTTCCTGCGGCTGGCAGGATGCCTCAGGCCACCCTGGGGCATTGCAGGGAGGCAGCAGGAGGGTGGCTATGCGCTAGCAGCCAAAGAAGGGATAGTGCACAGGACATGGGGCTGCCTAAGTGAGCTGCTAGCTTCCCTGAGCCTACCCAGGCTTCCACCCTGTGCACTGTCCCTGCTGCCTTCTCCAGCTGCCAGCACACCCAGCCACCCTTCTGCCACCTCTCCACACTGCCTCAGGGGAAAGCCAGCCCACTCCCAGGTGTCCCCAGGCATCCTGCTAGCCTCAGGAGCCTGCTGAGGGCAGAAGTGGCAAGGAGCTTAATCCTTTTTTTTCTGCGGAGTCTGCGTGCCTTGCCCACAGCCAGTGGGCAAGTTGATAAATTAATGGCACAGATTAATGGCCCCCAGCCATAGGACAGGTGGGCAGGCTCTGCAGAAAAAAAAAGGATCGGGCCCTTCACTGTTTCTGCCTTCAGTAGGCACCTGTGGCCACCAGGACAATAATGTATATACAGTGACAGAGAAATAAAACCTACCATTTCAATTAAAAAAAAATCACCATTTCAATTTAG
>NW_017729022.1:185113226-185115230 GCF_001723915.1 Gavialis gangeticus | reverse complement strand
CTGCTGCCTTCTCCAGCTGCCAGCACACCCAGCCACCCTTCTGCCACCTCTCCACACTGCCTCAGGGGAAAGCCAGCCCACTCCCAGGTGTCCCCAGGCATCCTGCTAGCCTCAGGAGCCTGCTGAGGGCAGAAGTGGCAAGGAGCTTAATCCTTTTTTTTCTGCGGAGTCTGCGTGCCTTGCCCACAGCCAGTGGGCAAGTTGATAAATTAATGGCACAGATTAATGGCCCCCAGCCATAGGACAGGTGGGCAGGCTCTGCAGAAAAAAAAAGGATCGGGCCCTTCACTGTTTCTGCCTTCAGTAGGCACCTGTGGCCACCAGGACAATAATGTATATACAGTGACAGAGAAATAAAACCTACCATTTCAATTAAAAAAAAATCACCATTTCAATTTAGGAGGCATAGAATGCAAGCCTAAGGACTAAAGCCCCATCACATGTACAAGTACCTCTAGGCAATGAGAGGGCATCTAAGGAGATTTGAGGAGAATTTCAATAAATTTATATTTCAAACAGGAAGCAGTTTCATGTATGCATTTCCTGAGCCTTTGAGGTAATGTTATGGAAAGCATTTTTTCTGTGAATATAAACAGTAAAGCCATGAATTAAAAATAAATTTTATTTCTTTACTAGATGGGGTCAAGTAACTCTAACTGGGATTAGCTAATGTTTCACCATGTCTGATGTTTTTGTGGCTAGGGAATCCCTTGGGGAACTAAGATATCCAATTTTGATGAAGAACTCCTAGTAAAATTAGACACTGCTTCTGAGCTTATTGAAGGGAAATGGAAAGTAATGAAAATTAAAAGTGCTGTACAAGAATCTTGTAAAATCTTGATAAGATAGCAATCTGGAATTCACTATCCATGATTTTTTCCCTCTTTCTGCCCCATCTCACATACACATGCAAGCATGCACATTAAACACCTTCCTCTCTCCAAATGGCTTTAGATATATGTTTTTTTAGAAAGCATTCAAGTATTTAGGCTGGATTTACTTGCTGAGACCCAAACTGTCTCTCTTGAATTTATTTGGATGATAAAAAGAGCATCATCAGAATGTGGGTTAATTTCCATTTAAGCCAGATCAACTTTGGTTTTGGAGCACCTAGATTTAGATATTGGAGCAACTAGAATCTAGGTACCTTGCTCCAAGAGAACAATTCTTCAGTACAAAATGGGGATGATCTGAATTTAGACACCTAGTAAGTTCTGCAGCTCATTTAAATTAGAATGAATTTTGGAACTTAGGCACTTATAAATTCCACTTAAATCCTGTTCAGGCACCTACAGGATTACAGTGAATATTGTTCTACCTCCTTCCCTATTCCGTTTGACTCTCACTGTATTATGAATAGAATACCTGGGAAATATCTAAAATCAGCCTCATTTTCCTTTAAGGGAAGAGGGTTGTAGCTCAGCCTTGTGGGTACTGGCAATTTGTCCCTATCACAGACCAGTTTCTGGGGCATTAACATGATCTGCAGTCATTCTTATGACTAAAACCCAAGCAAAATAGGATAAGCAAAACTATTCTGCCCCCAAAATGCAAGATACAAGCACTATGGCTGCGCAAAGCTTCAGTCCCTGTTTCAGTTTGGTGGAGATTTGGCCCAATTTGGTGGCCAAATTTCCAAATCTGAATCAAATCAGAGGTTCCTTTAATCTCTCCGAATTGAATTGGAACCCTCCGAATCGATTCAGAGAGTTTCGGAAAGATTTGGACATAGACATAGTTTTAAATGTTTTTTCCACTGACCTCTAGGTAGTAGGCAGCTCATGAATGCCGTGCCTGAAGCATCCCACAGAAGCACAGGGGGCTCCCCAGCACGCTCGGCAGCAGACCCAGAAGGGGACCAGAAGCACTTCCAGTCCTATTTCAAGTCTGCTGCTGAGCACATGGAGGGGCCCCCCTCCATCCCAACCCATGGGATTCTCCATCCGCCCCAGCATTCATGAGTCATGCTAGTACCTTGAGGTATGTAGAAAAAACATTTAAAGC
>NW_017729022.1:185110543-185113107 GCF_001723915.1 Gavialis gangeticus | reverse complement strand
TGAGCTGAATATGAATCCCAATCGAATATGGTCTGCTTCACACACTCCTAAAAAAAAGCACCTCTGTAGCTACTCATAAATACATTTGTCTTTTGAGGACATCTATTTTCTGTTTTATTCTTTCTTTTTATTCTTTCTTCATGCTAGAAAAACTAGCTTTTACTGAACATAACGAAGAGGTAAATAAGTTGCATTAGTAAGTTCTTTCTTATGAGGTGCTTGCCAGAAATACTTGATTTTGGCTTTTGAAGACAAATTTCCTAGGTGTACAAAATATGAAAGTACATACCAAGAGAAGAACAGTGGGCTTTTATTCCTATCCAGTTTATTGAACAAAGATAGGGAATAGCTTACTAAATTCCTGAAGATTTTGCTTTGATTTTCGGTCCACCATCAGCATAACATATTCATATTTAGAGCTCTATAAGGAAAACATTGTTTTGGGGTTTTTGCCTTCCAGGTTGCTTCAGTCTGTAGTATCAGCAATAATCACTATAGTATTGTTGCCTATGCATTCTTGAAGAGTCAGAAGTGGACTGTAATTGAAGAGTTCATTACCAAGATCAGTTGGCTCCGTGATTACAGTGGCAAGGTGAAATATATATCCTCACCAAAAAGCAACGGCTAAACCTTTAGAGAAGTCACCCACTTTTCACTCTTTTTCATTAGAACCCCGACAAGCTTGTCAGCAAAATTAAAGGTATGTCATTCACATTGTGCATGCATTGCAAAGGACTATAAACCTGCCAACCTCTTTGATGAAATAAAAGGGTTTTATTTATGATTCGTGTAGGAATATGAGGTTATTTTTATTCTGTCAGTACACTAATAATCAGACGAGAGCTCAGGAAATGAGAAGGCAAACTGACAGGGAAGGTTCTGATAAAGGGGAACCCTCTAGGGTATTTTGCCCCCTTTGTAATCTCCTCCTTTTTAGTACGAGGTTATAAGCGTGGCATAGTGTGATCCTTCAACTAGCTTGGTTTGTAGGAACAAAGGCAGCAATCATCTAGCAGGACTTGAGGTGTAATTCCACAAGAAAAAGAAAATGCATCCACCAGAAAAGTTTCCACTACTGCAGCATTGTGAACAAGTACATTTTGATCTTAACTGGTTGTCAGAGGTGTAGTGAGTTATAAGGATGTTCTTTACCAGCTGCTCATCTGCTGGGCAATATAACTAAGATTCCAAAATAGAGTAAACGTCATGTGAAGTCACTGAACATTTGTTTCTTATTACTGTTGGTGTTAATTGTTATGGCTCCCAATAAGAAGGTATTGCCACCCTGGTTGCTCAGAGTCTAGTTTTAAATGCCCTATGTAGGGGATAACAGTTGAGCAGAGAAAAGTAAGGAGAGTAAAGGAAAAGGGGATGGTAAGACACTTCACAGTCATTGGTCAAGGTGATTGCAAGCTCTTGCAGATATGTGTGCAGATTTATTCAGACTGTGCCCTGCCTGGCTATTTCAACTGCTCTTGTAATTTGAGATGGGTTTGGTTTTGTCTCAGCTCCATGAAACTTTTGGAAGAGATTTTCATTCTATTTGGTATAAATTCCCTTTCATAGCCATAGCTACCAGTGAGGTTATAGAAACAGCCCTTGCAAGTAAAAAGGCGTCACTGTATTAGCTGGCTTGCATTAAGTACAGTAGTTTGCTGAACAGTGGTATTTTGGCACAGAAACACATAATAGCACAATATATGCAGGATGAAGTGAAACAAAGTTCATGGAAGGAAAGAAAATAATACTAATCCTTCATTCAATACACCTTGAGTTAAGTACATTTTCTGTGTGTTGAGGAAATGTGAAAATAAAGGTAAGAGCACAAACGTAAAGGTAGTGTGACTAGCTGCCTTTCAAAAGACAACATGTAGGACATTTAGGTGTTAGCAATAATAAGAGGTGGCCCCCAGATATTAAGTTCAAATGCAGATTGCAATATAACCTTCCACAAAGTCTGAGGATGTTTGGATTGTATGTGTATAGGAAAGTCCTACTGATGATCTAAAAAGACAACAAAAAGATTTCTATATGTCGTTTGAACTGTCCTATGGAATTGAATAGGGATTTTTTTTAATTATTAATTTTTATACACCTCCAAAATAATGTGCAACTTTCAAATCCTGACTAGTGCCCTCTCAAGACTCCAGATTTAGAGCCAGTATTTTGGTATAACTCAGCTTTTTAAATGGCTCTGAATATTTAAACATTTTGAGTAGAATTCAGCTGGCAAAATGTAGAAGACACGAGTTGAAAAGACTTGAAAATGGTATAGTTCAGAGGTCCTTGCATGGAACGTGATTTTTTAGGGAATACCTAAATGCTCCTTAGTCACAGTGGGCACATCTACACGAGGCACTTACTGCGTGGTAGCCTAATAACACTGTGCAGTAGTGTGCCAGTCAAAAACTGTGCTAATAATTTATGGCACAGTAACCATTACAAAAAAACCACACACCGGCTCTATTATGCAGTAACTGTAGTTATTGTGTATTCAGTTAATACTTCATTAAGGAAGTACTAAACAAAATGTGCAGTAGGTACAGCACATTAATGAACGTGTA
>NW_017729022.1:185101442-185105543 GCF_001723915.1 Gavialis gangeticus | reverse complement strand
TAATTTATGGCACAGTAACCGTTACAAAAAAACCACACACCGGCTCTATTATGCAGTAACTGTAGTTATTGTGTATTCAGTTAATACTTCATTAAGGAAGTACTAAACAAAATGTGCAGTAGGTACAGCACATTAATGAACGTGTACAGATGCCCAGTGAGTAGAAACAGGTAGTTAGCCAGGTTAGTCCGAAGTCGGGCAGAAGGCAGAGCAGGGCAGCACTTCAGAGACTCTTCCATTATGCTGGGTACAAGAGATATAGCCAGGGTAACAGTGGGAAAAACCGGGGGTGAGTGGAACCTCGGAAGCATAACTGAGGTCACTCCTCCGATAACATTTTAGGGACACCATTACGCTTCTGCCTTCAAACTATATGTCAAATCACACTTCTGAAAATTTTACCTCCTTTGTTACAAGCAGTGCTTACGACTATGATACCTGAAAGGAATTAAAACAACCAAAATTTTCTTCTCTGCTTTTTAAGTTCTTCATTTCATTCGCTTTGGAAAAAGCATAGCAATAGATGTATAGTCAATTTCCTTTTTTTGCTTACACAGTTCATTTGTTAATCGATTTCTCCTGTTGTTTGAGTTTTCCATACAGCAATAGAGAAGAGAAAAGATTATTTTTTAAGAAACAAAATCTTGCCTATAAAACCACTGAAACTGGCAAGGGAGCTTTAGGACAGGTGCAGTACCTAAAACAACTTTGAATGCGTCACAATGAATTGACTAGATTTCAAGGGCCAGATAACCAGCATGCTCCATACGCTGTGTGCAAGTCTTATATGGGAAATCAGCCAACTTCCTAGTTTAAGATGAGCTTTAGACTGCTTTGTTGTACTACAAGGACAAAAAGTGGCCAGAATTAATCTGGTCTCAAGATAACAACAACCCTTTAAAAAACCTAACCCCTTTTAGTTCAACTATTTAAACCAAACCAAAAATGTATTAATTTTAGAAAATCTTTCAGAACTTAAGAATGGCTCTGTTTCTAGATAACTGATCCTTTCATGTAGCTAAAAAGTGAAAATGGACCAGGAGGCTGTACTGTTGCACCAAGTATGTCTCCTTGTACCTCTCAAGCTTGCCTTTGTACTGGAAAGTAGAGCAGGTAACTACTTCATCAGTCCGAGATTTGATTCTCATGGAGCACCGAGGTTCATTATACTTACTTTATCAGCAGTAAGGTTTACTGCTGAATCCATGAGAGATATTCATGTGAAACATGAGCAGAGAGAGAGGCATTGCATCTTTTCATTAATAAGCCCTCTTCTGGGATCCGGCATTAGTGAGATTCAGCGGATCATAGAGCACAGGGGTATCATTTTTACATGATTACTCTAAATTCTTAAACCAGAGGCTTAAGAGAGAGGCTTCTCGCAAAGGCAGCTGTGGGAATTGTTAAATGATTGGCACAGCACTAGCAATGGGCTGAACTGCTACAGGTGCCTCCAGTCATGGGGGTACCAGCAGGCATTTTATTACCTGCCATCAAGGGAAAAGGGCAAAGGAAGGTCTGAATGAGAGAAAGAGAGATGCTAATCCTGCAAATATTTTTAATTCTAAGTCTTCTACTTAATACAACACTCACCATTTGAACTTACAGGGAGCTTCACCATACCACCCATGTTAGGCTATGCTCTTCTCTCATCACATTTTTCTTTCAGGGTTTTTTGGATGCAGAAATGCTTACCTACTTTTGTATCTTTCTATAGACTATCACCCAGTCTCTGCATCCAAATAATCAAATAATTGATGTGTGGTTGAGCAGTTGTGTGATAATCATATTAAACCAAGTTGTAGCTCAAATCAATCATCTACACATATTAAAATCTAAGAGGAAATGGGCAGGCCAGAGTCCGGTAATAAGCTAGGGAGTTCTTGCTAGATTCAAACCTTGAATACTGGCTACTGAACAACAGGCTTCAGTTTTATTTGGGTAGCCTCCTTTCTTAGTGGATTGTTGCACACATCATTAGAAGCTCCTTGGCACTGAGAGAAACTTTTGGTGGCAGCCTCACTTAAGATGTAAAGTACTGAGTGAACAGCTGAAAGCACTTGCTTAACTTTTAGTGTTAGTTGCTTCTGGTAAGGGTTGAAGGCCCCGCACAGCTCAAAACCTATGCTTGTTAATCCTTGGTACACTTCTCACCTTGGGTGCAACCAGGGTTTGAAATACTCTGTGAACATGAGATTCAGTCTGTCTTGCAGAACTTTGCTGTTGAGACCAATTAAACCTGTTTAACTTGTTAATTGATGTTTCCAGCCCTTGCATTTGTGCTGATAACCTGTGAAATATAAGCCAAGGGCTGCACGTTCAGTTCTCTCTTCCTCAGCATGTAAACAGCCTGAGGCAATTGCTCTGAAATATTAGAACTGCAAAAGTACTGTCAATATAGTGTTAACTCTGAAACGTAAAGATAACAGTATATCCATTCAAATGAAAAATATTTCACTGCTGATAGTTTTAGCAGAAACATCCACTAATGAACTTATGTATAATCCTCAGCTGTCTCCCAGCAGAGATAAAGCCTCCACAGTCAAGAACTTCTCTGATACAGTTATGTATTGGGACTACACAGTCTTCATGTAGGAATTCCTGTCCTGGTTCAAGACTCAAAAACTATCTATCCACTATCCTGTTCCTGACAGTGGCCAGGACCAGATGTTTCAGAAGAAACAATCCCTCAGTAAGCAGATAAGTGGTACTCCACCCCCTACTTTGCATCTCATCCTTGTCTCTATTGGTTAGAGGATTACTTGCGCCCTGAAGCATGTTATGGAATATTCCTTTTACATTTTTCATTAGCTTTGATTATGAAAACCCTGGAATTTTGCTAAGTCTTTCATCTCAATGAATTTCTGTGGCAGTGAGTTCCACAGTCTGTTATGGAAAAAGTATTTCCTTTTATTTGGCTTGAATTATAATAATTTATTTTTAATACATGTCCACTCATAATATCAAGGTATCAATGGGCAGTATAGCACAGCATATAAAAATGACAAGTATGTGTGTTGGATGTCAATATGTAATAAACAAACAAAATGAAAATGTGGAAAGAAAGTAAAATTAGTTGAATTTTATGTTAACATAAATAACAGAAAGGTTAGGACATTGGTTTTGTACTCTAGCGCATTGCTTTCCTTATTTAATTAATTAGAAATCTCTCTCAAAGTTAGAGAGAATTGTATCTACCACAATTTTTGTATCTGCTTTGCAATAAGATGGTAGAACTTAGGAATCATGTTGAAGATCTTAGGGCTTTCTTGCCATAGCGCATACAATGCTTTAGGAATAAGTCTATTGCCTGAAAGATTCAAACTTGATCTGTCACAGTGCAAATGAGAAGAGAATCAAATCTGTTGTGTAACAGATTTATTTCAATCCACCATTTTATGCAAGTACAATAAGAAAAAGAGAGTGCTGAGAAGACTTGATCATGCTGGGCCTCAATAATCCAGAACACACAACAAAGAACACCAGATTAGATGCCAACACATTTTTCTTTCTAGTATATCTGAAACTGCGCAGCAGACTTAATTAGAAACAGGTGCGAGCTATAACATTTATTGAAACAATGTATCATTTTTGTCTGTTTCCAAGGTCATCTAACCAATAGGAACACAGCAACCCACACAGACTGTGTAACTTAGTCTATGTGGATAAAATGGGCGATCTTTAACCCTTTTGCAAATAGAATTAGATAAAACTGTACAAAATGTAAAATCATCTGAGGAACCTTTCATGATAATGGGATCCACAGAAGTAAGTTAAATCACCAGCTCAACTAATAAACAGCCATAGGTAAAATGGAGAACTACAGTTAAGGAAAGAAAATGATATTCTTTTTTTAAGAACTATTCTTTTAAAGGGTTGGGCTTAAGTAGAGCTTGCTGCCAAATGAGGCCATGATTGTACGTTACATAGTTCCTACTGTACACTGCAACCTCATTCCTTTATGTTTATTAAACCTGGACTTTATAATGCATTTCTTTGAGTAGACCTGCCTCTATATGAGTCATGCTAAAAATACACCACTGTACTGTTTCCTAAAACTACAAGGTAGGGGCTCAAGGGCTTTCCAATTCTTAGTTCATC
>NW_017729022.1:185063109-185096442 GCF_001723915.1 Gavialis gangeticus | reverse complement strand
GTTCTATTAAACCTGGACTTTATAATGCATTTCTTTGAGTAGACCTGCCTCTATATGAGTCATGCTAAAAATACACCACTGTACTGTTTCCTAAAACTACAAGGTAGGGGCTCAAGGGCTTTCCAATTCTTAGTTCATCAAGAGTAACCTAGCGGATGAAATTGTTTATCCTTTTTTGTTCTTAAGGAAACAAACTTTATAGAATCAAGGTTCACTTATCCCTCTGCACACAAGGGTAGGCATAACAATCACATTTTCATTTGGTTGTACAAAGTATTCATCAGTTAGTAATGATAATGCACTTGGATTCAACATAGGGGAGTACCAATTTCAAAGCCAGTCCTAAATTCCCTCTTGTGAGTTTTTCTCATAATCTTTGCATGACTTCTTTGTGCTTTACTAATCATTCGGGAATGAAGCGCTTCTTTAAAACCTATTTTATTCCTTTTAAATGTGCCGAATATAAACACAGAATCAAAAAAGCATATATTAATAATAACAATGTGTGAAAATGCATTTTTTGCCTTTCTAGCAAAAGCAGCAATACGTCAGATTGTCGATTTGCAAAAAAAAGCCAACATTTCTGCAGATGGAAACTTTTTTCCACCTTCAAATCCTCCCTCAGCACAAAAACTATGTGATCTCATGTGTCTCACAGGACTGAAGACAAAAAGAATCAGGGAATAAAAACAACTGTCTTGTGAGAGCTTTTATACCCTGGGTCCTATCTTGTTCTTTTGGCCTCCCATGTCTCCCTGGAGGGTACCTAGATTCTCCCTCAATATTCGCCTGCTTTCTTGAATGACATCTGGTTGAACTATGTCTACGGTCTACTTGTGTTTTCTGTGACCTCAAAAACCACTCTTAAAAGGCCTGCTCCAGTAGTGCAGTGGAAAGACTTCCATTGACTTCGGTAGATTTTGGCTTAGGCTTTAAATTAAGGTTTTAATGGTTGATAGACCATATAATCACTTTACAGCACATTATACCCATAAAAATTATATTTAGAAATGTATCTCAGAAGTAAAACCTAAGTCTGGACTATGAGTTTTTAAGAAGTTTGGATATAGGTTCAAACTTTGCAGCTCCATCACACTGATATTTTTTATTGCATTTCATTGTGTCCTTTCTAAATTATTTTATTGCAAGCATTTAAATACTGGTTGCCCCATGGCTGCAGATATTTTAGGATATGTAGCACTGAGTTTTTCCATTGCCTTATGTTTCAGTGTTTATATACATATTTGTTTCTATAACATTTGTTAAAATCCATCTCCCCTCTATCCCCAAAATACACCCACACACAGTGGAACAAACTGGACTTTACAAGTTTGGCTTTAAACCTGAAAAATCTCTTACTATAACCAAGACCCTTGCCAACATGTCACAGGTGTGCACAACAAGAGCAAGAGGGGATTGTAATTGTTCAAGGCTTTGATGGCAGCTCTGAGTCCAAAATGCTTTCACCCAACAGTGTTCCCATGCATCTGTGAACCAGTAAAAGTGGGGCGGGCAGGGGGAGGTTGCTTGCACTCTGAAAGATATTTTAAGCAAGTGGTTACACATTTCTTCTAAAGAAGACCAAAGTGAAATTGTGAATAAATGGCTGAGAGAGATGTAAATGAGCAAGAGGAGGAGTGTGAGAGTGACTCAAACAATGAGTAAAAGTACTGAGCAGTCTTGGGAGGTATAGAGATGGACTGAGAACATTTGGAAAAGGTGATTAGGTTCTGTCACTCCTGCACAGTCATGGTGTTTTGTTTTGTGTTCCAAGTGCCAAACACTTGAATTGTATTTTACTGGGAATCAGGAAGGTCAAGTTACCTACAGGTGAATGGATGGGTCAGGTCTTTCAGTCTTGGGTCATCTCTACATTGTACTTAACTGAATAATACCTTTCCTTTCTTGTTTTTTCCTCATTGATCAAGCTGCTTTTGAGAAAAGTGATACTTTGCATATCTGGCTAAGTGCTGTTAACAGCCTCTGCCTGCGGTTTGTTAAAATTAAAAAAAAGGGAAAAGAAAAAAAAAAGAAGTGTGATCTTGCCGGAGAAGTAATTTGCTTCTCTCCAACCAATGATGGCTTGCACTTTATGCAAATTGGTATCTAGGGACAACAAATCCCATTTAATACATATGCATAGTTCATAAAAAAAACGACGTGAGAGAAAGAAAAAAAAGATAAAGCAACGAGTCAGCAAAAGAACAGGTTCCGAGGAAATTTATTGTCCCAAATTGGACATTTGTAACAGATGATGTGAACAAGTGTTAACTTTGTTTTCAGCAGCTCTTCACGTACATTCACTAGACATCACACAGATTATGTTTTAAGGATCTGAACTGTAATAAAAAAAAGTGTCTGTGGGCTTTAGAGTGTTGTGTTCCATATGGTTAGGGAAGTGCGGAGTTATTGCGACAAGCATCTTGTGAAGCTCATTACGCGCGGCGGTGTTAGATGCGAATTGCTGCGCATAGCTATAGGGTACGTACATGACATCCCACAGTCAGCAGATAGCAACTGGAAATGAAAGATATGAAGGCACAGAGTACAGCTTCAGGGAACATGTTAGACAAAACATCTGCTGGTATCAGAACGCTGCATTATCAGATCATTGTGGCCATGAATTTTTTATAAAGACATTTTTTTTTAAAGCTGCAACTTTGAAAGTGACATTTTGTGAAAAAGTTTTTGATTGAAGTGTGATGTCAGGATAAAGGCCAGTCTAGTTTATTATCTATGTAAGAGGCAATATTGGCAGCTTGAAACAACTCTTTTTTCCAAGCAGTTGAGTTGTCCATTCACATATAACTAGTGGTTGTGTTTTCCTTTGTGATCTTGAAGACTGATAAAACTTCGGCTTGGACACAAAGCATGGCTTTTGTGCCACACTGCTCATGGCATACTTTAAGCTTGGAGCAGTTTGGTGCTCAGAATGGCTACCTACTTAACATGCCTCTACTTATGAAAGAGAAGAATGGGGTGATACAATGTGCATTATGACAGCAAAGGATTTTTCAGCCCCTCACCTATTGTGCCCTGATTCCCTGTGGGTAGATTTCCTTTAAGTCACTCCTGACAAAGGGTACCTCCAGAAGCTATTCTCCCTGTCATAAAACATGTATAGATGAAACACGTGTGTGGTGTTGAACCCTGAAAATTCAGCATGGATTCTAGTTCCCCATGCATCTCAGCAGCTTTCTGAGGTGCTTATCCTAAAAGAAGTCAAGGGCCCAATTTTTAGGCCTCATCGCAGGATATCACATATTTCACACCAAGTGCCTGGAGGAGAAGCTTCTAAAAGCATCATGACTTATGAAAGGATTAGGCTGTCAACAACCATTTTTCATGAAATGCTGTTCATTAGTGTAATGGGGGCTTCACACAAAGCTAAAGATGAACTGAACTCCATCACAGGCTGCTGGAAGCCTGAAAATAAGCCAGATATTTTGCTGACCTGACCTGTTGCTGAAGAAGGGGGCTGTGAACTTAAGAATATCACTTCTGAAAACACCTGCCAACAGAGGATGAACTTCCCCAGATGACAGCTGAGGTAGGCCACTCCAATAATATAATTTTCCCAAACAGTTACATAAAAACACAGCAGGCCAAAGGTATAGAACAGCAGATCAAGGCTTGGCTGCATGTGATGCTGGTATGTCAGCTACTTAGACAGCAGCTACAGCAGGAAGGTATTTTAATATCCACTAAACTGTATGAAAATAACAAAAGGGAAAAGAAAACACTCTTTTTACTTGCTAACAGATTTTTATGTCAGGAGTTTTGATATGGGATGTTCAAAAATACTTAATGACTAACTTCATAAGACCAGAACACATAAATGCTTTTGAAACGTCAACTAACTAAAGTTTTGACACTTGCAAACCAAAATCCTGATTCTGCACAATCTGAATTGTGAGAGTATGAACCAGGATCTAAATTCCACAGTGGGTCCCAGTTTCTACCATTAATGGGCCAGTTGAAAACTATGGATCCAAATTTGAGGTGCTCAGGGTCAGAACCAGGATTCAGCTTCTTTTTTCACTTACCATAATCAGTGTAATACTGTTAATTATGAAAACTTCATCAGACCAACATATGTATATGCAGAGGAATGCATCTCCATCTCCATTTACATCTACATGTACATCATCTCCGCTCATGCACACATACACACACATATGAATAATGTTGTTTTTGTCTGGGGTATATATTTCTTTATTGGCTGGCACTCCTTTCCACTGGGTCCTTCAGAGCACTCATAATTTGGGTTCCACTGGTATATATATGTTTATATACACACACACCAGTGAATATATAAAACTTCCAAGAATATAATATAAAACTTCCAAGAAACAGTTCAGTACAAATAAGCATAATGTTGGAAATTCAGTACCTGGCCCTCCTCTCCTTGAACTAGTATCTTAACAGGGTATTGGGGGGAGGTTATGATTTGGAAAGCGTGATCTCTTAAGTAAGATACAAAACTAAATTATTTCTCCTCCCTTGTGATCATCTACAAGGGCCAGTTTTTGAAAAAGTGAAACCTGAAATTAGGATACATGTGCACACTGAAATTAGGATACATGTGTGCCCAGTTGTACATGTCAAAGGAAGTGTAAACATATAATTACCCCTTTTGTACGTGCAGTCAGATATGGCTTTTATCTGAATGTCAGGTAACCAGTCTTATTTATGTTAAGTTATAGATGGAGGTGCAGTAGTTGTGGTTCCAAACACTGATACTCAAATATGCACTATTTTTTTCTGGCTCCCCTCCTCTCCACTTTAAAAAAAAAATGGTGTTAAATATGGAGCAAGATGGGTAGAGTATTTTTCTGGGTTTTTTTTCTCTTGGTAGGAGAATAATCTTTTTGTGTAGAAAAATGGCTGCTGTGTTACACTCCAGTGGTGGCTTGGTTTCAGTTATGGCTTATATAATTGTTCTATAAAAGAAAAAATGCAGCCCCTGCTCAGTTAGTGATATAATGGAAGAAAGATGATAACAAATGCAAAATGTGTGCATAATTAGCAGCTCACCCAAATTGGACACAAAGTTGGCATATAAATATGGGACAAGAGTATAGAAGCATATATGGATACACAGCTAACATGACAGGATGCACACAAGCGAAGTGGCTTGAGGGTAAAGGGATGTGACTGGTCCCAAACATGGCAAACACATATGCTGCCATCAGCAGCAAGTGCAAGATGCCACCACCAGTGACAAGTGTATTGCACCTAAGGAAAACAGCTGCATAAAGTGCCCTGATTCACATTCAGCCTGCTGACCTGTGTCATTGTCGCCTGGTGACAGTAAGATGTCTATTAAACTGGTCGGGTCTGAGTCTGAGTGCACACTGATGCCACACTGTGTGGAAATAATGCCATACCACTATGTGCAGAATTTATCAGTAAATCCATGACGTTTTCTGGCAGCCTTTAAAAGGAAAAGTAGCTCTTTCAAAAATACAATTTTATTTTATTTCATTGAATTTTATTGTTATATCCAGTGCCATGTGGATTTTAAAGAAAACCTTGCTTTTCTGTGTATGCCATTACAAAGTTTGATACATGCTCTTTTGTTGTCATGCCCATGTATTACTTGTAAACCCTCATGCAAAACCCAATTATTTATTAATATTTTAAGCTCTGAATGCACATAATTCTATAGTTGAGATGGGTCTCCTATTGACAGATATAAAATCCTATGTCTTTTTTTATTACCCTCTTCCTATATATAATGTTAATAAATGTTACAGAATGCTTAACCAAATCTTTTTTTTTCATGAGTAGCTGTATATAAAGGCTTTTAAGTGTTAACTGCTCCTATGACATCTACATATTGCTGATTTGTTGTTGATCTGGAGTTCTTAAAGCCAAGTAAAACTGAAGTTTGCAATTTGATTTGAATTAATGAAGTCTGATTAGACAGAGACAGATTGGTGTGTTCTAGACATCCCTGAATTTCAATAAATACATTTTTTGTGTGCTGTTCAGAAAAAAAAAGACAACTCCATATCTTAAGGTAAAGAATGCTATTTATTTAATAGCCAGCCAGTAATTCTTACCAAATGCAGCACTAAATCTTAAGGACAAAAATATGTTCCTGATAAATAGCATGTATGAAAGAAAAAGCATTTTGTTTTAGGAAAATATGGAAATTTTAGAATAGAGTCACCTGGTGGTAGACTTCATAAATGTACAGAAAGAGACACCTCTTATTATTATTAGGCTTTTTGGAGGGCTTTTTTTTTTTTTTTTACTCATCACACTGCTAAGTCTGTCCACCTACAAGCTTTGATAGATGGAGTCACAAAAACAAAAGAGTGCATTTAGGCTAATAAGCCAACTTGAAGAGACATTGAAAGGTTGGAATTATGTATGGCAGAAGACAATTATGCAAGCTAAATGATTCTTTAATTAATAATGAGATCCATCAAAGGCAAAAGGAAAAGGATCACAGAACAAAAAGCTTTATGGTTTGTTGTGCATGTATGTTGTGTATATGGATATTTTCATGCAGAAATATTTTTATTTAAATATAACCGAAAGTTATATTTGTGCTATGAAGCAAGCTTATTCATAGATTTTGCTTTTCTCTAGCATATGTATACATATAATAAAATATCTTTACACATCGCTCAGGAGAAAAGGCAGACACTGTCAGGAACCTGCCCAAGTTTACTAGGCAATGGTATGGGCTTTGGGTTCAAACCTGGACCAGTTCTACAGTTTGAGCTTGGAGACACCAAAATCTCTCAGGCTTTCTTTAAGATGACAAGGCACCGGTGATAATGGCACTTGTTCTCACATAATTGCTTTCCTTTGCCCCTGCATCTGAACAAGCAGCTGGATTTCTACTTACCAGCACACAAGTATTCAATGTGCTCCATGCTGCTCCATTGTGGACAGCACAATCTCAGCTGTCCTCTGCACCATTGGCTTTTCTTAGGTTCAAAAGAGGGCAAGCTTTAGTTTCTAGCCAAAGCTCCTTGGCAGCTCTCCTTTTGGTAAATGCCAAAAAATTTGTTCACATATTTTACTGCCCTTATCTCGCTTCCTATCTGACTGTAGATAGGAATCATCTACAACCTCTGCTTCAGGGGACACTTGGCCAAGCTGCACGTGTCAGTAAATACAGGGACCTCACCGTGCGGGTACACAGAAAAGGCAAATGGTTCCTAGAAAACTCTATGTGATTGAAATCTGCCTTTCTGTTCCTGAAGTTTGTAACAGTACTGCCACCTTTGCCTTCCTATAGACCTGATGTTGTGAAAATAATAGCCCTGTCTTTCAGGTGATATGCTTGTGTTAAGGCTCTTCCTTCTCATTTGTGAAGAAAAGAAAACCAGTCATACTGTACACTCCTTGTTCTATACTGCAAGTACCAGGGATGGTGACACTATACCATGTTCAACAAAACTGAAGCCTGTGATGAAAGGCCACAGCATTTTCTCCATGTCTGAGATAGAACAGCATCACTGAACGGTACCTATCTCTGCTGGCAGAGAGCAGCTGCTCTCAGCGGGTCACTGAAACAGATGGGAGGGCACTCTCATAATTCCTCATTTCCCTTTAAGAAAATGGAAATGCAACTAAAACAGTGAGGTGGGAAAGAATATTTTCTGAGTGAAATTAGAGCTGGTTTTGGAAATGGGATGGCAGGCAGCAAACATCACTGAAAACTCACCTCTCTCAGTCTCTCTTTTCTCTATTCCCTTTCCTGTTTGTAATCAGGAAAACAGACAAGGTGAAATACATGTCTACATGTACAGCTGTTGGTCTGACCTCTTTCATGCAGCTTTTATCTTTAAGTTTCTGACTATGTGCCAGAGCAACAAGCCATATGTGAACAATGTTAAAGAGCAAATACTTTGCAGACTATACCAGCATGCAGAGTCAGGGGGGAAGTGGGTAATAATGTTGGGAGAAGGAGGAAGAAGTGATTATCTTACAGTGATTATTCGGCAGGGCAATAGTGGGAGGTACAGTAACTGACAGGGATTCACTATGGGACGCAAATCACTTAAGGCAAAGCCATTAGGATCAATTTAAAATACCAAAGAGGAAGGCTAAAGTGACAATAGCATATTTTAATTGAACTCACAAATATCACTCTGCAAGATATGGTTAAAAGGCAGCAGAGTTGCTTTATCTTAACAGAGAAAAAGTTTTGCTTTTTAAAATATTCCCCTTTTTTAACAAAGATCAAAATGAAGCATTGTGTGAAAAAATCCTTAAATCCAGTTTATATATTTTTTCCTGTTTTCATGTTCTCTTTTTCTTGGTGGGCATATTATAAATGGAATTAACTACTTTACTAATGCTTTTAATCTGATTTTACTAGAGCCTAAGGCTGGAGCATGGAATCAGCATGTGTCCCATTAAGAGAAAAATACAGTTATATAGTCACTAAATAGCATGTCCAGATAAACACATTTATCTATGCGTTTGTTTCATTTATTGTGCTAACTAGCCTATGTGCAGACACTGTTTGTATCCACTCTTAGATAGAAAAGAAGTCTATCTGATGTGGCTATTACTGCTTTTGGCATCTAAAATCTGGGCTTGGTGAAAGACCCTGGCAAGGAAAACCACAGAGTTCTGACATATTCCACTTGTTACTAGCTCTTTGATTTCTACCCGTAAAATCTGACATATGTTGGGCATCGACCTTGTTCTTTTAAATAAGCTTATTTTAAGAGACCTTTACAAACTGCTGTCTGTTTAGCTACAATGTAAGCTGTTAGGGAAATGTAGTAGAAACACAGAAGTTGTATGTTTTGAATGCCAGAGCTGTAAGTTGAAGGGCACTTGTTAAGATCTATATTTCTGAATGCTTCATCTGCTGTTAACAGGCAAGGGTCTTTTTTTTTTTACCAGTTGAGATCTGAATCCTGCATTTCTAAGTTATGCAAAATTCTCATGATCTGTATGAAACTTTTTCCCAAGCAGTTTATGTGGAATGGGGCCATTGTCAAAGCAGATACCAATCTGACTTTAAGAAACTTCGAATAGCCTAAGCAAAAACTTGCACAAGTGACTAGCGTTTTCAGACGTTCTGCTGAAATGGGACTGATTTTCAGAAGCTTAGTACTTTGTTAAAAACAAACCATTTTAAGGGATCTCAAGGTGACCAATCCACATTTAGGCATTCAGAATGCTAGTCACTTCTCAGAAGCTAGACCTATTATTGTTCCATTCTGGATCAGTCCAGTGGTGATACATAGGGGGTGCACGGGGATGCACGTGCACGCCCTGAGAGCACCGGTGCATGCCCTGACAGGCCGCGCTCCCCACTCAGGCAATGGGCAGGGTGGGCAGGCAGGAGCGCTGGTGCCTCCTTTGCGAGCGCCAGCCAGGAAGTGGGAGTTCTGTGGCCACTTTCTGGCAAGAGTGATCAGTTGCGGGGGGACCTCCCCCTGGTCAGTGCAATTGGCCACAGGGGAATGTCCCCCAGTCACTGACTGGTTGCTGGAGGGCCATGTGCTCCCCCCCCAACTAAGGCAGCACCAGTCACCCGTGGATCAGTCCCATTTTCACTAACAGGCTTCAAGGGACATGTCTACATGTTCTATTAATGCACAGCAAAGTTACTGCACATTAAAAAAGGAGCAGTAAATTGCCCCCAGGGTTTACATGTGCACAGGCTTGGAAACAAGTTTGCTCCTAACCAAAGCAGGTGACACCAGGGATGTTCCTGCCCCCCTGTCCTGCTCTACCCCATTGCAACAGCCAGAGGGGAGCTCCAGGCTTCCCCAAATGCCAGCCCAGGGCTGGCAAGTGCCAGGGGGCTAGTGGACTGCTGCATCCCAGCCACCTGGGGATTGAATCCAATCCCCACATGGTGGGGACACTGCATGCCAGCCACATGGGAATTGAGAGAGTCAGCATTGCTCCTGGCCAGCATCTACACATATGTTGCTGTTCAATAGCTTATGCACAGTTAATCTGCTACCTGTGCATTAGCCTATTTTACTGTGCAGTAGCCTTGAATACAGGGGCGACATGTAGGGGGTGCACACAGGTGCACGTGCACCCCCTGAACATGGCAGTGCACCCCCTGCAAAACAATGAATGCATTTTTTCTAGATTTGTGCAGGACCTTGCCCAATGGGGGGACATCTTGGGACATCTTAGCACCACCATTGTTGTTGTCACTGATAGTCAGAAATCACTTTTGAAGATTTGGCTTATCTTGTCTCCTAAAACAAGCAATGAGGTTATGTGACCTTCCTTTCTTAGTGTGAAACTCTGACTCCCCCTCTCCTCCCCAGTTATTCAGTGGGATTCCTCGTACGACTAACTGCTCCCCAAACACAACTAAGAGGACCACAATCTGTCCCATAAAAAATGAGTGTTTGAGTATCGTCTTAGTATTGTTAGCCCTAGTAGATACTTTGCCTGGGACCAGTTGGATCTATGCCATGAGTCAGCAGGAAGGATAGCAAAGAACAACAGAGCTGCTTCCATCTCCTTTAAAGGGGGCCTGGCCAAAATTCTTTACCTATCACTCTCAGGTTTTTTTCTGAAAGTCACATTAATTTGTAGTGAATTTCTAATACAGAAAAGCCAGATACAGGAATCAAATTAAATAGCATATTTCAGGTTCTGGGCAGATAAAAATAGAAAGGGTTTGGGTACTTGTGGAACTGAAATGGTAGTGACAAGCACCATGTGAAGACCCTGAAGATGGTGTCAGGGGACATGCTTTCCCATAAAATTATGCTAGAATCTGATGTAGTGGTGAATTGTGAGACAATCTGACCATAAATGCCACGTTCTTTCCCATTAACAATTGACTTTCCTTGTGCTGGGATTATTTTTCAATATATATTTTGAGCACACCGAGAACAAAAATTTCCATTGTAATAGGGCTGCGGTAAGACTTAAAGGTTATGGTGGACTAAGGATTGAAATGCAAATTGCTCTCATACAACCTCCTGCTGAGGCCCAAATTTCTATAGATCATGTTCTACAGTCCTGATGAAGAATCAGTGATCTGCCTTTCCTGAGATTCACAAATTAGTTGCAGTCTAAGGTATCATTTTCTACAATATAATTGTAAGGTACCAGATGAAAGTTTGTCACTAAAGACAGTTCCCTGATCTTCCATTATTTTTCCAGCTGCATCGCCACTACAGATTCTTTCACAGACAATGCAAATATACACATCACAGCCTCCTGCTCTGAAACACACACTCCTTGAATATAAACATATTGTGAACATGGTTTTCTTTTTCCTTTCCCTTATGTTTTTTTTTTTTAATGTGCAGGTGGTAAAACACTGGCTGCCATGAACTTCATGCAAGAAATAAAAATTATCCACTTTTTGGGGGCTGCTTGATAGAAAACTGCCAGCTTGTAGCATCGCTGCTGCTGTAATCGCTGAAAGGATAATAGGACATATATGCTTTTGTGGATAATTCTGTTTGCTAATTGCTCATGAAATTTCAGGTAAGGAACATCCAATTCAATTTGTTATAATAGGTAATGTCCTGGGTTTTTTTTATTGCTGTCATTAAAAAAGCACAGCTCTTCATGTTTGGAAAAATACTTTACAAATGGATTGGGGGTAGATTGACAGCACTGCAGACAGGAAGTTTTTATCCACAAAAGACAAAGAGCGCAGGTAGTAACAATGCAAAGCTCTCTATACTTCCTTGCCAATAGGCCTCAACCTTGTTGTAGAGGACGTGAAGTGTTTTGAGTATGAGAAAGTAGTTCCTTCAAAATGCTTCTTCCCTTCTTAGAGGAATAGATTGCCAGCATGAGTGTCATTAATGACAAAGGCTTTGTGTGGTGGATACTTTCCTGCTAGAAACTCTGCTGAGGCCACCACTTTCATTTTTCATCCAGTACCAGGTATGCAGCAGATGGGGATAACTTCTAATTAGCAGATTGGAACCGCTGTTCTAAACATGAAGAGTCCTCTTTCTAGTTATCAGTCCTCTGAGCTATTCAACACTTCCCAGGGCTTTACAGTGAGGGTGTCTACACATGCACTTAAGGCGCATTACATTTACTGCACAGTAACTTAGCATCTACATGTGCATGAATTAAAATGCAGTAATGCTCTGTGTGGACTTATTTGGACTAAAGTTAATCCCAAATCAGTCCACACACACTGTGTTACTGCACAGTAAGGCATCTGCATTTGCATTACTGTGCAGTAACCAACTGGATGTAAAATTGATGCCTGCATGATGCAGGTATGAAATTTACCCCCAAGTTGGCATAAGGTGCCATATTTACTGTGCGGTATGAGCATGTACATGTAGCTCCTACCCATACTGTGCAGTAACTTGCCGTTACTGTGCAGTAATTTCAGTTACTGTGCAGTACATGTACACATGTAGACACATCCATGTAACCTTTCTCTGGCTGAAGGCATAGTAGAGATGCACCTTACAGACTAACTGAATCAGTAATGCATAAGCTTTCATGAGCCAGTGCTCACTTAATCAGACACCATGAAAGGACTATCAAATAGATATTTTTAAATACAAAAGACAGGGAAGGAAGTGGGGACATGCTGAAAGAGTCAAGCAAGTAAAAAACCCATAGAGACAAAGAGGTCACAAAACCTAATCCAGGTAATGGGATAATAATCCGTAATCCCTGTTTAAACCATTTCTTGTTCCACAGTTTTGCATTTGAGTCAGTTTCTAAAGTTTTGCTGTGTAAGAATAACTACTCTGAGGTCAGCAAGGGAATATCCAGGAAGGCTAAAGTATTCTAACATAAGCTTTTGTGTATTCTTGGACTTGATGTCAGATTGGTATCCCCTAATTCTTTCATATAGGGATTGCCACGTCTGTTCAATGTAGACAGCAGAAGCACTACAAGCAGGTGATGGCATGTCTGATATTGGTAGAAGTGCAAGTGAATGAACCTCTGATATTATAATCTGTGTTGTTTGTCCCAGTGATGATGTGGTCTGTATCGATGAAGGGGCACAACTGGTGGCCTGATGCCTTGGTGAGAATAAGAGTTAGGTAGCCCATTGCTTGAGAGATGCTATTTGAGTTTGCAGGGGAAGGCTGTCTGTAGTTCAAGACAGGTTTGTCCCCCATGGGTGCTTTCAGTCTGGTTATCATTTTCCAGGAGGGGTGGAAAATCATTTTAAGGGATCCTGACTTCCTTTGTTTAAAAATTGCAAATTCTCTGATAAAAAAATTGCCAATTCTCTTATTTAAAACCCCCAAATCCACAATTAAAATGAAACACCACTATATATATAGGTATTAATTGAACACAATGTTTTATTGATATATTAGCAATTTTAAAGCCAATTGGAAGCCTAACAGTGCTTTAATCTTTATAATAAAATAAATTCTAAATACCTAAACATTTTCATACTTGATTTTGGGTTTTTTATTATGGAAAATCAGAGCTCCTCCTACCCCCTTAGCTCACCAGGACACAGGTCCAGGCCCCTCACTCCCAAGCCACAACCCCCCTGGTGCCCCTCTCTCCTCATCCACAGCCCCCCATGCCCCTGCCTGCTGGAGGGACCCCCCAGCTGCCAGGACTATGGGGCCAGGGACCCAAGTCCACAGCTCCCTGCCCCTCCAGCAGCACCTGAACCACAGCTGCTGCCCATGGGAGGCAGCAGTTGCTGCTGTACAGTGGAGCACAAAGCTTGGCTCCCCGTCCCCGATGGGAGTCTGTTGAGGGGGGTTGGGTGTGGGCTGCCTGCTGCGGGCTTAGGGTCCCCACCCTGCTGCCTTTCCCTCGGGGCCTCTGTAGCCCAACAGGTAAGACCCAGTGCTGCAGGATACAGAGAGGCCAGGCAGGGAAGATCATTGACACCACTGCAAGTTCTGCGGTGCCATGGTGAGGTGCCCCCTGTCCACCAGGCATCAGTGAGGGACACAACTCCATGACACTGTCCCTGCTGCTGCTGGGTGTGATGTAGGACTCCCCGTGGCAATGAGCTTCTTTGCCCAGCCCTGCTCTGCCCTGTCACACTGGGTCCCACTTGCTGGGCCATGGAGGCCCCAGGAGAAGGACCACAAGGAGGGGAGCCTGAGCCTACAGTGGGAAGCCTGCCCCCACCCTGCGCACAAATCTGGGTGGCACATGCCTTGCCTGCCCTATCCCCCCCACCCTGCCCAGAGTGTATGTAGCAGCAGGGAGCCAGCCCCTCCCCCCCCAGAGCAGCTGCCTACAGTTCTGCCTACTCCCTGCCAGGGCCCTGCAGCTGTGTATTCTGGCCCTGGGCCCTAAGCCCCTCGCACCACCCCCACTGGGCAGCAGCCCCAGCCCCAACCTGCCCAACTCCCTCCTCCCTCTGTATGGGGGCCTTAATTTCCCCTCCCCCTCAACAGACTTACCTGTGGGAACTACTCTCCAGGCTGCCTGGCAGCCATGTGCATGTGTGAGCATGCATATGCACATAGCACTCCCTACCTGACCACCTTGTCCCATTCCCCCCTGCCGCTTGCAGGCTGAAACTCAGCCAGCCTGCAGAGAGCTCTTTACAAAAGTGGAAAATCTGCATGTTTCTCCTTTAAAATGAAGAATCTATGTTTTTCTCAGTTAAAAGGGAAAATCCCTTTCCTCCCCCTTTTTTTCCATGGGAAATGGAAAACCCAGATCCCAGTTTATGATGTGTTAAAAAGGTTCAAGCTGGGAGCAGCTAACTTCATCAGATGCTATGAAAGGACATGCACAGTTCAGGCTATCAAATAGAGATATTTGGCATCTGTCTCATGAATGTTTACTCGTCTCTGATTTAGTTAGTTTATAAGGTGCATCTCTACCCTGCCTTCTCCCTGACTTCAGACTAACCTCGTTCCCTGGCTGTTATTTGGTGGTTCTTGGCTATGACCCATATGCCAAGACCAAAAATATGATTGCTGCTTAGTGATTGTGGGAACAGAATATAAAAGCCTTTCGGTGCACCTTTCAAAATCTGCTTTCCAACCTTTCTCCATAACTACTGTCATTAGCTGGTTACTAATTTGGTTAAATATCACTCCATTTAATCATTGTGTATAGATTAATGGAAATTAGCATTCATTACCAGCTTTGGTGAGGAATTTCAGTCTATGGCATTTCAGGGGTTCCTATCACTGCAGTCTTTGTGTACCTACACTAATTATAACTGACATAGGGCTCAATTGTCACAGGTCTGACTTGGCTGTGTGGGGGAGTATGTTAAGTCCCCTGCCCTTTTCTTCCTCCACTAAGACCGTGCCTCTATCTTTCATAAGATAAACAATAGGTATTTGCCCAGTACGCTTCCTTGTGAGTGGGTAGGGAAAAAAGGAGCTCAGACTCCATCCCTTTTTCCTAACTCCCATCCAGAGAGAGGCTGGGTACACAAAACAAACATGGTGGGAGCAGGGGTAAAATTATGACTCAGGGCAGCTGCAGCAAAGTGCTTGCCCTTACCTGGACAGCCTGTGAAGTTACAACATAGCCTGTAGAGATTTGCTTAGTGCTCATGATAACCTATTTTCTTCTTTACTGCTTGGTGTTTCACTGTCATAGCTATAATATTTTTCCTAGCTCTTTTAGTAACTGGCAAACAATATATCAATTTTAACTCCAGGTCAGTGTAATTTTTCTTTGCAAATACAAAAGTAGTTAAAATCTGATGGCATCCAGCATTGTGCCACTAACTACTTGTTAGCAGAAGATTAACACCTATTTAAAATCTATGTCTAATGTGAAATAAAGCCATGAGTTTAAAAACATTCATTTTTCTACTTCTTCAGAGTACATCTTTGGGAGTCTCTCTTGATAACTTCTGAAAGGGTTAATGTTAGAGAAACGATGTGTCTTTAAGAGCATGAATTGCTAAACTAGAGTTAGGAGAAAAGGTAGCAAGAACTGTTTCACATGTATCTTGGTCTTTAAAAATGTGAATCAGATTTTCAGTTCTCAGGTTCTGGCTCTGAGTTTTAGAGAAAGTACATTTTTCCATTCATCACTATGGAAAGGAAGCTGTTTTCACCTTCCCCCAAAGAAGATGAGATGTAGAAATGTAGAAGGGTATTTTTATAAGAGTTAGGGGGCCATAAGGGGAAGTAGTGGTCATAAGCAGAGACTGGAAGTTGGATTGTTAAGTAAATCTCGGGCTGGAGCTGGTTTTAATTTATTTTTGTTTTATGTGCAAAGGAACTGGGCCTTGCAGGCCTGGCTAATATCAGAAGCTGAGTTTTTGTAGATTTTTTAATCAGCGTCCACTTTTAGGGGTTCTGTTCTCAGTGGTTGTGTATGTGTGGGGGTAGTGTTAGGATTTTTTGGCAGGAGGAGGGGGGGAGTTGTTGCAGTGTCTGGATTTACTTCCTTTATTTTTTCCATGCCTCTGTCTTGCACCAAGTGAGCAATTTCAAATTACACAGCACTTTCCAAAAAGGGGATTTTTATTTTAGTGAACTTGCAGGCCAGTTTATATGAAAACCACAGATGCCATCTGCATTGGTAACCCACTGCCTCACACTGTTAATTCAGTATTCTTAGCACCTCCGAGATAGTTTATTATCCATCATAGTTGTATGAAAGGAATTTTATATATTTTTGTTTTGTCCCTCTGCTGGCAGGGAAAGTAAATCCCAAAGTATTTCAGTAGGTGCTATTAATATGCAAATAATGGAGAATACACTAGTTCTAATAGACCTCCCAACTACATGGGAGGTGTCGCTGTTGGAGCAAATTAGCTTTCTGTAATTTGCATGCTTTTCACAGCCTCCTGGGATTATATCTGAGATCAGAGACAATAAAAGCATATGTGGTTAGTTTAAAATGTAACTAATTTTAGACTTTGAAACAATTTTAACCTAACTTCTATTGGTGTTAAACAGCAAAGAAACTTCTACACAGTATGTAATTTTCATGGCATCTCTCTCTCTCTCTCTGTGTGCCATAAACTGCTTTAGTTCTGTACAGAGTGAAAATGACTGAGGGCATTTGCCAGGTGGATACACTTTCAAAGGCCAGGCTAAACTAGCCCGTTGTCTCTACTGCAGGGGGCGGGTGTACATGTGTGCGCATGTGCACAGGTTCTGCTTCAGCAAATGTGTGTGCATGTGTTTTGCTTCAGCACTGAAAGGAACTAAGGAGCATTTTCCAGACCAGTCTTCCCCTTTTTTCTTGTTCTTTATGTGAGCTGCAGGAGGAGATGATTTGGCCCTCAGTGTATATGTTCATGCAGAGACAACACTATCTGTACAGGCACAAAATCTTCCCACGCAAAGCACCAAAATAAAGATTACCTGAAATAGCCTGACACAGATGTTAAATGTAATCACCCACTCCCTGCCTGGAAATGAATTCTCTTGCAAAAGTCTGATTTAAAAATATAGGAAGGCACCTACATTATTAACTTAGTCTCAGTCTATAGAGTCTAATGCTCCAGAGCCATATGGACATGTTATTGATGGCACTTTGCAAATTTGTATTGACAAAAATATCTTTAGCACTGTAAGTGTACATGAAATGTCACAGAAAGGGAGTGATAAAACAATGGCCCTTAAGCCTGAGAGCTTGTGTAATTGTTTCAGGATAAGCAACAGTCTACATGAGAACACACTGGTTCTAAGCCTAGTGGTTGATACCATTTGGCAAAGTTGGGGTAGATGACAGCATATATTGGCAGTCGTTTAAAATCTTCTGCTCAGAATCCAGCTGTGGTCTTGCCTTCCTGGGTGTTTCATAGATTCTTAGACGTTAGGGGTTGGAAAGGACCTCAGAGATCATCAGGTCCAGCTTCCTTGCTCAAGGCAAGAAAGACTGCTGAAGTCAGATGACCCGAGTGAGGTGTGTGTCCAGTCGTCTTTTGAAGATCCCCAGGGGATGTGATTGTACCACCTCTATGGGGAGTCTGTTCTAGACTCTGGACACAGAAAACATGAAGTTTTTCCTAATGTCTAATATGAAGCGATCCTCTATCAGTTTATGGTCATTATTCCTAGTCTTCCCCTGGGGTGCCTTGGTGAACAGGTATTCTCCTAACTCCTGATGGTCACCCCTTATATACTTAAAGGCTGCCACCAAGTCCCATCTGAGTCTTCCCCTCTCCAGGCTGTTTGCTGAGCTTATTGCAAATTATTTTGCTGATTCTCAGAAATGTCAAACTATAGTAGCATAAGTAAAGTGGGGGGAGCAGAGATGACTGGGACATTTTCCCCAGGCACCACCTTTATGGGGAAGAGGGGGGAGTTGGGACACAAAAGTAGCCACAGTGACCACAGTAGCAGCTGACTGTGCTACCACCTTCAGCACAGACAGCCTAACAGAACTCCCTACTCGAGAGCACGGAGGCAGAAAGAGATCTTGGAGTCATTATTGACTCCAAGATGAACATGGGCCGACAATGCGAGGTCATGGTTGGCAGGGCTAACCGGACCTTGTCATGCATCCACAGGTGCATCTCGAGTAGAGCCAAGGAGGTGATCCTCCCCCTCTACGCGACGCTGGTCAGGCCACAGCTGGAGTATTGTGTCCAGTTCTGTGCGCCCCATTTCAAGAGGGATGTGGACAACATGGAGAGGGTCCAGAGGAGGGCCACCCGCATGATCCGGGGACAACAGGGCAGACCCTACAGTGAGAGACTGCGGGACCTGAACCTATTCAGCCTCCACAAGAGAAGGCTGAGGGGGGACCTGGTGACCGTCTATAGACTCACTAGGGGGGACCAGAAGGGTTTGGGGGAGACGCTGTTTCCCCTAGCGCCCGCTGGCATAACAAGGAGCAATGGGCACAAGTTGATGGAGAGGAGGTATAGATTGGACATCCGCAAGAACTACTTCACAGTTAGGGCGGCTAGGAGCTGGAACCAACTTCCAAGGGAAGTGGTGCTGGCCCCTACCCTGGGGGTCTTTAAGAAGAGGCTGGATGCCTACCTGGCTGGACTCATTTGAGTCCCGTTTCTCTTTTTGGGGTTTTTTTTGTTGTTCTCCCGCCCTGGCGGGGGGTCAGGCTAGAAGATCTACTAGGTCCCTTCCGACCCTGAATCTATGAATCTATGAATCTATGAATTGTCCTGTGTGTCATGACTGTCCTGACCATGAAGCTTCCCTACTACACCTCTGCCTGCTTCAGTTTCTGCAATGGATACCCTAAAGAATCTTAGTAGCAGGTGCATTAGAAGGCCATCAGTTGTGAGAAGCTAAATAAATTTATTTCAGCAGAAGGGCAGAGGCATGTAATAGGGAGGCTTAGGGAACAGTAAAGAGGAAGCAAGCCTCTGAATGGATGTAGGGAGTTTTGTCTTGTTCTGTCTTCCTGCCAACTGTCCCATTGCCAAGAGTGTGTGTGCATGCATGATTTGTGTGTTTCCTTTGGCACAGTCGGCCCATTACTCCTGTATCTTTTAACAATGTGTTCAGGCTATTTGAACCACAGGGTGGAGGACATCTTTTATTTCAGGATGGATAGAGTTCAAGGATCAAATGCATGGAGGAGATGGCAGTCAGGTGGAAACCAAGTCAGCCTTCTATAATATATCCCTAGTAGAAAGAAAGAGAACATATACAAAGTATATCCTTTGAGAAAGGTTTCATTTGGGATGAAATATTACCTCTTTGGATTTCAGTGACAAGACTGGTATTAACTTTGGAGCCAGGATTTCAATAGCACTAATTTCCCAATTTAAAAAATATCCTGGCTATTCATGTAATTATAACTTATTTAGACTGGTAGTATGTATTATGTATGATGAGTACTCTGGACCATGTTGATCAAAGGGTCAAATCCATCTTTGTTATAAGCCCATTGAAGCCAAAGGAGCATGGAAGAATTTTTTGTTACTGATGTCTTAGAGAAGCAAAATTTGGTCTGCCCCCATTCTCACAGGTGACCACATCACTGAACCCATCATAGATGATTCATAGTTTCATAGATGTTTGGGTCAGAAGGGATCTCAGTAGATCATCGAGTCCAACCCCCTGCCATGGGCAGGAAAGAGTGCTGGGGTTAGATGATCCCAGCCAGGTGCATGTTCAGCCTCCTCTTAAAGACCTCCAAGGTAGGGGAGAGCACCACCTCCCTTGGAACCCCATTCCAGATTCTGGGAATCCTTACTGTGAATAAGTTCTTCCTGATGCCTAACTTAAATCTGCTTTCCATTATTTTGTGGCCATTGTTCCTAGTTACTCCAAGGGGTGCACTGGTAAACAGAGCATCTCCTATTCCTTGCCACCTCTCCCTCTGATTAATTTATAGGCAGCCACAAAATCACCTCTCAGCCTTCTCTTGCAGAGGCTGAAGAGATCCAGGTCCCTCAATCCCTCATTGTAGGGCTTTTCCTGCAGGCCTTCATTTGAGTGGCCCTTCCCTGAACCCTCTTGAGGTTGTCCACGTCCCTCTTGAAGTACAGCACCCAAAACTGGATGCAGTACTCCAACTGACCAGTGCTGCACAGAGGGGAAGTATTACCTCCCTGGACCTGTTTGTTATGCACCTGCTAATGCATGATAAAGTGCAGTTAGCTTTACTGATCACTTCATCACACTGAAGACTCATGTTCATCTTGGAGTTAACTATGAATCTGAGATCCCTTTCTGCTGCGGTGCTGCTGAGAAGGTCCTTCCCCAGCCTGTAAGTGTGCTGGTGATTCCTTCTCCCTAGGTGCAGCACTTTGCACTTGTCTTTGTTAAACTGCATCCTATTCTGTTCTGCCCACTTTTCCAACCTGCCCAGATCTGGATTCGTTCTCTACCCTCTAGTGTGTTAACTTTACCCCATAATTTAGTATCATCCATGAATTTGGACAGAGTGCTCTCCACACCCTCATCCAAGTCACTGATGAAGATGTCGAACAGCACAGGTCCAAGGACTGAGCCTTGTGGGACTCCACTGCCTACATCTTTCCAGGTCAATACCAACCCGTCCACCACCACTCTCTGGCTGTGACTCCTAAGCCAATTTGCCACCCACCTGACCGTGTAATCATCTACATCACAGCCACACAATTTATTTATGAGAATGAATAAACAAGATAGGATAAGATACCATATCAAAGTGTGCTAATCTCCTGAGCACACTGAAGTTAGTCTTTCTGAAGTCTAGTACTTCTGCCCTACTGGTTATCTTTCCCACCCTACGCCAGATAGTGAATTCAATCAATTGATGGTCACTGTTCCCTAGGTTACCTTGTGTCTGTATATTCCCCACCAAATCATCCCCTGTAGCCAACACTAAGTCCAGTAAGGCATTCCCCCTGGTGGGACCATATACCTCCTATGTTAAGTGAAGGTCTTGTATGCAGGTTAAGAACCTACGTGAATGGCTGGATCTTGCTGACTGCTCCTCCCAGCAGATGTTGGAGTAAATATTCTCTTGATACTTAGGTCACCCATGACAGCTATGTCCCTTGATCGTACAGCCTCTGAGAGCTGTCTTGAGAATTGCAGGTCCAGCTTATCCTCCTGATGTGGTGGCCGGTAGTAGACGCCCAATACCAACTCCTTTTCCCCCCAACCGCCTTGTAGTCTGACCCATAATACCTCAATTTGCCACTCCTATGATCCCGTTTTGATTATGGAAGATGTATATTGCTTCTTAACATAGAGAGCAATAAGTCAAAAACTTGTTGCTACTGTAAGCTAAGAACTCTGTGTATTATGTGAGCATAGAAACATATTCCGTCTCATCGTTAGATGCAACCATCCCCTTGGCTAAATAGAGTAGCATTGGTGTTGAAATGGGAGGAGAGCTATACTCCTGCTACTTCTCAAGTACTCACTAGTATCCTAGATGCTGTGTTACCTGGAGTTATCTTGCCCAGGATATCTTTCAGGTAAGTACTGTAGTAAAGATGGCAAAGCTGTCACTTAAACATTCCTCAGTCAGCTAGTAATCTAACATAAAAGAAGATCATTGCTGCTGGTATTACGTCATGTTGACCCAGCATCAGCTGAACAAAAACTAGGATGATAAAGAAATAGTTTTTTCTACATCTCTCTTTCCAAGTTGTCTGATGCAACTGATATGAGGAGCATGAAATTACCACTGATTTTCCACTTAGCTTCCTTCTCAAATAGGAGATGTGTTTTGTTATTTATAATTTGTAAACCATGGAGATGTTAACAGTATCTTTATTTAAAAAAAAAAAAGAACCCTGATGATTCAGGTGTCAATACAAACATTTGGAGGTTACGAAGGTTGGCTCCATTTGTGAAGCAGAGTACAGTTATAAATGAAACTGGGAAGCAAGAAGGCATATCCATGCATCAAAAGTGTGAAAATATGACCAAAATATCTTCAATTTGGCTTCACCTACAGTGGATCAGAAGGAAACTGTAGAGATGTGCTTGTGAAGAAAAGGATGAGGTGAAGCTATTTGGAGAACAAACATAACTTTCAATAACAAGCCACTTGACTTCATTCAGCAAAAGCTTACAAGTTTACAGAATCAGGAGACTGTTATTAAATGGAAGTACTGTGAACCGGTAAACCTCAGAGTATTGTATCTGGTGTCATTGTAAAGAGTGAAAACTGAAGAGCCACATGCAGTAGAGTAAAATATTGATAGCACACTGTGTCACAGGCTTAGTTAGCATTATTGCAGGATATGCTACTGCCAATCAAATCAAAGCATCCTTACTCTCCAGTGACACAGGCAGTCAGCAGATTCGTGCCACGGCTGCAGATGTCCAGGAACAATTTTTTAGTAATGTTGAAGTGGTGCAGTATTTCTCATGTCAATCATGTTTGTGTAGTTGTCTAGTTCCTTGCAAGAGTGGAATTCAGGAGTTCATATGAGGGCTTTCTGGTTTAGTGTACAAACTGAGATTTAAAGCAGTGACACTGGGTGTGTGTAGATGAAACGGGGGCCCTAAATTGAAGCAGTGGATTTTAAAAAACACTGCTTCAGTTTAGGGCTGATTAGTGACCCCCACTATGTTGCACCTTGAGCCAGGTGGACATGTTGCTAGCATCACTGGGAATCTATAGTTGGCTTCTGATACTAAAAGAAAGTAGTTGGTGATGATGTAAAAGTTGAGATCTACATTTGTGTGTGCTTCTCTGTCCTTTTGCATATTGAACTGAACATTGGATATGAGAAGCCTCTCCTCTACACTGACATTTTCAGCTGTCCCATAGGGAAAAGTTTTGAATAATTTGCTTAATTGCAGATCAGAAATACAAGAGGATTGGGGGAAGGGGAATAGAGGGTTCTTGCTAAGGGTCAGTCAGCCCTGTCTAAATACTGTGGAAATCTACACTTAGTCTTCTTTCTACTTTCTTCGCAAAGAACACATATGAACATTCACAAGATCACAAATTAATCTGAAAATTTGGTTTCTGATTCAGTTTATTATGGGGCAGTTTAGAAATTTTGTTTTGCTAAGAGTTTATAGTATTGCAAAACAATTATGGTTGGACAACACAACGTTCTCAATTCCCAATTCTCTTGATATTTTCTTGTAAAAAACTTTTGAATTTTCACAAAAGATGTAATGTTTCACATGCACTCTTTATTTTTTTTGCAAAAATGTCTTTGATTTTTGTAGATACCTGGCATTTTTTAGAAGACTTACCACTTTTCCTCTTTGCCTGTGTGTGACTAGCAATGCATGAATAGAATATATTTCATGAATGTGTATACATTTGTGTTCTCCGTTTTGTCCAGTTCACCTATTGCATCATGACATTTCCACTCTAATATTTGTTTTGTTTTTATTTTAATTAAGTTTGAACTTCTTTCATAGCTTTTTCAATCATGAAGTTTCCTTCCTAGGCCAAAAAAGGATGTTTTGTTACAACTAATTTGTCATATTTTGGGAATGTGTTCACAATTTAGGATGAATCACCCTTATTAACAAATCAAAAACTTAACCTGTCAAAACTGAAATCCTTCTACTTTTTAATGTGCAAATTAGCCTTTGTCAAACATTCAGTCATGGTGCATTTAATTGGGGAAACATTAAAATTTCAGGCTTAACATTCTAGTTGTACATAGGAAAACTTTTAAGTGATATGTGAACTACAGGCATCTCAAAAATACTAAACTTGAAGGAAATCAAAGCATGTTTTAGTTTCTATTCCTTTCCCTTTGCTACAATTCAGTATAATACTTAAATGTGTGTTTAAGTTAGAGAGTTGCTTAAAAACTTTGAAAACTAACCAAAATATGTTCAAGTATATCCAGGGCATAAGATGAATAACCCACTGTATTTTTCCTTGTAAAACACCTCATTAATTACATAAAGGTCTTGTAGCAAAAGTAATGAAAAAAATCTCAGGTATTCAGTGATATGAACTTTAATGCATTTGATTAACTAATTTTGTCTTCATAGGAATTCATTTCTAGTTTGTGAAGTCTTGATAGCAGTCGGCAAAATCTGTCATATAAATCAGGCAGCCAGTTTCAAAGATAAAGGCATAAGTCCCTTAACTGCATGAAGTAATGCCAGTTCCAACTGGTTACCTATTGCTTACATTGTAAGAAATGCTCAGTATCTGTATATTGGTTAGTCTACAAACTACTTAAAAGCATAGATAGCATTTTTCTGCACCACCAGCTACTTTGTAACCTAGCTGCACTTTGTTTAACTGCATAACTGGTAAGACTGACTAGGAGCCATCCATTTTAAAGTTTCTTAAAGCAGCCTTGAACTGACTAGCTCCAGTCAATTTCCAGGCTGCCATTAAAGGTATAAGGCCTCTGAAAGAAGGTAATGAGCTTTAATGAGGTGCAAAAAGCTTCCTGCAGACCATTCCTCTCATTAATGTTCATTGTTTACACTGATGTAGGGGAAGTGCATGCCCTGGGTAAGGGCATAGCCTTTTTCAAGTCCCAAGGCTATACACTTAAATGGAGTACACCGTATCTGAAATGAGAGGCTCAGCATCTGTGGAAACCAGGGCACTTTGGCCTTGATTAAGTAAAGTACTTAAACACATGAATAGTCTGATTGACTTCAATTGGACTAACATGTGTTTAAGAACCTTTGTTGAATTGGGACTTTAGTTAGGTGTCCAAATACGCTCTTAAGTCTTTTTCTTTAGGTGTCCAAGTTTTGACAGAGGTATTCATTCCTTTAATCAACCAGTTCTTTATTCTCCTGTCTAGGGCACTGTTTCCAATTATCTTCCCAACACAGCTATCTGAATAAGGCATCAGCACTTCCAGGCTTATACCTAAGTCTAAATATGACTATAAAATCATAGCACTGACTTTTTTTTTTCAATTGCCTGACCAGCTTCCCCACAGGATTCTGGATCTGAAGAGTCACTGCAGCATAGCATGCTCCATCTTGACCACAGAATCCCTCTCCTACAGATAATGTTAAAAATGTTTTACAGATATAGCCACTGCCAGGAGGGGTTTTTGGGATGGTGCCATCATTCCTCTCCAGAGATTTTAGACTTTTGCAAGTCCCTTGAAACCTTGAAAATCCCTTATGTGAGCTCTTTTCCCAATCTGCAAGTTCCCTAACATGAAAGGTGTTTTAAAGCGAAGGTAGAATAGGTGGGAGCACTCACATGGACCATTTCCAACTCTTCACTGCTCTACTGACTGCTATAATGTTTTCTCATTCCTGTTTACAGAACTGGCAAATCCATAAGTAAACCCTCTGGAATGGGAGCAGACTCCTAAAATATTCAGCATATCTGTGATGGTTTTGGGATGGGACAGTTCTGCAGCCTTTTTTTTTTTTGACAGTAGAAATTCCTTCCTCACAGCTTGTGCATCCAAGCTAGATTACCTCCTTTTGAAACAACTTCCACTTCTTTGGGTTCTGTTTCACGCTGGCAACCTTAAGTTTGGCACAGCCCATTTATAAATAGATCTTGCTCAAAAGCTTTAGTATGCACCAGGATCTCAGCTGGGTATAACAGGCTGAAGGAGGGATGCCATGCAATCCCACTCCCTACGCTTTCTAGACATGGTTGGTGCATTATGCAGGCAGAAAGTTATTAGTTTACATCAATAACATTGGCCTTGTCCTTGGACAAAATCCATCTTTTCCATTTCTACTTGTCCATATCCAGGGGCAGACCCAGACTTTTGAAAATAGAAGTACAGATGGTGGGGTATATCATCACATATGAAACAATGCCTATTTTTCTCCCATTAAAAATACATTAAAAGCTTTACTAATATGCTATGGGCCTAGGGCTGTAATGAAGTATAAGCAAATAACAGTTCATTGGAATGAGTTCAAAACAGTCTGCAGGGCTGTGAAATAGGAGCTTCATTACCAGGAACAGCTAACAGACAGCAGAATTGCAAAACAAAGGATACGTTGATTGGTGGAACATCAAGAGCATTTTAAAAAAGAGAAAGTTGTTAACACTTGTGGAATAAAGAGTTTAGAAGGCATAAGGTAAAATAAGCCATGAAGTCAATTTACTCCCTCAGCACTGCCTGACTAGAAATGTTGCTTCTGCTGCCAGGCAGTTTGTTTTAAACTTGGGACAGAGCAGGAATCAAAGCAGGGTATAACTGCACCAGTACAACTCCCTGGCTCCTACCCATGTTTAAGGCCCAGACTGAATCTGCTACCAGTATCTAGGGTATTACATATTCATGATAATGGATGAGAATCCTGTAAAATCTCACCATTTAATTTGGTATAGTTTGGCAACTGTTATGTGGAGCAAAGGTCCTCTGTTCTTGTGCATTCCACATTACATTCTTCCACGCACTAGCTAAACTCCTATTCCTGTTGTTCAACTGCCCAGATCCAAACAAAACCAGAAGGGCAGAGCAGAGCCCTGTACTGTCAAACATTACTCCTCCCCCTTGCTATCCTCCCATTTCACTTGCTGTGGGGTTTCATTTGTCATGCTTGATCCTGGCCTTCTGTAAATGTATACAAGTTCTTCTTTTGGGATCTTTTTTCACAGTACCACCATTTGGCTGATCTGCTTCCCTTTGTTTTTGCAGTATTGGCTGTTTCTCTTCCAGCGCAGACAGAAGTTACATTTTCCCTGTGATTGGACTCCTGAAAGCACTATACAGCCATGCTATGACACATGTGCATGGCTGTAGAACACTTTTACAGTCGCCAGTCATGCAAATATTAACCCTCCTCAAATGAGGGATCAGATGAAGGCACTCTGCTTTAGAGCGCCTTAGGTAACTTGTGTTCCCTCAAGTTAATTTTTCATGTGTTTGGGACTGGGCTGATGCACCACCGATTCACTCCCTCCCCTCCCCTCTGCCCCCCTCCAGTTCAGGCCAGGTCAGGCAAACTGGCAGCTTGTAAAAGGAGCAGATTGTTGCTGATGGCTTCCCCCTCCCTTCTTCCCCCTCCATCCCTGCTGACAGCCCCAGAGCTGGGAGAGGGGTGGCTCTTTCACTCACTAGGTAGTCTAAATTTTTCTTCCCTCCCCACCCTCAACTCAACAGGTGAATGTCTGTTGGGTTGGGATCAGGGGATGTTCTAACTCATGACTCTATGTAAAGCACCATGAGTTAGAGCATGAGTTAGTGCATAAGTGCCCTTTGTTTCACAAGCTGAATTTAGCAGAGGTGGGGGCATTCAATTGTTTGAAAATGTGATGATTCATATTAGAGTCCCTCCCCACTTTTCTATCAGCCATATTCAACAAAATCTTGTACTTCCAAGGCTCATGGCACTCCCTGCTTGCAGCTGCTTCCTCTTCTAATGAGCTCAGTGGGAAATTCCGTAGTATCTGTGGAGCTGGGAGCTTAGACTCTGAGAGCCCCAGTCAAAGTCAGGGCTCTCAGGTTCCAGGCTTACAAACTGGAAGCCCTACGGTGCTCCTGAGCAGCATGCTTATCCTTGGGATTGCTAGTGTTTCAAACCCATAGCTAGTATTGCTAAATCTACAATGCTTATAAGCATTCCCATTAGCCAGGGTGAGGCAAGGACAATTCAGGGAGGTGAGTGTAACTGGTAATTGCGCTGTGAACTTTTTGAGACGCCAGGCCCAATTTTTCATTCTTCTACAAGCCCTATGTAGATTTTTGCTGTGTGGAAGCTGGACATCCCTGTCTCTTTATTACTGTTGTTATTATGCAATCAGACACTACTTAATTAAAGAATGTGCTGGGGAATGCACTATTTATACAGAAACTCTGTATATTCCAATACATTTTCTCCATGGTGATTGCAGATAATGTGGTAAGCTCTGCTTTGATTCATTAGTGTAGTAAAAGAGATGCTCAGAATTATTTGGTATAATTCACAGCACTTAAGAAAGCATATATTTTCATAATACTCTAAATCCATTGCTTATGCTAGTAACTCAAGCATGTTATGGCTGGTGTGCCATAGCACTGTCATCTTAGAATTGCGGTAGTGCCAGTTTTTCATTGCAATTGGCCAACATGGGACATGATTTAGCACAATATTTTTAGTGACTGACTACTATTCATGAAGCATGGCTGTTTGCAACCCTTCATTTGAGCTTCTTTGGGAACTTCCATTTCTACAGACCCTAACACTGTAATACCACTGTAGATAGCATGGACCTTGGTCCCATAAGGTAGCAATTTTAACCTCCACAAGCATGAAATTTGCTCCATGTTGAAACTCAAGACAAAACAAAAAAGCATTAAAATATTTCCAAATTTTCTACATTATTTTGTCCTTTGCCAACAGAATTATTTTCGTACTTATTGGGAGGGCACACATTCCTAGAATTACTGATGGATCTCCAGCTTCTCCCTTCCACCATTATCATGTTTATTCCTTGCCTGCTTCAGCATCATCATCCTTTTGGCTTAACTGAGCTGGACATGTCTCCATCTTATCTAGTGCTGGATGAGCCTCAGGAGGCTTGCTGGCTATGTTCAGATAAGCAGCCAGCTCTGTCCTACAAAAATCTCCATGTTCAAACACTGTTTTTGAGATAGAGTCTTGAAAACCATTTCAGATAATGTAGTTTTGCCAGCAGGTAGTAGTTTCTGGAAAAGGGCAAAGATTTTTGTTTTTTTCTAAAGTTGCTGGAAAAATATTTTCAAATATGTGGTTTCCAACATCCATTTGTAAGTGGTTTATTCCTATCTGCACATATTTGCAAGTATCATCAAAACAGTGTTACTTGCAATGTGGTCTTTTTTCCCCCAAAACCACTTTGGGGCACAAGATTTATAAACATGGTTTTTTGAAGTTTGACTCATCAATCCTCAATTAAGCAGCTCAAAACAAGAATTGATCTTCTGAAACTCTGAGACTTCACCCACTTTGAGAAAGTGTGGATACTCGTACTCTTTTGGAAATCAGACGTCTTATACATTACGTAAATGTGGTTTTAGCTATTTAAATTTAGTCATGACTTGGCTCTGCAATATGGTAGGATCAAAAATTTCAGATGTGTATCTAAATCTTCATCCAACAGTTACATACCTATGGCCTATAATACCAGAATGGAAATGTAATTAGAATGCTCCTTTTCTTGTCCTCTACTTCTCAACTGGAAGTCTGAAATGCTGCTGAATTATATAACTTCATCTGTTCTAATCAGCAGTACTTCCAAAAAAGACTGATTCAGAATGATGAAAGTGAATCATTTCTGGGGCTGTGCAAAATTTCACCAGCAGTTTCGTTTCAACGCTGTTTTGACTCGTTTCGAGCTCAAAACAGCGAAATTGAAATGAAACAGAGTGCTTTGAAACAGCCTTGAAGCAAAATGAGGTAAGTTGAAACGTTCAAAATTTTCAAAACATTTTGAGTTTTGAAGCTCAAGCTGGGCTTGCCTACAGGGAAACAGAAACTAAAGTAAGGAGAGGGAGGGAAAGAGGGGGGAAGAGGCAGGGGCGGAGCGCTCTCATTATTGACTGTGTAGCTGGCTAGTGACTGTGATCCTTCCCTGAGGTCCCTTCCAATCCCAGGGCTCTGGGGGAGAGATGGAAAAACTGCATAAAAGGCAGCATTGTTTGAAGTGCCCTGCTTTCTGCCTTGGCGTCAGTTGAGTGAGGGCATACCTTAACACACACATAATGTCACCCACCCATGTCATGAATTTTGCCTGTCAGCAGCTAGAGGTGCAGAGCCCCAGAACCTAGACTCCCCCCACACCGATCCCCTTGATAGCTGGCAGGCTTTGTGGCTACAGCAGGGTCTAGTAGGCCTGCAGTTTTCACTCCCCTGCGCCCCAAGACAGGCACAGTCCCACAAGCACCTATGTCATGAGTTTTGCCTGTCAGCAGCTAAAGGTGCAGAGCCCCAGAACCCAGAAGCCCTGCACCTCTCTCCTTGACAGCTGACAGGCTTCATGGCCTCAGCAGGGGCTAGCAGGCCTGCAGCTTTCACCCTCCTGCTTCTTAACACACACAGTGTTACCCATGTCATGAGTTTTGCTTGTCCGCAGTTGAAATGCAGTTTCCCCCAAACCTCTAAATCTATCTCCTTGAAACTTTGGCAGGCTTCATGGCCTCAGCAGGGGCTAGCATGCCTGCAGTTTTTACCCCACTGTGGCTTAACACATACACATGACATGAGTTTTGTTTTCAAGAATTTGAGGTGCAGTTTCCCTGAAATCCCTGCATCTATCTCCTTGAAACTTGGCAGACTTCATGCCCCCAGAAGAAGCTACCTTTTCTGTAAGTTTCATCTAAGTCAGGCCAGAAATTACAAAGTTATAGGCTGTTTTGAGCTTCCCCATTATAGCCTATTGCAAAACGTTGAAATAGCATTGAAACAGTGAAACTGTTTCAACAAAAACTATTTTGATGAAAACAGTGAAACTGTTTCAGTGAAATGAAATGGAACAGCAGTTTCTAATCGAAATGAAATTCAAAACGAAACTCTGTTCTCTTGAAATGTCGAAACACAAGTCAAAACCAAACGGTGCCGTTTCGCACAGCCCTATTTCCATATAACATAGCAAAACTGCTTTTTTTGCTTTTAGAGGCTGAAATATATATTTTTTCTTCCAGTATCTACACATCTAAGATGTTTGGATCAAAAAGTTTCCAATGGCTGCATTTAATGCTGTAGAAGATTTCACACTTCTGGTCTCTGTATTTACGACTCTGTCATGTTCCTTTCTTGTAGTGACCTGAAGAAGAGGTTTTCTCTTATCTCATGAAAAGGTTGTCTGTCATAGTGCAGTTATTGCAGCACAATATATTACCTAAAACTTGACCCTGAACAAATTTTGTACAAGGACAGTTTACCCCAGCATTCCAAAAAAATGAAAACATGTCCCTTTCTATTAAAAAAAAATAGGCTTGTTTAGTTAAATAAAATCAGTTTAATACTTAAAACCCTCCAAGGACACTCATTTTTAAATACACTTAGTCTCTCATTATGTCTGCACACCTTTCCCCCAATGTTGTTCCGCTGAACTCAAGGGATGCATTCAGACAAGCATGGATACGTGTTATGTGGTACTGTAAACCCATCTGCAGCACCAGACACCGCACATGCAGATATTCCCTATGTTACTACTTCGCAGCATGGGGGCGGAGGAGGGGCTTGACTCCAGAAAATCCCTCCCAAAAGATCAGGGCAATGCATGTGGGGGCAGTGGAGCCTGGCTGACCAGAGTTATGCTCCAGCTGCTGGACAGGCTTCCTACTTCAGAAGCACCAGAGCTGCAGCTCCTGAAGGATCCCAGGACCCCAGGTAAGGCTGCTGGGGCCAACACACTTGCTGGATGCAGTCTGTCCTACCCCACCTGGGGTAACTTGCCATGGACTAGAGTACATGTGGCACAGGAATTCCCCAGGAGCAAGTTGCAGTGTCACAAGGTGTGCCGCTGCTACTTGTCCCCAGAAAAATACACATTCCTGTTCATCTGGACATGCCCATGGGTGTTAATCTGCAGTTACAAGGTATAATCAGAATCTGAGCTTTTAGAAGTGGGCACCAATTGTGCTGTAAAAAAATCAAAGAGGCAGGCTTTGCCCCTGTTAACCGTTGTTCTTCTAGAGACTAATAATAGCTCACTGAAGTCAGAAAAGGGCTAATAATGATTTCAGTGGACTAAGGATCAGGATCATACCTACCAGACTCTTCCATTTCTGTCCCACTGGATGTTGCTCACTTGTTCCCTCCTATTCTCATGCCAGCTGTGGAGCTGACCCACCTCCCATGCATCCAGCAGTAATTCAGGAAACCTGTGATAGCCTTTCATCTTCAACAGTCTGAGTTAAGGAGGGGAACCAAATGACACACTTAGAGGGGTTTGAATTGTATTGATTCTTTAATTTAAAAAAGTCCACCAGAACATGAAAATATAATCATTTCCATTGTTCTCTCTGTATGCTGTACTCATCTCAGCTGTTATCTATTCCTTCCTACCTAGCTTTGTAAGGCTCCTGGCAGACACTCACTTAAAGACATGATGGGATCCGACCTGCAATCTCAACAATTGTGCCCCATGACATGCTACATGTGCCTGGCAGGAGGAACGATTGTGGATCAGATTCCTATGGTCAGTGCCAGGGCAGTCCAGAATTATGAATCCAGGCTCCCTTTGCACTAGCAAGTAGCAAGCTGGGTGCCTAGTGTGCCTGTCTCAGAGCATGAGCCAGCTGATGAATGTTACCAACACCAGGAGCACATAAGAGCCCTTGACTTGGATGCACTCCCAAGGATGGCAGTGCCCATCAGCCAGCTAGCACTGCTGGATGTGGGATCACATGAAAGCACTTGATTCCAATGCATTCCTCAAGATGGGAGCATTGATCAGTTGATTCGTGTTCCCTGCCTTGAGGGTACACTAGGGCTGAGGGTTGTGATGCACTTCTGAGGCTGGGAGCACCGATCAGCTGACTAGCTCTCCCAACCGCAAGAAGACACCAGGGCCAAAGGCTCAGTCTGCTCCCAAGACTGAGAGCTCAGATCACCTAATCAGCCTGGCCACACTTTCAATTTATGCTGTGGTGCAAACCAGCCACAAAATTCTGTACTTCACACAATATTGTGTGTATTACAAAATATGTGTAATAACTTTGTGGCTGCTTCCTGCCATATCATAAATTGAACATGTGGCTAGACTGATCAGCTGACATGTGCTCCCAGCCTTTGGATTTGTGGTTTATTACCTGTTGTACTGTGCCACTAATTGAATAAATCTGTGGCCGGGTAACTACTTAAGATGTAGTTAATTAATTCATCACGTCGTAAGTGTAATGTCTGCCAGGGGCCAAACAGTTCTACTGACCCACTCAGATCTAGCCCATCCAGACTTATGCTGTTCTTTGTATAATTATATCTGTGCTCACTGAGTACTCTAAGCTAGAGATTGGGAGCAGCTCACAAGAATGATTACCATGACACCTCCCATGCCCCCCTTTTTCAAATTTCTGGTTCTGGCAATGGAACCATTCATCCTAATTATTCAAATGTACATATTGGAAGTAGCCATACATGCCTGACCAAGAGATATGTTTTGCAAATTGAAACTAAAGGGTTGTGTTTGCGGGGGGGGGGGGGGGGGGTTAAA
>NW_017729022.1:185061634-185062705 GCF_001723915.1 Gavialis gangeticus | reverse complement strand
GTTTAACAGGATGGAAACCAAGAGGATACTGAAATCAGGGGACCAAAACCTGGCAAAAGTCATGATCCCATAACATTACAGGCCAAGACACAACAAGAATCATTTGCAAAATTTAAACACCATTGAATAAGAACCCATACTCTAACTCTGATTCAGGCAAGGTCAAGAGAGTTCACCTACACTTAACCCAGATACAAACACTATTTTCTTTATCCACATTGTTGTGACACAATGTTTTCACAGTAAAATATTAATACTCTTCTAATTTAAAAGTCTAATGTCCAAGGCTTTATCATTAAGGTCTTCTTCTTCCAGAAATATGCTGGAGATGCTAAACACTTATCCAGCACATGCACCATGAGCATCCAAGCTGAAACAATAACTCAGTGTGACATTTACAAAGCATGGAAGGATTGTGAATGTACATAATCTATTTAGTCATTAAAATATTTTCTGATCTCTACAAATTTCTATGTGGTATGTTTCAAACAGCCTGGAAATGCTTCTGAGTTAATTACAAATTCAGGGGCTGGTTTTGCCTTATTTAACCAGTTTGTCCTGTTTTCTACTCCCCTTCCAGCTGGATTTGCAGATGCTGTTCATGCACAAGAGTAAGCGTGTCTTTGGAATTCTGGAGGTATCAATTTGCTTTACTAAGTAGCCAGAAAAAGAGCAACAAAGTTACATCAGTCTACCTTTCTGCCACTAAGAAAATATATTAATTTTAGTGCCACTGGATAAACAAAAAGTTATCCCTCTCACTTTTTGCCACTTTTAATTCAGTTTTTGTCTCCATACCACAAAATTCCTTTTGATGTATTCAGCTCTGCATCCTGGGCCTTCAACAATCTCTGCTGTCCTGCACTTATTGATAGCCTTTCCAAGGGACAAGTCTCCTCATACTACAGCCATTCTTGCAATTCAGTGTCTCCAATGCCACAGATAAACCTATGTCTAATCAGAGATTCTGCCAAGTTCTCAAAAGTACAGTTCTTACTTTCAATACTGACAAGTACAGGGTGCTGCACTTGGGCAATAGAAACCAGCAGCACACTTACAAGATGGGAAACT
>NW_017729022.1:185059558-185060921 GCF_001723915.1 Gavialis gangeticus | reverse complement strand
TCCCTTCCGACCCTACTTCTTTGATTCTATGATTCTATGATACTTAGTCTCTTTAGTTCATCAACATACTGATCTATACCTTCTCCTTTTGTTTGCACAAAAATAATCTGTCTTTCAGGGGTCTCGTTCTTTTTTCAGCATGCTGTACTCTTCAAATTTGGGTGGTATTTCACTTAATTTCATATTCTGACCTTTTTAAAGGTGTTATGAACATCCAGGGCTTCCTCCCCCAAAATAAGTAGGAGTGAGAATTTCAATTTGTCATTTTTCTCTTTTGCCCCTGTGACTTCTAGGGCTCCCTCCAGTTCTCTTGCTACATTGTCTGATCTGAAAATGGCAGACAAAAGTTACAAAACTTACATAACCAACTGTACTTTTACTTAACTGTGCAGACAGATCATTTATGGAGTCCCTTGTCCTTCATATGGCTGAGTTTCTCCTCTCCCTATCAGTTTCCAACTTCTGTTTCAGGTTGGATCTCAAGTTCTTTCTCATTTGCCACTTTTGGCACAATAGGCGAGTCTACATGTGAATTTACACTGGCTTAAATTTACTGCTCATTACTGCACAGTAAGTGGGAATAGGCCTGCATCTATGTATGCAGGCATTAAAGTGCATTAACGCTGTGTGTGGTCCGACTTGGGACTAAAGTTAGTCCTAAGTCAGTCCACATACACAGCATTCATTACTTCACAGTAAGGTGTCTACACACAGTAAGTAATCAGACATAAATTTGATGCAGGCATCAAATTTACGCTCAAGTAGGTAGAAGTTGTCACATTTACTGCGCAGTATAGGCATGCATGTGTAGATGTGCACCCATACTGTGCAGTAATTTCAGTTACTGCACAGTAAATGCACACAAGTAGATGCGCTCACTGTAGTGACCAGCAGATTCAATAAGTCAGGCATACATGAATGAGAAGAACAATAACCTTTATTCCTGGAGCTGCAGACAAGCCTCTGCAGCTACTTAACTGAAAAACCATCTCCCAGTTATTAACTTCCACAGTTTCCTTAGTTAGAGAGCATCTTTAAAATACAACTTCTGTCACTACAGTTTGGGCCTTCTCATGGATATATTTTTAAGGCCAGTCCCTCCAAAACAAAACCAAATAAAATAAAAATGTGTGTTCCTGTGCCAGCTCAGATAATTACCTGTGGAAAAATCCGAGGAGCACCTGTTCATTCTAGTTTCCTTCTGAAAAAGAACTGGTGTCTGCCTTTTAAAAGAAAATATTTAAAATGCATATCTTTTGTGAGTAAAAACTTCAGTTTCTCAAAAAGTCACTTTAAAAAAAATAAATAGGTAAAGATTTGGGTGGGGTGTTCACTTACACATTTTTTTAATAAAGCAATTTCC
>NW_017729022.1:185022662-185054558 GCF_001723915.1 Gavialis gangeticus | reverse complement strand
AAAAGAAAATATTTAAAATGCATATCTTTTGTGAGTAAAAACTTCAGTTTCTCAAAAAGTCACTTTAAAAAAAATAAATAGGTAAAGATTTGGGTGGGGTGTTCACTTACACATTTTTTTAATAAAGCAATTTCCAGATGGATTTACCCTGAGAAGCTAGCATTGTGCCAGTTTAATGCTGATTGAAGCAAGGTAGCAAGTGGCTATTACAAATCTGATGAGTCTGCTTTGCCAAGAAACAGCACAAGCTTTTAAGTGAGAAAACAAGGTAAACTTCGTTATTCAATTGACCAGGCTTGCTCAAAATGAAGATGACTGTGAATTTATGGCTACCTTAATCCCATTTTCCTTGGTCATGGCCTATCTTAGTAACAAGGAAACAAAGATCAGCTGAAAGAACAGATTTTATTTTAAGGAAAGATACACTCCACACTTTGTGAAGAGTTGTGCTGCTGCTGGCAGCAGCTCAGCGTTACCCACCAGTGTCTATGGAATGCCCTGAGGAGCACAAAAAGGGAAGCGTTGTGAATGGCTTCTCATGCCTGTGCTGTGGTTAAAAAATAATAGCATCTCACAACAGCTACTGAGATTTCAGTGTCACCGGAGGGCTCCACTAGTGAATATGTGGTATCTGTTTCCATCCCCTGTTATAGGTTCTGCTGATGATGCAGTAGAGGCTGGGTACTGACAACCATCCTCTAATGCTCAGTTGGCATCTTTTTTGCGGGGAGGGGAGGAGGGAATGTAATCAAGTGACTTATGGTATATCTCATTTTGTAGCTCAGATACCTCCCTTGAGTACTGTTAGTGGACTGCAGTACAACAGCAGCTTGTCACTTGGTTCTTTGCTGCAGCTGTCTGTATACTGGTGTTAGCAGTAGCTGTGATGATAAACTTCCATCTCCCTCTCTTTTTTGTTGCCACTTCCACTTATCTTCTCCATTTTTCTCATGGATGGATGAATGGACAAGAGAAGGAATCCCCTTGAGGGCTATTTCCTTCTCTCATGTGAACACAGCACGTAGCCACTCAGTTGCTCATATTGACTGCAGCCTCTCTCAGCCCAATAGGTTGATCACTTATTTTTCCTCCAGGAGAACAAACTTGGTGGTTCTCCTTTGTCAGATGGTTTGTTCTTCATGAGAACCTATCAAATCTATGGTTATAACATTTAGCTTGCCTGTTTAAAGAGCTGATGCTCATAATCACAAAGCGAGGGGATGAAGTAATTTCGTTAAGTAGATTCAAGGTAAGGGCATATTTGCAGTAAATATTTTATTCCTAGAGGACTGTCTGCTACCTAGGATCTCACTTTTCCATTGGCATTTGTTAACATAGATTCTTTCTCCTGAACAGGTTTCCATTTAGTTTCTTTGAATTTATAGGCTGCATCCAGACATGCAGGAGCATGAGCTTGCAGTGGCACAAATTGTCCCACAATGGGCAAACTGCTCTCGCCCAGGTCCTCCTGGCTCTTCAGCCAGGGAGAGCTGGAGGCTGGGGCCAGCACCAGTGCTTTTGCTTCTGTTTTTTGTTGGTGGTGTTTTTTAATGGAAATCCTGGTAGCAAATTTTGGTCCCATGCTACAAAATTGCAGCACAGAGCATGTTTTAACATTTGCTGTGTGAGGTTTGTGGTGCCACAAACCACACACCCTTGCGTGTCTAGATACGACCATAGAGTTACCTCTTTCAAATGGGACAGTAGGTAGAAATAAAGGTCTATGCTAGTGCATTCTTTTGGGGGATTGGTGCTAAAAAAGGGGACTGAAGTAACAAAGTTCAGTTAATTAATTCTTTAGGATTCTGCCAGATTAATATTGTGGGAGGTTAAATGTCATTTAGACAGGTGTGTGCAATACCCAAAGAGAGATTTAGAGTGTACAGTACAAAATCTGAATAGTTGTGATTTGTAAGCAAAAATAAATGCTCACATTTTAGCCAACTTTCTGCATTGAAAACCAGATCATGTTTGTTGAAAATGTGTCCATTTGTGAGTGCACATGTGTGTGCATGTTTTGATAGGGAAAAGTGCAATATTTCACACTATTCAATGTTTTCATAGCTAAATTATCATTTGCTAAAATTTTTCAAAGACAGGGAAGAAAAATAGGTTAAACAAGATCAATGGAAAGTTTTGTGAAATTTAAAAAAAAAATTATGCACCCTTAATTTTTGCTCTCTGGGGAAAAAATTATCCAGTTTCAGAACTTCTAGTGGGGCAACAAGCTGGGCTGATGGAAAACTCACTAACTTCTAGCAACTATACTGGAGTAACTACCAACATTGGAGTTAAATATAAAATATCTGTCAATTAACGCCATATCCTATTTATACAATACCTAATTGTATTTAAATATGTGCCTGTTAAGCAAATTTAATTTAATTTATTTTGAATGGAAAAGTCAAATGTACTGAGATGTTGCTGAGGCCTTGAGAAAATGATTCTGAAGCGCCAAAGGAAACAAACAAAATGTAGCTCTTATTATGGTTGACCTTAGCCATTCAGTATGTGAAGCTGGAGGAATTGTATCTTGAATCTATAATAATAAGCATAGCGATAACTAGTAGAACTGTGCTGAACTACTGTGAAACAATTCAGGTAGTCAGCAAACAGGGCTAATTGCTAGTTTGGGGGATATTATGGGTAATTTACTGCCCACTGAGGGCTTCTACCTAAAAACAAGCTTTTTTTTTTTTGGTTAGGACTTGCATTTTAATGCAGTATACCTATGCGATTATACTCAGAGAGAACATTCAGTTGTGCTTCCACAAATGCACTTCTGCTTCTCAATTACAATAAATATCTCCATAGATCCTTTGATAGAGACAACGTTCTTTATTTCTTTTAAAAGAATGAATTACTACTACATCATATTAGCAACTGTTACCTAAAGGGTACTGATCGAAGATCAGTGGATTCCACAATAAATACAAAAAAATAAAATACAACACAGCTTCCATTTGAGATTAGAGTAAATCCTTTTAAGTAGATAGGTATGGAGGATTTGGCCTTGAAACAGTAAATACCAAAGTGTTCATGTGCTAAGAAGTTTTGAAACTCTGCCTCTACAGTGGAAGAAATAGTTTTGCCATAACTGCTTTAAAAAATGCAATGAAATTCAGTTTGTTCAAGTCAAGACATTAATATTTTGGGTATGTGAACTGTAAATCATTTGGTTAAATGAAATGAAAACCTCTGGGTTAGATTTATCCACTGAACTACGGCACAAAGTCCACAGATCCTCACACAATGCACATTTTCAGTTCATTGAAGAAGGCCCCTGCTGGTTCTCAAGGAAAACTAACTTGCAGAAGCAAAACAAATACTGGCATTGCCACCTAACACCAGAAACACTTAAGCACAGATGTGCAGTATTGTTGGCTCTGAAATCAGATAAGAAGTATTCAGACATAATCATTCTAGTGTCTGGTTATGTTGCATGTTGTAGAGCTACCCAAGTATGGCCCTACAGACACGTGCAGTGTGTGTTCTGTCTAAATGGTACCAAGCAGACTGTATTTCATAAGATTAGTGTTATGTCTAGATAGGCAAATGTTTATACAATTTAGCTGTGACTTTGAAATAGCTTGAGAACTTGGGATACAAATGCAGCTTTATGATTAGTTGTTAATAGTGTTGTGGCTACTGTATGTCAATAGTGCCCAATGAATGCACAAGTCTAAGTGTCTTCCTTTAGACTTGTGCCTCACAACACTACCTGCAGGGTGCTAAAATCACTCAGAAGTGTACTGGCTGTCGTCTCTTATTGCTTATATCTTACACAGTTGCAATCATAAGGATTAACAATCCTGGGGAATGCTGAGCTGTAAGAGGCAGTGCTCCAAACAAAATAGACTAGGAGCACATGCATGTTGTTTTGCAAGATCAAGTAAATCAAACAGTTTCCTTGTGTCTGTCATTGTGGTTGCCCATCATAATAGTAGGGTGGCTACAAGGCTACTCCATCACTGTCCCATTAAAATATATGTGCCCACATCCTTAAAAAAGACATGGCCTTGTACATGCATCAAAGTGTGGCACACAATGGGTTATTAACATCTGGCTTTAGATAAGACACTTCCCAAAATGCAGTGTGTATTTAACCTTACAAAAATATGGCTCGCTGATTCTGTGGTAGTCCCATTAAGACAGACAAGGGATCTCAGCAAGGGGAAATTTAACTTACATGTACCACATGATTTTAAGTAAATAAATATTGTTTAAGGGGGGGTCTGAGTATTTTTTTAGGTCTAATTTATGGCTGAGCAGCTTCATTTTAGTTACTTCATGAGAATATTTTAAACCAAGCCTGCATAATATTAAAATAAGTTAAAATGTATGTAAAATTTATGAGAGCATGTCAGGTGTAATGTTTGATAAAGTAAGTTTAATGCTTCAGAATTTTTTTTTCTTCGGGCAGGGAAAGCTGAATCCTGCAATTCTAGGTTACAGTATAATTTTAGAAACTCTTTTCCATTATACCATTCTTTTATTAATGAGATCCAACCCAATTTAACTTAAAGATGAAAATTTCTTGAGAATTTGTGGAAAGTACCTAATATGTCGGAGGCCAGGAGTGTGTGATAAAAGAGGATATTTTCCTAGCGTTCATATTCTATATCCAGGCTCATAAAAACACAAAGGAAATCCAGTACAACAAACTTTATGTGCGTCCTCTCGTTTTGGTCTTTCTACTGGAAATGCTGCTACACTCTGAACAAATAAAAGGTTGTGAAGGTGACAAGCATTGTACATCACTTTGAAAACTCTTCATTTAGTGTGGGTGTGTCACGTTGTTACATTGTGTGACACTCCATATTATCGTGACAGAACTAAATGACAAAGTACTATTACCCCAGTGAAAATTCAGCATGGCTTATTTCCATTTTCTGCCTGGTCATATCCAGGTATTCCAGATGAACTAAGCAATGGATCAGCCTGTCAGCCAACAGAGGGGGGGGAAAAAAGATATATGCATATTTCTCAACTGTACTGTATTAAAAACTCAGCACAGCGGTGATGTTAGATCTGAATTTACCTCTATCAAACAGAAACCTGGCATTATCTCATTCTTCTATTGTAAATTATTGACATCAGAAATGATGAATCTTGAAATGAAGATTATAGATGAGAACTGTAGGCTTGGTAATAATATTTTTTGTTGCTATTATTCTTTCCATTTGAGGAGTGCAGAAGCCTTTACAAACATTAATGGATTTACCTTTATAACACTACTGTGAGGTATAATGCAAAGCTATTATTCCCCTTTTATAAATAAGGAAACTGAGGCAGTATGAAGTACATGTTTTACCTAAAATTGCATGTTTAAGTCCATTCAAAGTGGGAATAGCATTCTGACCCATGTATCAGAAGACTAACTTTTCTATCAAAAAGTTCCTGAATTCCTGAATTGTTGAGAGTTGCCAAAATATGGAATGGCCTTCCAAGGGAGGTGATGCTGTCCCCTCCCTTGGAGGTGTTCAAAAGGAGATTAGACAAGCACCTGGCTGGGGTTACTTGACCCCAGTGCTCTTTCTTGTCCAGAGCTGGGGGTCAGACTCTTTGATCTAATAGGTCCCTTCTGACCCTAGAAATCCATGAAATCTATGAATCTCCTTTCCAGCTTGTCTGTTGATGACTTGTCACAAACTGAGTATAACTAGTTTGGAAATGTTTTCATTTCTGACAAACCAAACATCCTGTTTCTAAATGCACAGAGATTATTCATAATCATGGAAAGTGAAAAATAAGGAAGTCTCATTGTTTTACTTGGCATTCATTACTCCTCCAGCGTTTTTCCGGGGTTGCCACTGAAAAAGAAAGATAATGCCATAGTTTTGTTGCCCTTTGCTAGAATAACCCTGTCTGCTTTTGCTTGTTGATTAGCTAGACTATCACCACACAATTTTGTGACGGCATCCCAACAAAAACCACAATGTGCTATGCTTAGTCATCATGCCCATGAAATTCAAATTGGGTCAATTAACTTGTTCATAGTTTCTGTCCCTCTCCTATCACCATACATAATTACTCTAAAAGATATTGCACAAAAAGACAACTTCATTTTCAGGTGCCAACCAAATGTTACTTTTGAACACTCTTGAACTCTGCCTCTCCCTAAATATATTTTGCAGGAGTCTAATATATACAGCATGTATCTCTTGATACTGTATCTCTCTCATATGCTTCTCACAAAAATCAATCTGAATCAATAAATTGTCCACCATCCTTGCACAGTATTTGTAGAGGTTCAAAGGCAGGAGCAATTATTGTTGAGGTTGAATTGTTAGGTGCCAGATAACAATATGTATGTTGAATCACTGCCTTTAAACATGGATACATTCATAGGTTCTAAGGAGTTTACAAGTCTGTAACCAGAACACTTGGACAAATTTTTACTGAAACCTTTAAGTAGGGACAGATTTTCAAAGTTTTCATGCACAATTCTCAACATAAGTTGATTAATATATGGACTGTACAAAAGCCTAATCCAAGCCCCTCAAATTCAATGAAAAGATTGCATTTGGCTCCTAGAGGCTTTTGGTTCCAACCTTCTTAGCATGTCCATATCATCATTTTGCTACCAAATTTACCACACATGTACACAAATTCCACCCATCTTGTTTACTCATCTCGATAAAGCAGGAATAAAGTCCTTTGGGCTCAGTTCTAACAAGGAAAAACAGGGTAATTCAAGAGTTCTAACAATTACAGTGTGTTGTAGCATTGGCGTTGCCCTGGCCTGCCTTCTTCCCCAGTGGAATACCGTTGTCCTCTTCAAGTCTCTGTCTTACCTGTACTAATGCTCTTAAATCTGTCATGGGGCATCTGTGGGTACTTTTTGACCCATGAGGCAAATGGCATGAGGCAAGCACGGAGTGCATGTCCTTTTGAACCTTTATTTTATGGTCGCCTGTTATCACAGAGGGCTGGACTCAGTGACTAGGTGATCTCTTCAAACCTGTGTTCCTATATCTTGAAACATTAGTACATGGCCGGTACCAAAATATATATAGAAAATGATGTAATAGAAAATCACACATGAATTCTCTCTCTCACACACACACAATTTGTATGGGACTTCCAAACAATCCCAAACAGTCGTGGTGCATACTCAATCTTGTTTAAAAGAAATAGGGATTTAATTTTACCTTGAGTCAGTATAGCCATGCATGGGTTTCTGATCCACCCACATTAAGTGCTATTCTAATAAACACATGGAAAATAATAACCATATATTTTTCTGGTCTTCAAAACACAAAAAAATAAGAAAATATGGAGCAGTAGAATGCAAAAACCGTGCATTGCAATAGCACCTACAAACGCTAGTCACAGATTGAGCCTCAATTGTACTAGGAACTCAAAAATAAAAAGAACAAGAAGTCTTTTCCCAAAGAACATATGGTGAATGTGGAAGACAGGAGACAGGCAGACAAGGGACTACAAGGAAACAAATACTGGTCAACATGAAATATGCAGATCCTATCTTGTCATGTGTGTACCTGAAGGACCTCAAATATCCAAGTGAATTTTTTGAAAAGTTATTCTATGGAATAACAGATTTATGAGTCATCCTAGCATATACTGACTGTCAGTATAGGTTGGAAAGAGGCAAATTAGGGTTAAATTGGGCTCTTTGTTTCATTCCTTTTCTCCTTTCTGGAGGAAAGACTGATTTGGTGATTCAGTAGAAAAACCTGAGGGCTGTCTGAGAAGTAAGTAAACAATAAACAACAGGTACATCATTCTGTATATGTTTCTTGGCATATGGAACTTTATACTTCCTTTTGATTTTATAATATCAGAGTATTAATTATCAGCAAGATCTCTGTTGTTTAACTACTAGTTCTTTTGCATTTTTAACTTTATTTTCTCCTGATTTAAATAATAGATGAGTATTTAAAAACAATTAACATTAAAGAGATAGCTTTTATGTAATTGTGCCAAGAATGACCTTTTAAAAATCTCTTTTTATCTGCAGAGATTGTTTTGGGTCTTTCTGACATGATTGATGCTGAGGTGAGAGGGAGAAGAAGCTAACTTCACTCTGAAAAGTCACAACAATAAAAATACAAGGGAGACAGAATATGATAAAGGTATGGACAGGGGTCATATGAAGAAACATGTTTCTAAACCTAGTATCATACTGTTCATTGTAAACTATTGTACTTACTTCCATAGCTTGTATTTTAGGTGCTAACTGCAATTTGGTTGTTTTTCCCCCCTCCCTCTATACTGTTCCAGTGTACAGAAAAACCAACAGAGCAGACCATTGAAAAAAGACAACATATCATCTTCTTCCCCCCGCCCTTGCCCCCACTACTGCAGGCAGAAGCGAGAGAGGTGATGAGAGGAATGGTAATGGGGCAGACAGTGGGGGGATAGACAGTGGGGGAGTCAGTAGGGGAACACATGGTAGGGTAGGTCTTGGCGGGGGGAGTAATGGATCATTCAGTGGGGGGGCATATGGTAGGTCAGTCGGTGGGAGGCAGGCAGAAGAGGGGGAAGGTAGTAGGGAGCAGGCAGCATAGAGGTGGTGGGGCAGGCAGTGAGAGGCAGGATGCTTACACCCTGACACCTGCCCCCCCCCACATACCCCTGCCATTGTGCTTGTCTCCTGCATCCTCAGACCCCCAATCCTCCTTCCCCTGTCGCTACTCTTCCTCCTTCCATGCTATATCTGCCCCCCACAGCCTCATGTCCCTGCCAACCCTTCTTTCCCCTACCCAAAATCTCTCCTTTTCTTTTGCTCCTCTCTGGCAGGCTCTGTCCCTGTTGCAGCCTGGGGCACTGAGCATGGCTCCAGCCCAGGCCCATAGCAGTGGCACAGAGTCAGTATTGCTGCTACTGGTCCAGACTGGAGCACATTGTCCATGCTCCAGGCTGCAGCAAGGATGGAACCTGAAGCAGAGGTAAGGAGGAGTGTGACAGAAGGAAAGAGATGGGGAGAAGAGGCACAGGGGAGGGAGAATGGGGGCAGTGGTGACTTGGGGCTGCAAAGGAGGAGTGGTAGGGGGTGCAGAGCAAGAGGCAGGCAGCAGCTGTGTCTCTGGATCCAACCCTGGATTGAGGCAGGAGCTGCAGCAGCTGCCTGCCCCCTGCCTCCTCATACTTAATTGTAAGGTAAGGGCCTTTTTATCCCATGTTAAATGAGGCGGGGAGAAACCTCATCTTCTAAGCCAGTAAATATGGTACTCAATCCCAAAACAATGCCTGGCCATGAGGGTTAAGTACAGACATTCAAAAAGCCTGAGGCAGAATCAATCTAAGTTATGAGGTTTTCTGTAGCAGCGTCGTTTAGTTCGGTAGTGAACAGAGCACACATTCACCCTTTGGTGGGGCGGGGCAAACTGTAGTCCAAGGTCCACCATTTTTAAACTAGTCTGTGCACACCAAACTTCTATTCTGTTACGGATATAAACCAGTTTCCAATTACTTATATTGGGAAAAGTATAATGTCTTTACCTGGCCTTCAAGGCTCGGGACAGAAATTATACATAAACCAGTATAAGTGATTGGAAACTGGTTGAAAACTGTAACAGAACAGAAATTCAGTGCACATAAACCACTTTTAAAATGGCCAAAACTGGTTGATAATAAATCTAGATGGTTGATGATAAATCTAGTATCAGATTTAACTGATTTAGGTTAAATCAGTTTATTGAACTTTTGTCCCAGATTCCCTCCTCTCCCCCGATTCAAGTTAACTCACAGTCCCCGAGCATCCCAGGATGCTTTGTACCTCCTCTGCACCTCCCCTTTCCCTCACCCTGCCAACAGGTTGGGTGAGCTAGCCTTGGTCCAGGCTGTCTGTTCCAGCTGAGCAGAGAAGTGTGCTGTAGTACCCCCTGGCTTATGGCCTGGGCCACTGTAGGCATGTGGCTCCATTCCCTGAATCAAAAGTAAATGGCTGTTCACTTGCTTATCCGTTCAATCTACACAGCTTAGACTAACCTATGAAGATTGGATCAATTCAGCCTCAGGCTTTTTGACTGTCTATACGTAGCCCAAGGGTTAACCCAAAACACAAACCTCCCTCTGATGTCTTCTGCTGATGCTTTCAATTAATTCATCTGGTTTGATACGTGTTTCTTTGGTTAAAGTTATGAATAACATTTATCTACTGAAGGGGTTTTTTTGAGGAAGAAGACTAGTGAGATGGATAGATGGATGATCAGAGACAGCCACCTTCCCATAATCAGCATATACTCCATCCTAGCATAGGCAGGAAATTTCTGAGTATGGGTCTTCCTACCATGTCTCAGTGTTAGCAGAAAGCGACCTTTAAAAATTTATATAACAGCTCAAGAAGCTCTAGGAATGAGCATGCCTGTGATTTAAGATCAGTATTTACAGAAAACAAAACTCTACTTCTCTTAATATTCACTAAGAGAAAGAAGGCAAAGAGCTATGAGCCATAGACAGCATGCAATTCATTACTACTGCAACAACAAACAGCCAAACAATCAGGTGTTTATTTTTCAGGATGCACAGTGGTTGGGAGAGAATATATATTATTCTCTGGAGTTCTGATGGAGCCTATAGGAAGCGCTGCACAACTCTCAACCCCCATGATCCAGACCTGAATACACCCCACAAATTCTAATAAATGGAAAATAGAAATAAATACTTTAACTCTATGGTGTAGGGTTTCGAATGGCTTTCTGAATCAGAAAGTGCTGCTCATATGTCTTTGTTATTTCCACACTATAATGTTGGTGCTCTGAAAGTCAGAACCAAAGTAAGATAGATACTTCAAGTAGCATAGACACTATGCTGCAAAACCAAGTATCACTGGTACATCCAGATTTATGGTAGGTGATGGCAGTAAAGTGAAAGCAAAACTGTTTGCAGAGTCTGTCTTGTTACCCATTATTGTGTTTGCCCTTTTTTTCTTGGTTAGCTAACACTGAAAAAAGGAAAAATGTAACTCATATATAGTATTAGAAGACATTTTGATGGTAAGGTCAATCAGACTACTTTACGTAGTTGAGGTATTTATGGCACAAACACTCAGTGTCTTTAAGGAAAGATTAGGTAAGTTTATGAGAGAAGTATTTTGTGGAATCCTTCCTGCTTCAATGAGGTTTGGGATGAGATGGCCCAGGAGGCCCTTTCTGAGTCTGTCAACTGCAGTTCTATGACCAAGGTCTTTTTTACAGCATTTTCAAAATACAAAAGCATGGTTATAAAATTTAATATGATACACAATGTAACCTTAATGCTGTCTTTTACAGTAAATGGCTAGCAAGTAGCACCAAGTTCTTGAACAACAGGAAGAAAACAAGCACATACAAAATTACTATGCAATTTCTCCACTAAGAGATATTAGCTATCACATTTGCAGTGTTTCATGGTCTGAGGCCGAGACTCTGCAGTTCCTGCTTATGTTGATGAATGTTTACTCACAGGAGTAATCCCTTTTGTGGCCAGGGTAGGGTTGATCAATGACTCCTGCCCCTCAGGGACTCAGCTGCCACACCTTTGTTGTTGGAAGAATGAAAAAAGTTGTTAAACCCTGACAGATCCTATAGTCAATCACCCAGTTGTTAAGCAAAAAAAAAAGTGGTTTTATTAGATTTCCTTATTATAGTTACAGCCCGCAGCCATTTCTCTCACGGCCCATGGTTTCACTTTCCCCTTTCCCTTCCCTGCCACTAGGGAGCTTACGTCCTAACCTCTCTTCTTCTTCTACTCCCTTTTGTAGGTCCTCACTGCCTACCTCAGTCTCTCAAGGAGCTTCCTCTGACACACCCACCAGGTAAATAATCATTATTTGGTATTCTTTCTAGTGCAGGGATCTCGCTGCGGTTTGCTTCACCCGGCACGTGAGGCTTCGTAGCTTCAGCTCCTGGTCCTGATCCATCTCCGATCGTGCTGGCCTCACTTCCTCTGGTCTCTTCATGTACTCCCAGAGGCAATTTGCTTCCCCTGATTTCCACTCTTTTGTAGCCCCAAATATTCATCCGCTGTATCTCTCTCCCTGGTGTGTAGAGAGGCGCAGCTGTGCCTCATGTCTGAGTCTTTGCCCTTTCCATGACCCAGTTCTCTCCCCACACACACCACTCAGGAGAGGAACCCTACCAAGAAACAGGGTTGACTATCACCCTGTTACACCTTAAAGTCAATGACACCAAGAAGGACTACCAAATCTGGATGTTTATTATGTATTTTCAGGAGAGCTCACGATTTAGTGCATAGTTTGCAATGCCACCTTTCGCCCAATCTACTTGATGCGGGAGGGAAAATAGGGCATCCCACTCATCCCCAGTTCACACAATAGTCCTATAAAGTTGTAATCAACTGGCATAATGTAGAATAACCTGAAGGCAGTACCAAGAAACTACATTACATCACCAGCATATTCTTGCATCCACCGGTAATAGATGGTGGAATTGCTAGCTCTATATAGTGTAGCAATCCTTTGACTAATAAAGTAGGTGTGCAAACAATGTAAGTGTGGAAACAGTAGAAATATAAAAGAGAGCAAGGACTGTCATTGAAACCCACCCCTGAATGCAGTCCCTGTGCAATCCTGACACCTAGTCAAGTAGGTCTCATAACTGAACAGCAGATGAAGCAAAACCCCAACCAAATAAATAAACCCAGACTGAAAAATATAATAGATGCAGAGCATTTTGCTGAGAGTAATGGAATTGTTGGGTAGAATGTTGTTAAAGGGTCCTTACATTAAGTGTGTTAAGGACTCTGAGGAATATATCATTGGTAACGTTTTCTCATATGTGAATCAAAGATAATCTTCTCCAAGCCAGTTATTTTTCTGAAGGGAGGGGTTGAGACAGAGCCCTACAGATACATCTTCATGAAGATAGGGGTCTACACAGTCAGCGATGATTAGTGAAGCATGTGCTTGCATGTCTAATGGGTTTAGGGAGAGGAAAGAGGAGAATAGAGCTGAGTGAAATGTCTTAGTCAAGATTTATTTTGCCAAAAAAAATGCAGACTTTCAGGTCAACAAAAGCAGGTTGTAAGATTCAAGTAAAATTTGTCAACTGTTTCCTTGAAAAAAAATGAAAAAGAAAATATTGAATAATCAGAGTGTCTTATTTAGATATCTTACAATGAATATTTCTACTTTTGACTTATAGCAGCATTTGTTTGTAAATATTCTCAAAGCCAACATGAAACAGTATTAAAACCACTTCAGAAAGTAACAAAACATTTCATTCAATTTCAAGCAAAATACTGTACTTGAACTGCAACTTTTTTTGTGTGTGTAATTTATGCTTTGCTGGCAGCAAAAAATTAAGAAAATTATGTTCTGGGTCAAAATTATGTTTTTCTTCAGTGTTCTGGTTTAGACCAAGAACACAATCCGCATTATTAGAACAGCCATAATGGAGAAAAAGCTACAAAAAGTCGGGGTGGAGGGGTTAAAAAATGGGTATGCCACTGCAGCCAGCAGGGGAAGGTGAGGTTAGATGCTTTAGTTCCCTTTCAATCTAAACTGTTAAGGCCCTGGTCCTGTAATTTGCCCTGTATGGAAAGAATTAATTGGAGACTCATAGCCTACATTACCCATAAGCTATGAACTCAAAAGCTAAGTACATCCAGTCAAAAAGCTCAAGGCAGAAGTGATTTAATATTCACAGGTTCATCTAAACTGTATAGATTGAACTAATAAGCAAGTGAACAGACATTCACTTTTGATTCTGGAAATGCAGCCACATGCCTGTGGTAGCCCAGGCCAGAAGCTGTGTGGGAGGGGTGGGGCACTAGAATAATCCTCCTTGCTTAGCTACAGCAGACAGTTTAGGCCAAAGCTAGCCTGCCCACCCTGTGGAGGAAAGAGGGTTGTGGGGGAGGTGCAAAGCATCCTGGGATGCTGGGGGACTATAAGTTAACTTGCATCTGGAAGGGATCTGGGACAGAAACTGAATAAACTGATTTAACCTAAACCAGTTAAGTCTGATACTACATCTATCCAAGTTTATCTTAAACTGGTTTTGGCCATTTTGAAAGCAGTTTATGTGAACTGCACTTCTGTTATGTTACAGATTTGAACTGCTTTCCAATGACTTACACTGATTTATATGTAATGTTTGTCCCTAGCCAAAGGTTCTGTGGGAGCCAGACGGCAAAAAGGCAATAGCCATAGGACCCTTCAGAATGGATTCCTTAATCACTAACATGAAGCTTCCATGCTGGGAATGGAAATTGTGCAGCCCCTCACTTTAGAGGCTCTGTTTTTGTCTGAAAATAATTGTCCTTTATTATAAGCCTGATTTTTAAACATACAGGCTTCTGTTTCTGAAAGCATGGGTGCTGAACTGGATCATATTTTCACAAAAGTAAAAAATGGTGAAATTTTACACCTGTGGGTTCTGCAAGTGGGGGTTTAAAAGCCAACCAAATTTATCTATTGATCTCTGTATTATTGTACAGAACATTTTAGTGTTTGGAAGATTTAGTTTCCTTGTATACAGAATGTATAAAGCAGCTCTCCAGCCTTATTTGTTAGGACAGTTGTATCCAACAGCTGGATTCTACCAGAAAAGCAGGGTCAATATAAGGACAGAGTGCTGAGTCTTTCTTGGGCTGATCCTTCTAAATGCCTGAGAGGACTGAGCTGTTTGAAAGTGAGTGAGTAAAGTATTCTCGTAGCATTAAGATGTTGGCCTTATATCGGGATCAGAAAAAAATGATGTCGGCTAAATCTTCTTACTCCCTCATTTGGGGTCATGGTCACTTGGTATAAGAACCCAGATTTGGAGAACATGATTCAGCCCTGCCTCTCCTGCATTGTAGGTCAGACAATTAACTGCTTTAATGAACGCTGTCTCTCTTGGGTTTTCCTTTTGAAAGATTTATACTTTGTTTAAATCTAATGTGAATATAGCTTTTAGGATGTAGAGACACTTGAAGTCTCATATGGGTAGCGGAGGAGAGGAGGAGAGAATATTTCAGATAAAAGGTTAGGGAGGCTGTGAGGAAAAGAAGCTTTTCCCCACTGTGTAGTTATCATTGCTGTTCAGCCAGAGGGGAAGTGGGCAGGGGAAGAGTGAAGAAATTGGGAGGGAGCTGCTTAGCATGGCATGTCATATCATGATAATGTAATTTATTATTTGTAATTAGGCTTTTGTATCAGGTGTAGGCCCAGCCAGTGTTAGCACAGCTCTTGTGAAAGCTCTCTTGTGTTAGTACTGCTCAGATACTGTGATCATAGGGAAGCAGGGTCAGAAGGGACCTTATGAGGTCATCTAGTCCAGTCCCCTGCTCAAGGCAGGATCATTCCTAACTAAACCATCCCAGCCAAGTGTCTTTCTAATCTCCTCTTGAAAGCTTCCAAGGATGGAGTTGCAGTTTGCCTAGGTAGCCTGTTCCACTGATAGACCACCCTCATAGTCAGAAAGTTCCGCCTAATCTCCATCTAATTTTTAATTGTCTGATCTACAGTGCAAGAGAGACAGTAATACTTGGCCTCTCCCCACCCCTCACCCTTTTATTTTTCCTTTTGGAATGAGGCAACCTCTCTGATTTATTTTTAAACAAGGCATGGCAAGTAATTAAAAAGTGGGAGTACAGGACCAGCTGTGGACTGAACCCCAGTCACCCACCAATGTCATCCTGTAACAATATCATATCCACTACTCTCCTTCACACATATTCCCCCTCCTACCCCAAGGGATCCTGTTTTTCTCTGTTTAAAAATGGCAAATTCTCTGATAAAAATTTTGCAGCTTCTCTGATTAGAACCCCCCAAATCCATGTTTTTCCATGGTTAAAATGAAAAGCCACTATATATATCAGTTGAACACGAAGTTTTATTGATATATTTACAATTTTAAAACAATGTGGAAGCCTACCAGTGCCTCAATCCTTATAATAAAATACATTTTAAATACCTATAAATTTTAGTGTTTGATTTGGGGTTTTTTATCATGGAAAATCAGAGCTCCTGTTGCTCTCTTCACTCACCAGGAAACGAGTCCAGCTGTAACTGTTTCCACCCCACCCCCCACTGCTTTGTGGCACTTAGCAGCCCTGTTATGCTGGTGTCCTGCCCATGCCATTGCCCCTCATTCCCAACCCACACCCCCAGACCTACTGGTGCCCCTCACTCGCCACCCCCCCCCCAGGTTTTTCTCCTTAAAATCTGGGTTTTACTGTGTTTCTGTGGTGAACACAATACCCGGATTCCTGCTGGTCACGTTGTTCTCCTTTAGGTGCTTCACAATAGATTCCTTGAGGACATGCTCCATGATCTTTCCATGTATAAAGGTCAGGGTGACTGGTCTGTAGTTCTCCAAAGCCTGTTCCTTCCCTTTCTTAAAGATGGACACTATTTTACCTTTTCCAGTCATCTGGGACTTCACCCAGCCTCCAGGAGTTTTCAAAAAGGATAGCTAATGGCTCCAAAATTACTTCACAAAGTTCCTTCACAGTACCTTAGGGTGCATCCCATCTGGGCCTCCTGACTTGAAAGCATCTATCTTCCCTAGGTAATCCCAAACCTATTCTACTACTGTAGACTGTTTGTCTCCTTCCCTACCTTTGCTGCCAACTGCTTTGTCATTTGGTAGTTGTTGCTATCTGTGAAAACTGAAGTAAAAGAAGTCATTATATACTCCAACCTTCTCTGCATCATCCATAACTAGATTGCCTTCTTCATTCCACAAGGAACCTATGATTTCTCTGGTCTTCCTCTTAATTTTGACATATGTAGAATCACACTTTTTGTGTCTCTTGACAGCTGCATCTCCAAATCACACCTTGGCATTCCTAATTTTTCCTTGCATGCCTGTGTGATATTCTTATACTATTCCTTCGTACTACCACCAAGTTTCCACTTCTGAGTTTCAACTCATTGAAGAGACTGCTGTCTAGTCAGGCTGGCCTCCTGTTGCCATTCTCATGTTTCCATTGCATTGGGATAATTATTAATTAGTACAGCCTCCTTAAAGTACAGCCCGCTGTCCTGGACTTCTTTTCCTGTCAGACTTTTTCCTCCAGGGGGATCCTGCCCACCAGTTCCATGAGTTTGTTGCAGTCTGCTTTTCTGAAGTCCAGTGTCCTTATTTTAATATTTTCTCCTTCCTTCCTCCCCTTAGGATATTGAACTCTATCATTCATGGTCACTGTCATCCAAGTTACCCTCCATCTTCACATTCTTAAATAGTTCATCCCTCTTTGTAAGCATGAAATCAAAAAGAACCCCCTAGTTGGCTTCCCTACCATCTTTGTCAAAAAGTTATCCCCAGTACACTGCAGGAATTTGTTAGACTGCTTGTGTACAGCTGTGTTTCTCTCCCAGAAGGTGCCTCAATAATTAAAGTCCCCCACGAGAACCAGGTCCAGTGGTTTGGCTGCTTTCATAAATTATTTAAAGAAAGCGTTATCCAGGAAGCCTGTAGCAGACACCCACCATAACACCCTCCCTGATACTCTCCCTTTTGACCTTTGCCTAGAGGCTTTCAGCAGATTTACCTTCCACTTTACACTGCACCTCAAAACATGTGTACATAGCCCTTATATGTAGGGTAACATCTCTTCCTTTCCTCCCTTGGCTGTTGTTGCTAAACGAGAGAAATCATCTATGATTGTACTCTAGTCATGTGAACTATCTCACCACATCTCCATAAAACACATTTACATCATAATTCTGTGCTTATATTAGGAACTCTAATTCTCCCTCCGGCCCCTTCCCAGAATTTTTTATAATCACCCAGAACTTTTTAAATGTTACACTATGCCAAAATGCTATGCTTTCTTTCTCAGGCATTTTGCAGGTGAAGAGGGAACATTTGGCCCTAAGAGAAACTGTTTTAAGTGTTTTGCCTTTTGTAAAGGATACATGCACCTTATGAATCGCTTTGCAAAGCAAGGGGACACCATGTTTCAAGTTTCATTAATGGGTCTTTCTTTCTGTTTCACATACATTTTCAAATGTAAAAAAAATTCTCACCGAACCTTGCCTTTTTGTATGTGCAAACAGTGATAATGCATGCAAAAGTTTTAGCCATTTGGAGGATGATGGGATAAGAAGTGTAGGCTTAGAGCTGGCATGTGTATTCTGTTTATAGTCATCTGCTGACCTGCTTGCTGAGGAGGTAGGGAAATAATATTGTGTTCTTTTAGGGCAATCAAACCCCATGAGGCAATAAGACAAGGTATATTGATAAGCAATGAGACAGAATCTGCACCAGCCCTCCCCACTTCATACAGTCTTCTGACTACAGGAAGTCCTCATGCTGCTAGTTTTTATAAAGTGCTACTACCTGATGGAAATAATAACCTTCCGTCTCAAGGTGTTCAGATATCACACTGAGGCATGCTTTGCAAGAACCAAACATATACACAGTATGTGACTATCTACAAACAACCATGCTAAAGAGAAATAAAGGGGAAAGCAGATGTGCCAGGTGAAGACACCTAAGCAAATATGATGGAAGCTGGCAGATGCAACTGCTATTTGGAGGAAGCACTGGCATAACAACACAGTTGGCCACCATAGGCAATGGTGATTTACAGCTACCAGCATGACAGCATAGCAGTAGTCCCCTCCCCCATGGCCCCAAGTCAGTGCCTGGGATAACTGCTCCAGTTGCTTCATCCTGGTCACACTACTAGGAGGAGGCATACATAGCCATATCCTAGATTGCAGACTCTTCAGAACAAGTAACTGTTTTCTAGTTTGCAATCAATAACTAATAATACTTTGTCTACACATAAGCATGCTGTCATATTTTTCTCAGCCCCTTTTATACTTCTCTTATGTTAATTCCATATATTCAACCTCTATGCAGAGAGAAGTAACAGTATTGGACATCTATTACCAGTAGTGATCTCAAAGACCTTTGCAAACGTTAATTAGTGAAGTTTACCAACACTTTATGCAGTAGGCAAATACCACTATGCCCATGCTACATATGGAGAGATTGTGATACTTAAAGTTCAAGGTTGCTCAAAATAATGAACACCCAAAGGAGTCAGTGAAAGGGGAAGAACCTTGCAAGATTGGACCTTTGATATTAAATGATTTTTCTTCCTCACTTTTCTCTCCAAACTTTGGGAAAGACCCAGTTTAGGGCTACGTAAGTCAGTCAAAGAGCTGAAAACAGCCCAGGAGATTTGACTACCAGTTGCAATTGATAAATTATCCTTGTTAAAGTTGAACAATACCAAAGAACAAAGAATAAAGGTAAGCTAGTACATTTTCCATGCTAGTAATGCTTCATGCATACTTTCACTGTTCTTAACTGTGCTGGATGTTTGTTTGATGAAACAATGAATTTCAGAAAAGAGAAAAATAAGAACTTTTAAAGATAATCAAAACTGTGCCTGCATACTTTACCGTAGGCAGCAGAGAATAAGCTTCTGTACTCTTTATTTTTAACATGTAATTTAACGCAGGCCTAATGACTGTCTCGAACATACTTGCTTTAATCGAAATTGTTCAAGCTCTGCGCTGTGACAAGGGCTCACAAGCTACCAGCAGGGCTGTCCATTTTCCCTGCTTCTGCAAAGAAAAGAAAAGGAGGAGGGAAAAAAAACCTCTTGAACTTATGTTGCTATTGATGTGTAATATACAATAAAAAAAACAGTTAAATTTCAATTACCCACAGGTAATTATAATTTTATTGTTTGACTGTACTATAGGGATTTTTGTAATTCCCAAGACTAATAATTTTCTATAATTTTACAGGTTGTCAAATAAACTATTAAAGATTATCTTTGAAAAGGATTCTGCAATTGTAAGGACATATCATACTGTTCATGTACATTATTAGTAATTAGAGATCCCTGGATAGTGAAATATCTGCACTGTATGCTAGCCGCTGGATACCATATTTTCTCACAGCCTCCTGTAATCCTGAACCAAAGCTTTCCAACTTCTCATCCAATGCAACCATTGTAGCCTGAATCACATCCAAACTTTTATTAATATTCATTGAGCTCCCATTTAAGCAATTCTTGTGTGTTCAATAAGTTAAATTTGTGCTTCATGATGGAGTAAAAGCAAAGGCACACAGTTCCTTCCTAAATCAGTGGAAAGAATCACAAAAAGATTGATTCTGATGTCAGTTCCATTGGTGAAAGCGTAGAATAATATCAGTGAAATAAGTGCTTATACTAGACTAAATTGTCAGAATCTGATCAGAATGTAGATCCTTTAGTAGATGCATTTTTGTTTTGAGTTTAGCTGGATAAAGTATCCATGTCATTCCCCCTTCCCCCCCCCAGGGTGATTGTTAGGTTGAATAATCATCCTAAAAATATTCCTAACATAAAATTGAAAATATAGTAGGGATATCTTAAAATTTGTCTTTGCTGAATAAACTCCTTCTGCCAGATAGAATGCTTGGTATCAAAATAGTACTTTCTCAAGCTGAAATTGACTGTATTGATGCTTGAATGGAGAGATGTAGCACAGAAGGCAGTTAGTATTGCTCTTGCAGTACATCTTAAGTACCTTCCAAAACAGAAGTAGCCACCATCCCTGCCCTGAAGATCATACTCTCTGATAAGCCAAGCAAAGAGAATGAGAGGGATGAGACACTGGGCAGGTGAAACCAATGTCTGGTTAGTTTTCTTATTATTATTATTATTATTTTTAAGTACTATTGGCCAGAAGAAAAGGAAGGACAAATTAACAGGTATTTAGTAATGGAGAAAGAGAAAGGGGAGCATGGATGGGGACAGGGACACTAAAAAGGAGGGAAAAGAAATGGGTAGAAGGAAGGAAAGACAGAGAATGGCAGCTCTTGGAAGTGAGACTGATGATAAAGGGGACATGTTGGGAAAAGTTTGAAGGTGTTCATGGTGGCAGTAATAGTTAGACAACTCAGATTATAATTTAATTTTGACAATGGGTTCTGAAGCTTTGGCTCATGACTGTTTAAAGGAGTTGCAAACATCCTGTTCTTTCCATAACACCAGGTGGATGGATGGATCTCTCAGGGCTGGCTGGGCAGGTCCCATCATGAAAAATGTCAAGAAGCTGGTATAGATTATAGCTGGCATTGTAGTCAGTACTGGAAGCTAAAGAGCACCAAGAGTGACACTGAACACTGTAACCAGAAATCAGACATCCTATGGCTTTTTCCTCCCAGTCATAAGGCATCTGGACTCCAAGGCTAGGGACAGAAGTTATACATAAACCGGTTCAAGTAATCAGAAACTGGTTTAAACCTGTAACACAACAGAAATTCAGTGCACATAAACCAGTTTCAAAATGGCTGAAACTGGTTTATGATAAACCTGCTGGAATTTAGTATCAGACTTAACTGATTTGGGTCAAACCAGTTTATGAACCTTCTGTCCTAGTGTCTTTCCTGGTCCAAATTAAATCACAGTCCCTCAGCATCCCAGCATGGTTTCCAGCCCTGGGCTGGGCTGGGCTGGGTTGTGCTGTCTGCTTCAGCAGAGAAGGGTTGGGAGGTGGGGAGGAGGCAGGAACTGGTGCCATAAGAAACCCCAGCTAGGGTCTGGAACCAGGGAACAGGGTTAAACTTCCCTTCCCCAGAATGCAGAGCTCCCCTGCTCTGCTAAAAACATATTGCTGGCTGCAACTGTGGACTACAAATCCCAGAGGCACCTGGAAGCAGGAAGAGGAAGTGACAAGGAACCCTGCAGAGTCCTGCTGCTGTGATTCTGGACTGCAAATCCCAGAGACCTCAGGGTAGCAGGAAGTGGAAGCAAACAGTCCATACTGGCTATGTGAGAGAGCCATACCCTCGCACCCCTGGCTTCTGGCCTGGGCCACTGCAGGTATGTGGCTGCATTTTCTGAACCAAAAGTGAATGTCTGTCCAGTTGTTTCTCAGTTTAATCTCTGCAGCTTAGACTAAGTTGCAAAGACTGAATTGATTCAGCTTCAGGCTTTTTGACTGTCTGCACTTAGCCCTTAGCAGCAGTGGGTTAGTCTTCAGGATCTAACCCTCCAGATGATCTCCCAGTCTTCTTCTGAGCCCACTTATCCAATGATAAGCAAACTTACCAGTTTTCTGCTCTGAGTAGAAAAATCAAATAACCAGCAGTTACCAGGTGATAATATCCTACTTCCCTAGGAGTCATATTTTTCAAGGAGGTATTTTAGTCCAAACCCTTCAAAAGTATTTTTAGGAAGTTTGATGGTAGAATGAGATGGGGTCAGAAAGACCTTGTATAATATACAATATACAAGGTCCATCTTGGAGAGCATTATGTATAAAATAAAATATAAAATACCTTACAGGTGGCTCAGTAAGTCTTATGCTGCTGGATATTCACTGAGGAGACAACAAAAGTTCTATTTTTACCACGTTGTTTTTTAACACCATCAACCCCTGGAAATAGTCATTTGTTTTTTTAGTCTCTTGGACTGCTATGTGCTGAAGCCCCTGTGCTGCAGAGAACTTCAATGAATAAACATTTCTTTATGTATTAAATTCCATCTTAGACCAATCTCAGGACATAAGGATTTTCATGGATCTCATTTTCACTGGGCCCCAGCCCTGCCTCTATTTGCTATGTGCCAGTTTAGACATGTGCGCACTACTCTGGTCACGCTTCCCACACTGAAATAGACAGCAGAATAAAGTGTACTCCTAGGCATTTTACTTAGTGTAGGAAATCTGGACGGGGTGGATTAAGTTGAGACATAGCTGGGTCTGGGACAAAGTGGAAGCAGTGATTTGTGGTTGCCACCACAATCATGAACGTGAATATTCCGCTGTCAGCAGCAGCAGCTTTCCTTCACCCTGCTTCTCCCCCTTAAATCAGCATCTGAGGCAGTTGCCCCGTATCAGTCCCCCCAGTTATGCCACTGGGGCTGTAGGCCTACTTTGAGCCACTATAGCCTAGAGTAGCACAAAAACAGCAAGCTATTGGACTATAATGAGAACAAGAACTTATGTTTTAACTGATCATATTTGTTACAAAAAAAAATTTCACAGTGTAGTATAGTTATACATTTAGCTGATTCTTTTTTAATGCTCAACAGTCTTACTATCCCTGCAGCCATACAAGTGTGTGTATGTGGGAGGTGGAGGGTGAATACCATCTGAAATACTGCAGATCTTGATGATGAATTTCATTTTTCTTCCTCTCATGTCTGCTTCTTTGCACTCTATCCACTAATCCATCTCTGTGGGGCTACACCTACCAGCTACCACTCCAAACAGTCAGCATGTGACACACAGACACACACACACACTCTCTCTAATTTTTACACATCTGTCATTATTTCCCCTTGTCACGGGGTGGGGCCTACGGGCGGCCGTGATCCCACTAGGTCCCCCTGCCGTGCCAATTAGGAGATCCAGCACCCTCTTAATTCTCGCCCACCATGTCTTTGATCTTATATAGGTTTATATGGGAGGCTGCCTTTGGTCTCCTAATTTCTATGGGTGACCTGGTGCACCCCAGCCTTATGGGCTACACATGCCTTCTACCTCCCCTTTAGCACGCCCCAAGCCTCGCAGCTATTCCTGACGTTCTTGGGTCTCCAGCCTTATACTAGCCCCTCCTGGGCTTTACTCCTGCAGGCTGGCCCCCCCTTGGGCCTATGCCACACGCTTCCCTTCGCCGGGTCCTGTCTCTGCACCTCTTGCGCTCTTGCCCCTTGCTGGCGCTTGTGTCTGCGCCTCTCACACTCTTGCCCTCGCAGGGCCTGTCCCATGCCAAAACCGCACCCGGGCTCAGGTGGCGCGCAGCCGTGCCTGGCCCCTTGACCCTTCTCGGGGTCTTTATGTCACGCACTTCACACGCCGCTCGCGCCCTTGGCTCTCTCGGAGCCTGCTCCCGCGCCGCTCACGCCCTTGGCTCTCTCCGTTGAGCCTACGCACCAGCCCTGTCTTGGGCTTTCACCGGCGCCGGGTCTCAGGTGGCACGCAGCTGTGCCTGGCCCCCTGACCCTTCGCAGGGTCCTACGCCCTCACTGGGCTGAGTACTGTCCTCTTGGGCTGGGGTCTCAACCCCACACCCCGCACCACACTGGTGCCCAGCTGCCGAGCCTTCCCGGCACTGCTCGGTGCCCAAACAGGGCACCCAGGAAACCCCCGGACTGCTGGGGATCTCTTGTGAGGCCTCCTCACACCCCTACAGCCTCACCTGGTCCTCCAGATGATATACACAACAGAACCATAAGCCTGCCGGCCATCACATAAAGTCCAGGCCCTCCTGGCTCTCTGGCCAAAGCCTCCCGGTCAGGCTTCTCTCTGCCTTCACCATAATGCATCCCTCTATGTGCTCAGGCTGCACTGCTTAGTTTAACCTTCCTGCAGCGCTCTTACCCCTCAGGTTGCCAGAAGGGAACTGCCAGCCAGGCTCCGGCCTGGCTGTTTATAAGGGCCCGGCCCTGCCCCCTTCTGGTCATGTGACCACCCTGGTTGCTCCAGCAACCCGCACCTGAGCTGCCCTGGTGATTGGCAGCTCGGCCTATACTACCACCGCCAGTAGCAGGCACCCTGGTGCCCTGCTACACTCCTTAACACATTCTTTGTCTCAAGTAGAACCTCAGAAGGAGCACTGGTGATACCTGCTGACAATTGGATACTGAAGGCAATTAAAAACAGAATTAACTGATAAAATTAAAGCCCTGCTTTCTTTTTGTTTGTCATATGACTACAAATATTGTCGCTTCCATTAATATTAATTGCTATAATTATCAATGTTCCTAATCCTTACACATTTTGTTGAAAAGTTACTCTTAGCTCAAGAATATAATTGTTAAGTCATGAAAATGTTAAGTAGCAGCCAAGCAAGTCCAAAGTATTAATAGCAAACTGTAGTTTATCCAAGGATTAGACTTTTAGCAATACATAATCACCTCTTCATTTTTTTATCCACATAAAATATCTTCTGTCTACTACTACACTTCTGCATACTTGTCCTTGTAGTATTCAGCTTTCAAGAATTAAAGGAGAGGATAGAAAGTAAATATTCTTTTGCTGTTGCATGCCTTACCTCAAGATAAGTCACTGCGATAAGAGTTATGTGCCCTAAGCTGAAGGCAATGTCAAGGTCAATTATCTCATGCTGGAAGCCCTAATGCAAGATACTTTTGTGATCAGAATAATATGTGTAACATTGTGAAGCCTTTGTTTTAATATTAGGAACAGCAAATCCACTTTCTCTAGACTCCTTGACACACTGTCTCTCAATTTTGAATATCACAGATTATTCTAATAATAGAAAGGAATCGGCTGCTGTAATGTGGCCATTTGCGCAGGTTTTCCTAGCTTAACGTAACTTACAGTATATAGTGGAAATGGAAGCTGACTGAGGAGATTTTGTAGCATTCTATGTCATTTTATCTCTTTTCTTAGTGGGTTAGCAAATCACTTTTAACATTATGTTGTCTGCTTCATAGAAGTATTTATTCAATTCGCTATATAGGAAAACAGGAATAATTTAAAAGTTCTTTACTTTAATTCATGTTCTTTACTTTAACACTGAAATCTATTGGTGCATGTTATTTATTATACAAGTAATAGCATGAGAATCTTTTCACCTTTCTCTGCTACTTTCTAAATTTTGTAAGGTATCTTAGTAAATAGATAATAAAATGCATGAATATAAAATAAATAGAGTCTAGGGATTTTCAAGCAAAAAAAAATCAAGAGTCTTGTTTGCTTTTGGGTTTTTTTGCCCACTCTTTGTGTCAAAGTGTCATTTTCTAGGTACCAACCATATCACTGAAGAGGATGAAATGAGCAACAGTCCATTCACTGCTGGCTGGAAATGCAAATCCTCACCTGCAGGTTTGGGGTTTGGCGTCAGAAGGTTCCAAGTTCCGGGCTGTCGTGTCATCAGAAGTTGAAATCTCTGCATGATTTTCCAGGTTCAGTGTTAAAGCACATTGCTTGTACAAAGAAGGTTATCTTTCTTTTTAAACATTTCCCCCCTTTTTCTTTTGTATAACTGTACCATACAATAGTGACCAATGTCAGGGGAAGGAATTTTCCCAGAAGATTAAAATTCATATACTATTTAGTCCAAACAATAAGTGATCCCCTTCTAGAGGGCAGAGTGGCAAATGCTTTATTCCATACTGTAGTGTATCAAAAGCCTCAAGGTAAATTATTATATCTTGTCAATTGACTGTGGCAGTGCTGAAATATAATCCACACTACACATCTCCATCATGCAAAAAAGAAAAGAAATAATATACAATAGGCAGGATAGTCTCTCACTTTTGTTTGTGAGTTCCTCACTTGCAGGGAACATTATCAAAAGGGACTCAAACAATTGGTGCAATTAGAAGATAAATACAATCATTTTGCAAATTTCCAATCCTTTCACCAATTCTTACCTTAATGTAAAAGAAAAACCGTAAGTGAATGGTCAGGAAGTCTTTAATCTACTCTCTCTTCAGCTGTATGGTTCTTGTTAACTTCATTAAGCACAAGCAACACAAAACCTTGATGATATACCCTCTAGTTAATAAAACAAACATAAACAAAGCTCAGACAGTTTTCCAGTGTAAGAAGGATTAATCACAAAAAAAAATAAATGAATACAGGTCCATAAAGCAATGTTAAGGAAATGGCTTGGATATAAATTCAGAAAGGAAAAAATTAGCAGAGTGAAATTTATATTAGGAAAAATATGTATGAAATATGTATTCAGCCATTCAGTGTACAGGTCACTGAAGAATACCTGAATAAAATCCTGGTGCCTTATTGAAGTCAAGATTTGACATAGACTTCAATTGGGGTCAGGGGTACCTTGTGCATGTTCAGCCGTTGTACTTGTTCAGTAGTTGGATATAGTCTACGGCAGAATTTTTGAGAAATTTCAAAACCTAATCCTGATCATAATAATGGATCTTCAGCACATACTGATATTATTATTACTGTTGTTTATTTTTATTTCCAAGGAAATTTTTGAGTTCTTGTGGGGACCTGGGAGGAGGGGAGGATTCAAAGTGTTAAAAGCTTTCAGCCAAATACCTAGGGATTTTCATGGAAAACTAAAAGATTTTGGCCAAAATCTTACTTTATTTAGTTGGAATATATTGAAGAAAAGCTATTATTTTTCATGAAAAAAAATAGTTAAAAATCCTGATTTTTATATTGAAAAGTAGTTTCAACTTTTTTTTTTTAAATCAATCCTGCTCTTGGCCTGCTCTTAGCCTTATTACTATTTGTACTCCGTTAGTGCCAAATGCCTTCAGCTGAGATTGTGAAATCATTGTATGAAGCACTGTACCTGCCCATAGTAAAAAACCATGCCTGCCCCAGAGTCTTAGCCTAGGGACAGACATTCAAAAAGCCTGAGCCTGAATTTATTCAATCTTTACGGGCTAACGTAACCTGGCAAGGCTGACTAGGCTGAACCAGTTTGTAACCATGCAGACATCCCCTCTGGACTGAAAAAATGCAGGGACATGCCTGCAGTGGCTCAAGCTAGAAGACAGGGGGCACTAGAACAAACCCTCCCTTCCCTTCTATAGCGCTGAGCTGAGGAGCTATGGCCAGGCCCCAGCAGGACGCTGTGATTAGGGAGGGGATCTCCTGCCTGGCTGCTCCTGACCAGTGAGGGAGCTAGCAGGAATTTCATAGATTTCACAGATTTCATAGATTTTTAGGGCTGGAAGGGGCCTCAGTAGATCATTGAGTCTGACCCCCTGCCCTAGGCAGAAAAGAGTGCTGGAGTCAAATGACCGCAGATGGGTGCTTGTCTAGTCTCCTTTTAAAGACCTCCAAGGTAGGGGACAGCACCACTTCCCTTGGAAGCCCATTCCAGATTTTGTCAACCCTCACTGTAAAGAAATATTTCCTAACATCTAATCTAAATCTGTTCTCTGTCAGTTTATGGCCATTGTTCCTAGTAACCCCAAGGGGCACCCTGGTAAACAGAGTATCCCCTATCACTTGCTGCTCCCCACCCCGTCCCCTCTAAAGAATTTGTAGATGGCCACAAGATCCCCTCTCAGCCTCTTTTGCAGAAGCTGAAAAGATTCATGTCCCTCAGTCTCTCCTCATAGAATTTTACCTGCAGGCCCTTAACCATACGAGTAGCCCTCCTCTGAACCCTCTCAAGGTTATCCACATCCCTCCTAAAGTGCGGTGCCCAGAATTGGATGTAGTATTCCAGCTGCAGTTTTACCAGTGCTGCATAGAGGGGAAGTATCACCTCCTTAGACCTGTTTGTGATGCACCTTCTAATACATGAGAGTGCAGTTGGCTTTACTTATCACTTCATTACATTGATGACTCATACTCATTTTGAAGTTGACTATGACTCCAAGATCCCTTTCTGCTGCTGTGATGCTTAGAAAGTCACCTCCCAGTCTGTAGGTGTGTTGGTAATTCTTTCTCCCTAGATGCAACACATTGCACTTATCTTTGTTAAACTGCATCTTATTCTGTTCTGCTCACTTTTCCAATCTGTTCAAATCTGCCAGAATCCACTCTCCGCCCTCCAGTGTGTTTACTTTGCCCCATAATTTGGTGTCATCCAATTTGGACAGAGTGCTTTCTGTACCCTCATCTAAGTCACCGATGAAGATACTGAACAGTACTGGTCCAAGGACAGAACCTTGGGGAACTCCACTACCCACATTTTTCCAGGTTGAAAATGACCCATCCACCATCTGCTGCATGCGTCCCATAAGCCAATTCTCTACCCACCTGACCATGTAAGAATGCACATCACAACTGCTTAATTTATTTGTAAGAATGGGATACGACACTATGTCAAAGGCCTTTTAAAAATCTAAGTAGATAACACCTACCTCAGTTCCTGCATCTAAGCATTTTGTGACCTGGTCATAAAAAGAAACAAGGTTAGTCAGGCAGGATCTACCTGCTATGAAGCCATGTTGGTTGCCTTTCAGCATTATTGTCCTACTGAGCTCCTACTGGTAGTTACACAGCATTTAGTTACATAGCAGGGAGTTACATGTGTTACACAGGGAGTTGATAGCATTTATCAGCCATCAAGAAAACAAAAGCCACATTCATTAGTTCAACCTCTTCTTAAACAACTTTTTTCAAGGAAGGAAGGGAAGGACATTACCAGCTGCTCTGTTGATTAGCTCCAAAAAGCCCTAAGCAGACACTGTCCTGTCTGCCTTTGTCCTGTCTGCCTTACACAGACACCTCTCAGCATTACCTAGCATACCAAATGCTGGCTATGGTCCATGCTGTGGGAGAGGAGAGGGGGGATCCCTGCTTGAGCAGACAGTGGTAGGGAAGGGGAGTGGGAATGGGGAAGCCAGGCAGATCCTGCTGTGCCTGCAGTCTCTGCTGGAGCTCCAGCTAGAGAGCAGAGGGGTGAGGACAGCCCAGCTCTGGAGCAGAGATCCCCACCCAGGGTTGCAAAGCCTCTGGGATGCTGGGGGACTCTGGTTTAAGTTAAACCAGGAAGGGGTCTGGGACAGACATTGTATAAACCTGTTTGACTCAAATCAGTTAAGTCTGTTACTACATTCAACCACATTTATTTGAAACCAGTTTCAGCCATTTCAAACTGGTTTATATGCACTGAATGTATGTTCTGTTACAGGTTTAAATCAGTTTTTGATCACTTAAACCAGTTTGTTTGTAATGTCTGTCCCTAGCCTTACAGTCTAAGGGCCCAGTTCAGGAAAACGTACAACCTCCTGCTTAAATCCATGAAGTATCTTCCTTGAATAGAGATTCCTTCCCAAATTTAGTCTGAAATAAAGGGGAAAAGGGAGGTGTGATGGAGGAGAGGAAACAGACACAGATGGTGAAATGGTTTGCCCAAAGTCACTGCAGAAGTCCTAACTCCCAAACTAATAACTTTTTTTATTGTACCACACTGGTGTACTTCTTTCTGTGGGAGTAGAAGGAGAGGGATTTCTCTCAGAGTAGAACTGGGCTTTTAAGGCAGTCCAGCCTGGGGAGCAGTGGTGGCCAACATAATGAAAAGTCATTTGGCTGCTTTGGTGAAGACATTAATGTAGTGTATGACCAAGATAAAGAAAAATGGCAGTGGATTAACTTTAACGTTGACTATCTGCACTAACAGCTTTTTCATAAAGCACCACGGCATTTGTTCTGACTGGACCCCCCACTTTCTCCAGCCTGTATTTCTCTGTAAATCACAGCCAGATGTCAACTAGTGATCTAACTAAAATTGTTACTTATCATGGGTTAAGCAAATATAATTCTTGTCAGATACATAGTCAAAATTCTAGGTTTAAGCCAATCTATTAATGCTTATGTTTCATTAAATCAATATAGGCATGCCCACACAAGACGCTTTATGATGCAGTAGAGCAAATTACCCCATAGTAAGCATCACCATCTACATGTGCAGATCCTTACTGCTCGGTAATTTGCTACCTTCAAATGCAAGTAACAAATTAACTGCCAAGTAATAACTGCACAGTAAGGAACATGTAGATGGCCGGGTGGGATCAACTTTGCTTCTGGTCAGCTAGGCAACAAGGGGCGGGAGATTGCTCCCTGCCTGAGGGGGCTGCCTGCTGCTGGGGTGGGCTCTGAAGCCAGTACCCCATGCTCTTTATCCATGTGGGCAGGAATAACACAACTCAGAGCAATCCCAGACAGGTCATGAATGACTACAGGGCTCTGGGAGCAGGGCTCAGAGGGTTGGGGGCATAGATAGTTTTCTCCTCAATTCTGCTTACGGGCCATGGGCATTGGAGGGAGAGAAGAACTGTAGAAGTTAACAGAAGACTGCAGCACTAGTACTATTATGAAGGCTTCAGCTTCTACAACCACAGTCCATACTTCAGAAACAGATGCAACGATTTGTTGGGAAGGGACGGCCTCCACCTCACTCAAATGGGGAAGAAGCTCTTCTCAGCCAGAATGGCTGACCTGTTTGACCAGGCTTTAAACTAAATATGCCAGAGGATGGGTGGATAACAACCAGTGCAAGCCCACCTGTCCTGGAGTTGGTAAACCAAGCTCACGGTGTAACAGTGGTGCGGCCGGGTGGTGGCAATTGGAACGAACAGGCGGGATTATAGGCGGTGGAGTGTGAGCTGCACGGAACACACGTGTAAGTTAAAACAAGGATGATTTATTTACTCACGCTTGGTAGCGGAGGCCCAGATGCTTTTTTCAGTTACAGTTTTGGAACGCGAACAAACAACAAAGGAATCTGTCAGCTCACAGGTTCACCAGCAAGCTCTTGCTATCTAGCCCTGGAGAGCTAGGGGCGGCTGCCTGCTGGCTAGTCCCAGAGCTGGTCGACAGCTTATACAGGGATGAACGAATAACAAAACAAGAGCTGTAACTCATCGTGATGAGACGATGTTTGGGTCGAGAGTGTGACGCCAGTCCAAAGGACAGTCCGTAATCGAGGAGAATGAAGAAGACGAAGCCGAGGTCGGTTGAAAGCCAGGTAAGTAGAACGAAGCTGAGATCAGAGTGCCAAAGGGATGATCAGAATCGAGGTCTAAGTCCAAGCCAAAACAGTTCTGTAACCAAAAGTGTCAACACGAGGTAAATGAAACCGAAGGGGGTTAATCGCAGTGTAAAGCTGTGAGGAGAACCAGGGTTTAAATCCCAAACTCGCCCTCTCACAGTTCCTGCTAAAAGCAGCCTCTGCTAGAAGATCGAGTAGCTCTCTCTCTCAATTCTCACACTAACGACACCTCCAACACCTGCAACGCCCTCACCTCATTGAGGGTCCACGGCCCTTTATAGTTTCCCTTTAGCCAATCAGGGAACCGCTAAGGAGGAAGGTTCTAGACTGATTACCTCATGGAAATTCTGACTAAGCCTGCGCAAAAGTAAGAGCTGCGAGGCAACTGAGCCTGCACGGGGCCAGAAAGTAGGTCACCTGTGATTGACAGCTAGCAGGTCATTCAGGGGGCACAGGCTGGAGGCCTGTCTGCGTTCGACAGTTTCAACTCCCTGTGATGGCAGCACCAGGTTTAAGATATTTCCTTGACACCACCAACCATCAAGCACAAAGTCAGAAAGTCTGGCTACATTGGGGA
>NW_017729022.1:185003320-185022549 GCF_001723915.1 Gavialis gangeticus | reverse complement strand
TCCCAGACAGGTCATGAATGACTACAGGGCTCTGGGAGCAGGGCTCAGAGGGTTGGGGGCATAGATAGTTTTCTCCTCAATTCTGCTTACGGGCCATGGGCATTGGAGGGAGAGAAGAACTGTAGAAGTTAACAGAAGACTGCAGCACTAGTACTATTATGAAGGCTTCAGCTTCTACAACCACAGTCCATACTTCAGAAACAGATGCAACGATTTGTTGGGAAGGGACGGCCTCCACCTCACTCAAATGGGGAAGAAGCTCTTCTCAGCCAGAATGGCTGACCTGTTTGACCAGGCTTTAAACTAAATATGCCAGAGGATGGGTGGATAACAACCAGTGCAAGCCCACCTGTCCTGGAGTTGGTAAACCAAGCTCACGGTGTAACAGTGGTGCGGCCGGGTGGTGGCAATTGGAACGAACAGGCGGGATTATAGGCGGTGGAGTGTGAGCTGCACGGAACACACATGTAAGTTAAAACAAGGATGATTTATTTACTCACGCTTGGTAGCGGAGGCCCAGATGCTTTTTTCAGTTACAGTTTTGGAACGCGAACAAACAACAAAGGAATCTGTCAGCTCACAGGTTCACCAGCAAGCTCTTGCTATCTAGCCCTGGAGAGCTAGGGGCGGCTGCCTGCTGGCTAGTCCCAGAGCTGGTCGACAGCTTATACAGGGATGAACGAATAACAAAACAAGAGCTGTAACTCATCGTGATGAGACGATGTTTGGGTCGAGAGTGTGACGCCAGTCCAAAGGACAGTCCGTAATCGAGGAGAATGAAGAAGACGAAGCCGAGGTCGGTTGAAAGCCAGGTAAGTAGAACGAAGCTGAGATCAGAGTGCCAAAGGGATGATCAGAATCGAGGTCTAAGTCCAAGCCAAAACAGTTCTGTAACCAAAAGTGTCAACACGAGGTAAATGAAACCGAAGGGGGTTAATCGCAGTGTAAAGCTGTGAGGAGAACCAGGGTTTAAATCCCAAACTCGCCCTCTCACAGTTCCTGCTAAAAGCAGCCTCTGCTAGAAGATCGAGTAGCTCTCTCTCTCAATTCTCACACTAACGACACCTCCAACACCTGCAACGCCCTCACCTCATTGAGGGTCCACGGCCCTTTATAGTTTCCCTTTAGCCAATCAGGGAACCGCTAAGGAGGAAGGTTCTAGACTGATTACCTCATGGAAATTCTGACTAAGCCTGCGCAAAAGTAAGAGCTGCGAGGCAACTGAGCCTGCACGGGGCCAGAAAGTAGGTCACCTGTGATTGACAGCTAGCAGGTCATTCAGGGGGCACAGGCTGGAGGCCTGTCTGCGTTCGACAGTTTCAACTCCCTGTGATGGCAGCACCAGGTTTAAGATATTTCCTTGACACCACCAACCATCAAGCACAAAGTCAGAAAGTCTGGCTACATTGGGGAACTCACTCCTACTCCATCTCAGGGACAGGGCTCTTCTAGGAGTTCAGGGAAGCCTAGGGCCTCTGATGGCAGGCTCACTTGCCTATACACAAATGCCAGGAGCCTGGGCAACAAACAGGAGGAACTGGCCCTTCTGCTAAACAGAAATGACTATGATCTCATAGGGGTAATGGAGACCTGGTGCGACTCCACCTATGACTGGAACACAGGTATACATGGCTATACCTTGTACAGGAGAGATTATGTTGCAAGAAAGGGCAGGGGTATAGTTGTCTATGTGAAGGAGCAGTACGCTTCCCTACAGGTGGAGATTGGCAACCAAGGAGGGCAACTTGAGACCCTTTGAGTAAGAATACGGGTAGAATGTGGTGAAGGGGATATAACGGCAGGAGTCTACTACAGACCTCCTAATCAGGAGCAAGAACTTGACCAAGAATTTGCTATGGAACTGGCTGAGACTACACACTCTTTGTGCATGGTTGTCATGGGTGACTTCAACTACCCTGACATCTCATGGGAAGAGCATTCAGCCGAATCAGTCGCAATGCTTCCTCACATGCATTGATGAAATCTATTTGTCTCAAGAAGTGTACAGGCCAACAAGAGGCAAGGTGCTGCTGGACCTGGTAAAGGTCAAAGGGGGTGATCTAGCAAGGGACCTGAGAATCGAAAGGAAGATGGGAAACAGTGACCACGAGTTGATCACTTTCTCTATCCACCACAAAGCTGGCAAGTCAGTCAGCAATGCAGAAATCCTTGACTTTAGGAAAGCTGACTTTCACAAGCTCGGGAGGCTAATTGTTGAGGCCCTGAGAGACCGTAATCTGACAGGGAGGGGAGTCCACAATGAGTGGTTGCTCCTCAAGAATGTGATGCTTGAAGCACAAGGGAAGTCCATTCCAGCCCATAGAAAAAGTAGAAAAAGGTCTGAACAATCCCCTTGGCTCAGTAGGGAACTCATGGACCTCCTGTGTCTAAAAATATAAGCTTTTAAAGGATGGAAGACAGGAAACTCAACCAAGCAGAATAGACTCCCCCCAGAGCAGGTGCAAACATCTACTCTGGACACTATCAAGACACATTTGGATGCCCATCTTGCTGGGATCATTTGACCTCAGCTGACTTCCTTCCCCTTGGGCAGGGGGCTGGACCCGGTAATTTTGCAAGGTCCTTTCTAGCTGTAATGTCTATGAAATCTATGAAGCAGGGAACTCCCAACCCCCAGTCCAGAATTGAAATCATGGATCTGGGGCAGGGAGCTTCTTACATGGGGAGAGTTCCCCCCATGGGACAAGCCCAAAACCAGGACAGTTTCAAGCCAGGCCTGGGCTTCACGGGGAAGTCTGCATGTGCAGCCTGGAGCTGGTTGGGGACTGTCCTATGTTGGGCAGTCCCCAGTCAGCTCTGGGTTGCATATGCAAACTTCCCCACACAGTCCAGGGCTGGCCAGGAACTGTCCCAGTCTTGGGCAGGTTCCAGCCCCACAGCTTTTTCCCAGCTCCATGTTCCAATCAGGCAATCAATGCATGGGGCTTGGAAAGAGCTGTGGGGGAGAGGCAAGTCCCAGCCAGTGGGATAGCTAGCAGTAAGTCCCCTTGCCCAACTAGGAGCTTTCTGCTAGCCCCCTACTGGCAGATTGGGGCAGGGGGCTGAGACCTGCCCCTCCCCAACAGATCTTTCCAAGCTCCCTGCCCCCAGTCAGGAGGCTAGAGCTGGGAGCTCCCTGCTGCTGAGGCAGAAGGACATTGTCGCTGCACAGGATCCACCACCAAAGCCCACCCCAGGAGCAGGCAGCTCCCAGAAGCAGGGAGCGATCTCTCAGCCCCTGCCAGAAGAGGCCCAGTGCTCCCTCTGGCTGCTGCAGGGTCTAGTGCAGAGCTGGATGGGGTGGGAGCAGACTGCTGCCAGGAGCAGAAAATCTGTTTCTAAATGCATTATTGCATGTGTAAATGCCTATCCACGGTGGATTTACTTCAGAGTAAATTACTCTGGAATAAACCCATCAAGCAGCATTTGCATGTGTAGATGTGCCCGTAGTCACTGTGGCAGTGCACCTTTGGTGCTGCCACTTTAAGGGCTGAAGCGGGCAGCCAACAGGTGCCTGATTACGGTGGCCGTTTTCAAACAAAGGTCAGCCAGGCAGTGCCAGCAGTTGGCTGCTTGCAGCCAAAGGAGCAGCACCATTCAACTCCCTTGTGGCATGGAACATCCTGGACATAAAGGCAGGAGCTATGGGGTTGGTTTGGAGGCTCCTAGCCCTGGGTATGACCTAAAACTGCACCCTGCCAGGGAAGGAAGGCCTGGTGAGACTACTGGTGGTGTGGCAGCCTCACTCAAATACCAGGACCACTCACCGCCCATTGAAAAGTGGGTCGGGGTGCCTTAATAACCCCAACCCCCACCACACTGTGGGAAAGAGGGCCAGGCATGGCTACAGCCACCTGAGCCCCAGTGGGTGTAAGACCCCAGGAAAGGAGTTGGGCCAGGCACGGCTGCACCCACCTGAACCCACAGACATGAAAGACCTCGGAAGCTCCAGGGAGAGGATAGTTGTGTAGACCCAGAGAGGGGGCAGTCACAGATCCCTAGAGAGAGGGCAGAGGTAAAGGCCCAGACAGGGTTGAGTAGGGCTGAGGGTTAATCTGAAGGGCAGCCCCTGGGGGTGTGCTGAGTAGGGCCAGAAGGGCAGCACATGGGCCAAACCCCATAAGATCACGTTGTTGTGTATGAGAAGCCCGGTGAGGGGCTAGGGTGGAGTTAACCCTATGGTGAATCAGCTGGCCACTACTCAGGTGAGGGTCATGGGAGAGGTCCAAGAGACTTCATGTCACCAGCCAAGGCATGACTCGGATCATCCTGATGGCATACGATGCTGCTCAAGCAAGCAGGGCAGAGTGAAGGGGGCACAGTATGGTGCGGTGAACAAGAGACCCTGTGAGGCGGAGGCAGTATGAGTGTGTGAGTGAATGAGACCTGATGAAACAGTAAGGTGGCCTGGCTTTAGACTGGAAGCTTAGTGACATACTGGTTGCTATCTGCAAGGCATGGGTCACAGTGTAGGGATAGTATGGAGCTGTGGATAGCGCCCCCTGGCATCGGGGCATGTAATGGGCAGCCTCTGGCATTCACCCCCAGTTCATTGTTACAGCAAAATTGTGGCAGGCAAGACTGGGCAGACTGCCCCATAGACAGGTGGGCGGGATGACTTGAGACTTGGTCCTGAGCTTGGCCCCTGTCAGAGTCACATATTTTGTACTGTGGCCTAATTGGCCCTGTCATTCCCCACTAGGGTGGGGATGAATCCCAAGGCTGGATGAACTCCAAGGCAGCCATCTAAAGGCTGTTCATGCCCATCATCCCACCCACATGATGTACCCTAGGGGTCTAAAACAAATTACAAACAATTGCAGGCAACAAAGTTGTAAGTAATTTTTAAATAGAAGGTCCCATGATAGCCCTATGATAATCTTCATAAAGACTCAGGGATTATTTAGTTGTCCAGTCAACACCTCCTCTCTCCATAAAATTGTTTTGACTGTTCAAGGCTCAATAAAATCTGCTTTGGAGCATAGTAGCTGTGATTACATTTTTACTGTACTAACAGTACCTAATCCACAACTTTCGTAAATGCATGGGAAACCCTGAGTAGGGACAGTGCTAAGTGAAACCATGTACTTATTCACTCCTTTCTTAATAGCTGCCAGTTTCTCATTAGGCAGGTTTAACAGTAATTGATGAGGCAAATCTGTATTTCCTGATGATGTGAACTCAAAAGGCAGACAGGTCCTTTCCCTTACTAAAGGGTTCTCTTTATCTTCCTAGGAATTAATATAATCAACAAAAACCTCCCAAGACAAAAGTAGAGGAGCACAAATCACCAGCAGGAATCATGTGCAATTCTGGTCTGTGTTCATGAGCTTCTTGGCATGAAGTTCCCAACACCTGCTGCAGAGGTGATAAGGCTCCAGTGGGATACTGGTTTAGGAAATGCAGAATTTCTTGCAATAATTGTAGCAATATTGATACATACTTAGAAGAGAGGAACAAGAACATAAGAAGATGGCACATAAAATGTTTAAAGATCCACTCTGAACACTTAACCCCTAGTCTACTAGCATTTTGCAATCAATCCTACATTCCTACTCATTTTACTATGTACAGTAACCTGGTTCCATCCCAGCAGGCAAGAAACGTAATTTCAGTGCATCTGATACACACTACCTGACCTTCTGATATAACAATCACAAAACTGTTAGGCCACCCTGCCATTTCATTTAATGGCAGGAGTTCAGCTCTTAAAATCTAACCCACGGGTCACATTTTACATATTGTGCTTTTATACAAAGGCTATCCTTTTAATATTTAGATCATTAGTGTTGTACGCCAAAAACTAAACAAAAAATGCATGGGCTTTTGACCATTAATTCAATCTGGGGAGGCCTGATAATATGTATAAATGGCTCAAGCTTCAGTCTCACAGTTTGCTATCTTTATCCGGGACATTTCAATAGAATTAGAATCTAGTCATGGCTTTGTGCCCATATGTACCTCATCTGTAATGAGCTTTTATAGTGACACCAGGGTCTGAGCAGAGCCTATAGCTGTTTTTATTTTAGATAGTTCTTATGCCAAGGTGTTTTCTCCCCTTCATGAGTCTCTTAAGACCAAAACCTTACTTCTCATTCAGACACAAGCTGATCTTTCCATTTCTATTATGGTGGTTCATTAATTTGGATTTTTTCATTGCTTTAGAGCTTTGAAGAAGAACAGAAGTGAAGAACACTTGAATGCACAATAACCTTTGGTAGGGAGCTTCTGTTTCACTAAATATTTGAGGTATTTCTTTCCATCTAGCATACTATCATGTTTCACCTGCTGAGGGCTGCAGCTATTTATTCAGTGCCCTTCTCCTTCCGCCATCATAAATATATTTTTCATAACAAATATCTCACTCTGAACTTTGTCTGTTACTAAAAAGCATTTTCAAAAATCATATACATTATGACATGGGGTATCCTTGCTTTATGTGTGCTTTATAGAATTTAATCGCTCTCATACTATTTAGCGGAATAGTATCTGTCATGTTAATGGTTTCACCACTTCTTATTAGAAAGATCTGTATGCCACTGTTTCTTTGCCTTTTCAAATGAATGAATACTACTACTAAAACTACTCAAACACAGAGAAGGATGTGTGGTTACTATAAAATTCAAGGATTTCAACTGTCAATAGAGGCTTACAGCCTGTTGTTAGGTGCTCAGATACCACAGTGATTGGTGTTTTATGAGAAAAATAAAATAGCTCACTCAAAACTCATCAGACATGCTGATCAAGCAATTAAAAAAAATCAAAAGGTAACGTATAACATCAACTTGCATCTTGCCTCTGTGTGTCATAACCCATCATGTTATGTTATGTTATTTCATGTCATGTCATATGTAACATGATGTAATGCAATGTCACACTTCAGAAAATATTACCAAGTGAGAAATGATTCTTGTTATCAATTTGTAATGTGGGTATCTGATTGAAATGTATTGTGGCTTCAGCTGATGGAGAAGAGGTCAAGCTGGCAAAGGTGCCAAGCAAAAACTTTTCTTCTCTGTCTGTCTGTCCGGCAGATGTCCATTTGTCAGATTCAGACCCAACTGGATTTTTTTCATGTGTGCAGAATTCTTTTGGGTTTGGTTTTTTTGGGGGGTTTTTTTGGGGGGGGGTTAAAAATGAAATAGCATTTTCATGGCAAGCCAAAGAGTGAAAAGAGGACCTTAAAAATACCTAATAAATGTAGATTAGGGAGACAGAAAATGGCTACCTGCCAGCAGCCACATACATTTTGGAGGCAATGCATTTTCTGCCATTATGCCTTATCACAAGAAGTGTAAATATTTATTAAAAGTATTAAAATAGTGAGAATGTTAAATGTTTTCTTCAGTAGTGGAAATTCACATTGCCATATATAAGATGGGATATTCTGATAGTATTTATTAAAATGACTTCATTTGATTTGGCTGTCAAACACAATAAATGGGCAGGTACAGTTAACACATGATCTATTGTGAATATAGGAGATTTGTGAATAACGCACTGCAAACAAAAAAAATCTAATTTGAATGCTATTCATTTCTGAAACTTTCAGTAACTTTCAGTAACTTCCTTATAACCAATTATTTTCTAACCTCATTTTTAAGCCATATCTCTATGTTTTGTTAGCTAATGTGTTTACCTGCTTTTTAAGGCATTGTTAGGATTAAACAAAGTTTCCCCTCCTTTTATATGTTAGCAAGCATACTGCCACAAATATATGGGTTAACAAAATAGTATAGTTGTATGTAGATTCATTCACAGAACTTCATGTGACATGACAATAACATATTCAGACCATGATACCTTTCCAGTTCTAACCAGGAAGCCTGGTTTTCTCTGATTAAAAAAAATTCCCAATTTTCAGATTAAAAAAGTAACCCCAAATCCACATTTTTTCATTATTCAAATGAAACACTACTTATACAGAGATAGATAGATAAATGGTGTTTCATTGGCATAATGGAAAAATGTGGTTGGGGTTACTTTTTTTAATCCTAAAATTGGGGATATTTTTTTATTAGAGAAAACCAGGCTCTCTGGTTATAACTGGAAAGGTATCATGGTCTGAATATGTTATTGTGATGTTACATGGAGTTCTGTGAATGAATCTACATACAGCTATACTATTTTGTTAAACCATATATATTTGCTAAGTTATGTTATTGGAAAAGAGGCTCCTTATAAAGGTAACCTCTCTGTGTCATCCTATCAGGAAAACGTGGCCATCACTGGAATATGATGCATTTCTCTTCTTACCCTAGTTACTCACACGTCGTGATACTTCTCTTCCACAAATACATCAGATTAATCTAACATGCCTTTGAAAATTAGTTATAACTAGACACATTTGTTTTATATTAAGATTGTCCTATTGTACCTTAGCTTGAATTGTGTTTTTCTTATTTGATTTCAAAATGAAGTAAACTAAATACAAGAAGTCACTTTTTTCAAGTTTACTGCAGTAGGAATTTTCACGCAAAGGATTTGCCTGGATTTAACATTGTGATAAACTGGCAAAACGTTAATATGAAATGGGCCCCAAGGCGAATTACTTTGCAAAAAATCCATACCTCTGCTTGGGGCATGCACTGACTATTGTGAATACAAAGTGGATTTATGTTTAATAATCATGAAGCCAACACCCCTACCTTAACAAAATATTGCATTTTTGTGAATGTTATTTGGCCACCTCCATTTCTTATCCTGATTTCTCACACTACCTGACAGAGGTATAGGTGGAAAAAGAAAAACAGTGGTGTAACAGTGGAGGTCTGAGAGTGACTGAACACACACTACCACATTTGCTGAAATTCAGCATCTGCCTTAGGTCTCAGCTGTCATAATGCCTGTCTCTGCAGTGGATAAAGGGAACTGGAAACATATACAGCACTAGGGCTAGGAACATGGTTTGGTTTCCATGTGAATTTCTGGCCCCCTGCTTTCATATGTGTTTTGCCAACTTCAAGATAGATTGAGCCTTTAGGTTCAGGCCCATGTTAGGCTTTACATATAGCTACCCCGGAAAGGGGCCATGGGAAGAAATCAGCACTTTCTCACACTTGGCTCATTCCATTCTCCACTAGGCAGAAAGAGGAATATCAAACTCACCCCCTGCTTTCATTCTCCTCCCCAAGCCTAGATGTAGGGCATACAAAAGATCAAAGGTTAAGTAGTGCATTGACTTAGGGAAAGATGGTACCCCACTGCTTCTTACTTCCCTGTGTAGCCACATTCCAGAGGCATTACAGAGCAACTCCACACCTGGGACAGCCACAACGTAGAGGGCAGCAGCGGCTGCCACTGTGCTGATTGCAGTGGTGGCTATTTTTGTGCCCCATGAAAAAGTAGTACCTGGGGCTGCTTTCGCAGTCACCCCCATGCTCATTCACCCCCTTGCTCAGTTAAGCTAGTGCCACATTCACTTAGGTCACAGCTTAGTCCTATATATGTAGTATGGTGTAGTTGCAGAGAAGTAAAAGGGCCATTGGCACTGAGAAGTTTTCTCTGGCAAGAGGAAACCTCATGAGAGGTGCCAACTCTGACTTATGCTATCTGTAATTGCTACCTCAGAGGGGTTTGCATGGCTCTTTGTGTTTATGAAATAATCCCCACATTTTTCTGATCTGAAGATTATCCGGCTGTTTTGCATGAATCACAGGCTATACAGCAGAGGCTGAAAGTGAGCAGGTATCCTGACGTAGAAGTACTATGGCGCTCTCATTATAACCATCCTGTTGAATCAAAAGAAAAACTATAAGGTTTCTAATAAAGAGAACATTGGACTAAAACTGAACAAATAACTCAACATGCATGAACTGTAATCACTGGTGTCAAGCAGATTTTCTGTGCCGCATTTCCGACGCTGAACTCCAATGTTTGTATATACCAAACCTGTATTGATGCATGGATTGCATGTAGTTGCTTACCTAGTATAACATCTGCATGTATAGTTAGCCATGTTAGACTGAGATGCACACATTTAATGTGGCAAAACTGTACAGCTTCAGGTGCAATTTAGATAGTCAGATTTGAGGAACTGGGATTATAGTACTCAGAAAACCTAAATAACTCTGTGAAATGCAATGTGTATGGGTACAGCAGCACTTAATGCTCAGGTTTACTTCTGTCTGATAACATCCACTAAAAGTAGAGGCTTTTCCTTATCACTGACCATTCTCGCATGATATGGTACAAGTTTGCATAAACAGAAGGTTATCTTATCATATTTTTCTATCTCTGAAGAGTCAGAGATTACCATGTCTTTTTGTTCAGATCTGAAAAAAATGTAAAGACAGATCTTTTAGGTCATGGAATCTGGTGTATATAACTTACAAACATGCTAAAGTATTAGAGAAAAGTACATACCCCTCACCCTTCCACACATGCTGATATGTTTTAGTATTTGCAATTGGAAGGGAGTGCTTTAGTAAAAGAGAGAGAAATGACTCTTCAGAAGAAAGCAGTTGGCATTAATAAAAGACTAGAAAAAAGAGAAATGAAAATCTTGCATATAGAAATAGTATGCCATATGTGGGCACGAGTAAGAGAAATGATAGTTCTGCGAGAGTTCCTCTTGATACAGATGATAGAGAAGAAAACTGAGATCACTAGATATACTCTCACTGTTCAGGAATAGTTTGCATGTAAGAGAGTGTGGGAAGGAAAAGAGAAGAAAGAAGTGATCTATGCAGAGATGGAACAGAAGAAGGAAGAAGAAGAAAGGAAAAGACAGACAGATGAATTCAGAAAGGGCAGACTATGTATCTGAAATAAAATGAAGAGATTAACAAAGGCATAGGTTTACAGGAAGAAAATCCACTGTGAGCCATAAGCGTATTTTATTTTCTAAAAAATGATTGCTAAAAGTTGTAGGCTTGGACAGTGCTTCTGAGTTTTCTTAATTTTTTTCTAGCAGGGGAACTTCATTGTCATTCTGCTGCCTGTCACAATCACACTAGTCATTGTCATCCTGTCACTATTAGAGTGGCTGTTCTTTTGGATGCAAGTTGCCATTGGCCTTCCAGGAGGCTGGTCCATTATTGGATAATCCAGTGTACACAAAGTCATAAAGCTATGTAATAGAGATCATCTGATGTCATTCCTACCAACAGCAGTAGCCAGCGGAGCAGCTACGAAACCATATGTTCCTCTGAAAACTAAATGTTAATAACACTAATAGTAATAGTAAAACATCCAGTGGGCACATGTACACAAGACACTAATGTCACAGTAATTATACTGCGCATTAGTGTAGCTGGCGAAAACCATACGAATGTGCTAATACACAGTAGAATTACTCTACTGCTCATTAGCATCACTTAAAAAGCATTTCTTTGTGCTAATGTGCAGTAGTGCTGATTACAATGCATTAAGTTAGTGCCTGTATTAGATACTTACTTAATGTGTCATATTATGGCGCATTAATGAACGTGTAGACATGCTCAATGTGTGCTTTTACATTTGAAAGCATTTCCCTTTTTTCTTACAAACATACATGCAGACCTGCACTGAATGTTAGAACTTACCTTTCTCTTTAATATATGTCAGTAAAGTAAATTAATAATGATAATAAAGAATAATTACACAATGAAGAAGCACTGTTGTACAACCAACAAGTGATGAAAGAAAGGAAGAAACATTTGAGATCACAAAAGTGTCAGCAACAAGTTTCCCCTCCACTAATGCCAGAACTGGTTTAGCTACTAGTTTGAGTAGCCCTTCATGTCCTTGGATTTGAGCCTACTGTCTAGATTTCACTTTGCTGGTAAAATCCCTTTGACATGAGCATTATCTTCATCTTACAGAAAGGAAAACTGAGGCATAAAACAAAAAAGAACAAGTTAATGCATTGCTCTTGGTAAAATAGGAGGGGAAAAAAACAGATTTTCAGAAACCCAGTCCTTTGCACAGAAATGTAAATGCTAAAGTTTGTGCCTTGGGCAGGAGGGGTACCATCTCTTCAGCCTCACCTGCATCTCCACCAGAATGGAGGCAAGTTTCCAGCTCTGTGGAACAGGGGCAAGAGTCCCCTCCTTAGCTTCACCCCCATGGGAATTAACACTGTAGCCAATGACAGCTTGGAATTTGGCAGTAAAAAAGTAGCTGCTAGCTATGGTGACACCTCCCACAGCATCAGTCTCTCCCAAAGGGTAAGGCTCCCAAAGGGCTGACTCCTGTCCCTGCTGATGGGAGGACTCAGCACCCCTTTTCCTTCATTGCAGCACCCTCACCTTAGTGCATGCCCAGAGCTCATACTCCATTTGCCCATCCCTAGTTACACTACTGCCTCTGTGTGCTGTTTGGTCCTTCCCATCATAGAACACTCCATGCTATAAAGTATCGGAAAATGCCTACTATTTTCTTACCCAAAGATTATTGATAAAAACACAGAGTTGGAGCCTTCCCATATTCACCATCAGGTACAAAGGTCACGATCCTCTTCCCCATACTAGGCATTTAAGCTTATGGGGCTATTTGCCCAAAATTATGCATCTCACTTAATGAGTGTGTTCCTTTTCAGCCCAGGGAGATGCATAGCTCTCCCAGTCTCTTAGGTACCTCCAGAGCATATAAATACTGAGCAAGGAGTCACCTACAGACAGCCGATAGGAAATGCTAGGCATAAATGGGTGTACAATCTCCTGTCCCTCAGGTATCTAACTCCCAGCTGCACATTATGTCTCTCCAACATCTCAGGATTCAAATTACTCACAAACAGGCTCTTACCTAAACCATGTTGAAGAAGGAGAACCCACCCATCTTTTGCCCTGTAGCATAATGGTCCAGGAAATGGAATATCATTCATCCAGAAGGGTTTTGATGTCACAATTTTCCTCTTCCCAGAGCTGATGAAGGCCCTCTAGCCCTAACTATCAGGCTATGAGCTAAGCAGGGCTGAGAGCAATGTTTATTTCTTCTGTTGAAGCTACTCCACTGGGTGGAAAGAAATGCAAGATTAATGAGGCCAGAAAGAAAGCATGCACAATGGAGCCTGACTCCAGACGAGTGAGTGAGTGGCCCTCCTCAATGCTTGCCATGATTTAGGCACTTTGAGCTAGGCTTAAGGTGCTTGACATGGTCTTCTTGTGGAATAGGATAGAACAGTGTAATAGAACCATACTTAGAGACTTAAACACATAACAGCTGCTGAAATACCATGTAGACACCTAATAATTGAAATAGGAATAAGTGGAAAACTGTGTTCAGAGATATGGGGGTTAATATAATGCTTATTTTGTGCTCCTTCTGTTGTCTCTCTCCAATTTTTATCCCATGCTATAATAAATCAGCATACAAACATACTGGATTATTTCCACCTGAAATGCTGGAAGACAAATAGTGTAAGAGATCAGTGTGGTCATTCACCATATTAGTTTAGCTGGATTTTTTTTCCACTTTAACTCTGTAAACAAACATTTCAAGATCAGGACAAATGTTCCCCACTTAAGAGGCATGCTTATGTAATGATACCCTTATAGTACATCTCATGGAGACCAACTGCTTCTCTTTCATTTTTTCATAGAAATAAAATAGAATTTTGGAATAGGCTGAGACCTGAAAAATGGTTTTTTTTTGGCTAAGCACCAAAAGCCCTTTAGCAAAACTGGTGCCAAATTACACACACACACACACACACACACACACACACACACACACACACACACGGGAAAGCACATTAAATATGAAAACCTTTCCTTTTTATTAGGAAAAAATGCCCTACAACAAATTAGCTCTCGGCCCCATCAGGTGTGAATCTCTCTTGCCCATAAGTACCAAACTCCCTGAGACAGAACCACATGTTCATGAATTTTACTCCTCTTGCTTAATTCCGACTTCCACTCTCCCTTGTGGATTTACTCAGGGATGATTTACAGTGGGAAAGGTGACATTAAACACGTCATTGAGCATGCAAAGATGCTGCACTCAAAGCAGCATATGCTTGACTTTGTTAAAAGATGAATGCTGTCAACTCCACAGTGCCCACCAAGATCTGGCCTTCTTTTTCTTCCCCCAAAAAAAAACTTTGAGGAGAATACAGATACTAGTCTTGACACTGAGAGAACTAAAAGTTAATGTATGCATGACATGATTTCACATGCAGCCTGATTTAGCAATGTCTTGTCTAGTTTGTCTCTGCTGTTGCTTTTCCTAATTTACTCGTTGCACAAAGAAAATAAATAAATAAGTGTACTATAGTCTTATTTATCCTTCTTTGGACATTTCTTTACCAGGCAGATGGTCAATTAAGAGCACTAAACAATGACACTGTTTTCTCTGTAAACATTTTTTTCTAATAGCCTAACAAATGAGAATCTGTGCTGCCATACTGCTGAATACCATCTTGACTTTCTAATTACAAAGAACTGTGTCTTGATAGTAACAATTACAGCTGTAACAATGATGCCGGTACTTGAACGATATAGTTGGAGGCAAAGTGCTTATCAGAATATTCACAAATAAAGGCTTACATTTATGCCAAAGCTGGAGATGGGAGGTTAAACAATTGGGGTTGGGGGGATTTTGAAAAAAGGTTGAAAACATTGGTTTAGTAGCTACAGATGTGAATTTGAATCCAATTACTTTAAAAGCAAAAAGCATGAAAAGATGCTGTTTCCTTCTGTTTGGCTAATCAATAGGTTAAAGGGTTATTAAAATTAACATGCTAATAACACTAATTTTGATATTTATCTGCAGTTCATGGTATTTTCAAAGCATTCTACCTTGTGAATAGCCCCAGTGCTTGTTTTTCTTTGTCACAGAGACGGTTGTTCTCACTGTTAAAATTAAAGACTTCCAATTTTTTTTTTGAAAGTCAATAGGCTCTTTAGTCATTTATATACCTTGCTCCTGATTTTAATATATTTGGTATTTTGAAGATTTTACCCGATCAGGTTTTTTTGCCCTCCAGAGAATAGGGAGCTATAGATTAGTGTTCTGGCAGCTTGAAATTTGTGATTTACTTAATCTGGGAAAGCGCAGGATGTGTCTGCATGGTGCAAGGCAGGGCTGTGTGATAGTACCTGAGCTAGCTCTGTACATGCTAGCTCTGGAATTGGAAGCAGGATAGCTGCACTAAAATGGCTCTGTGTCTGCAACACTAATTAGCCTGGGTATGGAAATACAGTAACGCAACTCTGCTGCTTCCAGTTGCGCTGCTCTGCTACTTCTAACTCGACTTGGTCCCATATTTTAGACAGCCAAAATAGACCAGCTCCTTGGGTGGAGGGGAGGGCAACACAGGAGGGTGTACAGTCATTAGTATTGTGCTGTGTACACGTACCTGGGTCCAGATTATAACAACAATACCTGGGCCCAGATTCAAACTGTCCTAGTACACACCACACACCTTGAGTTACCTGATTAGCTGTTGCATACTTGGGTGACAAGGCTATTTAAGGCTATTCAAATCCACCCTATTAGGTGGCACAGCAGTACTGACACATAGAGCCACAGAGGCAGAGCAGCTAGAGTAGCAGCTGGATGCAAGGTCATTACAAAGGATCCAGGATGAGACAGTATCACTGGGAATGGGCTCATGGGTCAAGGCCCCTGAGGCATATAGCACATGTGGGCATGCATCATGATCCCCAGGGTACTCATCCTTATCTTCCTTGGCCTGTTGCAGTGGATGAAACAAGTATGCATTCTTTCAGGTTTTTATAGAGGGGGGACCTTGCTCTCCATCTTATTCCCACTTTCTCCACTTCAGCAGCCCCTCCATGAATCCAAACCCATGTATAGGTTCCAAGACACCTCCTTCCCAGGCCTGTATAGCTGTGGTACCTTTCCCTGCCTGGCTCACTACATCTGTCCCTAATTCTGTCCTTATGCCCCCCTGAGTCCCCACTATAACCCACTCCTCTTCCTTATCCAAGCAGCCTATCCACCATACAGCTAATTAGTCTTCATGGAGCACTCTCACCCTTGTTCCTCTTTGTTAACATGGGGGTGATGCACTTCTCTTCCATCAGTCAATAAGCTGCCTGCAAGGCAACAAGGTCCTGGCCAGGTCTGGAAAAGGTACTGGTCATGATCTGAGGCCACTTCATGTCATCATCTTTTCTGGAGACTTAGGGAGAGGTTGTTGGTTTTAAGGACCAATCTGAATCCAAAGGTTAAGCAGCATCACTTGTGCATAGCCCCAGACATCTATGACTATCCACCTAGGTACCTCTGCAGTCCCTAATGAAGGCACATACTGGATTTAGGCATGTAATATGTTTTTAGGTTGATGACTCTCCAGGCAAATTTGACTTGCTCCTTAGGATCTAGGTTTATAATTCCAAACTAAATGCCAGTTACAGAACTGTTGAGACAACTGGGATCTGAACAAGAGTGTCTCGGACTCTGTTACAAGGGAAAATAAATGTTTAGGACCAAATTATAGCTAATCGGGTCCTAGGGAAGAAAGGAGATAAATATAATGCCCCATACTTCAGGCAGTCAAAATAGACCAGCTATGGGAGTGTGTGTGTGTGTTCATGCGCACATGGGTGCGCATGTGTATCCATGTAGAAAGAGAACCATTAGCATGTCTGGATGTTACACAGCATATTGGATTTAATGGGTCTGATACCGGTATCCTATCAATTTGGGGCCAGCTAGCACAAGGCAGAACACCAAGGTAGATGAGTGCATGCTACACATTTTGCACAGATGCTCTTAGTACTTGAATATTAGCCTGGACGTGGTGGAAGAATGACAGGATTCAGCGGATGTGGTTTAATTAGGCCACAATTTTATTAACTTAACTCATCTGGGAGCTATCCTGCAATAACTCATACAGTGCAGGTCATCATTCTTTTCTTAATTGTTTTCACCTGGTGGAGGGCTGTTGTCAGTCCCCGTCCCCCAACAGCTGGTCCCTAGCCCATTGCTAGGAGACTATGGCTTTCCTCTTTTCTGAAGGCTAATAAGTAGCTGGGAAAAATAATGTCTTCTTACTATACCAAACATAAGAATCTCCCAACCCTGTTCTCCTGGTTTATTACAAGACTTCCCCAAAGTCCACTTCCAACTTATGGAATGAGTACTTTCACTGGAAACCTGCTACCAGGAGGTACCAGCAAATAGCTTAGCTGGGCACAAGGTTGGTCTCATGTTGGAAGGATTTGATTAATTTAGCCACTCCTGAGTACACACAGACCAACAGCTCACCTGAACTCTGCTGGCTTGCCCACCCACCCAGACAATGATTTCCACCCTTCCTAGTCTTCTCTGCCACCCTCTGCAGACAAGGAGACCTTTTGCCCTGCTAGTCCAAGCAAAAGCTGTACCTGTTTGAAGGGTCATGCTGACCCCTTGCATCCCTGGAGTCATTATGCCTTAAGCAGTCATGATGACACTCTACCTCTGCTCAAATGCTACAGCCTTGCCTCACTCCCATTCCCACAGTGCTCCATGGGCTCTCAGAGCCATAATTTAGCCCATGCTTATTAATCAGCGCACATAATTTGTCTCTAATGCTGTCAATTTAAGATGGCAACCTGGCTTTTTTTTGGAAGGGGCAGGGTCAACAATTTAATGAATCTTGTCTGCATTTTAATTTAGACCTAATAATCTGCCTCTGGCTTTTTCCTTAGACAAGTGCAACATTTTCCATGGGTTTTATTTTATCAAGACCAACACAGTGGAATGTTTACCTTCCTGCAGTGGATACATTCAGAGTCAAATAAGTCACATGTAAGGCCTGTGATCATCAAAGTGGAATGTGGACTAATCTGCCCCTATTTTACTCTTTCAAGGGATTTTTCTAGTGGCACAAGTATATATCAGAGAAACAAGAACTGTAGCTTCTATAATCCTCCCTCTCCTCTAGAACTGTGTGACTTTAGACATATCACTAAAGTTTCCTGTGCCTCACTTTTCCTCTGTTATTTCTGTATCTTGAGGGAGTGAAGAGCAGCTTCGCTAATGATCAGAGGACAAAAGGCCTGGCACAGAAGTGCAAATGTCTTTATTACTTCTTCCCATGCACTTCTTTTTTTTATTTTGTTTTGCTGTTGAAAACTAAAGTTCGCTGCCACAGAAAAAGTTTTAGCCCTGGCTCCTGCAATGCAGCATAAGACTAATATCAGTCCAGCCTTTGGACAATTCGAAACAAAAAGCAACCTTAGCAAATGGGCAGATGATTTGTCTAATTGTGCTCTTGTTTGGGTGAGAGATTAGATCTGAGCAGGTAACTTGCTGGACTTCTCCAAGTAAATATATATATATATATATACACACACATATATATATATAAGTCCCCTTGCTCATCATGTCAAATGTAAACTGAATAGACTTTGTTATTAGGAGAGATGTGAGTGTGACTGCATGAGCTCCATAGTGACAGTAGATCCTTTCTGGATTTCAGTCAGCCACTGTCACTTGCCTTGACAATGAACGAAGTTAATGTATTCATGACATTACTGCACATGCATTCGCAATTCGCAGCATATTGTATTGTTTACCCCTGTTCTTTTGTAGTACTGCATGTAGTAATTTGCCTTCTAGCAACAGAAAATTCTTCAACTTAAAATTTTACCCTCATTTTATTTACCCTTAATAGAAAAACAACCATTTTGCAGCCCTGCCAGTTTTTCAGAGACTACGCTTTGCAGCATCACAAATAGAGAAATGTCAGATTTTACATTTTGATCAGATGTGTCTTCAATATATTTTTATTCATATCGCTCCTCTCCTCTCTCCCACATTTTTTTTCTGTAACTGGCATCTAGCACATTTTATACCTGGTCGCCAATTCTTTGTGCAGGATTGTAAAAGACATCGCTGCAATGTACCTGGCCACTAATAATAATGGAGGATGATTATCTTAGATCGATCATCATATTCTGGTGCTCCCACATGCCAGCACAACATGGTGCTGCAGTGGCATCTACTTCCTCAAAGACTCACAGCAGCTGCATCCCAGTAGTGTTTCTGCTTTTTGGTGAGCAGGTGAATTATCTGAATTTTAATTGATTTACCACTCATATTCATTATGGTCCCCTATTGTAAACCACAGCCAGATTTAGATGTTGCTCTCAGGGGACTATATCCTCTCCACATTCCATCCCAGTCCTATCTCTTATAGCATGAGAACTTTAGCTAACACCACTTTCAGCCCTAGGCTACCAATTTATTAATGAAACAGCAATGAATATCCGGAGTCTGTATCTCAGTGCATTCATAGGCAAAACAGAGTGGGTGGGCTAGCAATCTAGGGAGGGTGACATTAGAGTCCGAGC
>NW_017729022.1:185001846-185003246 GCF_001723915.1 Gavialis gangeticus | reverse complement strand
AAATCTCGCCCTGAGCCCAGCTGCATCCCAAACATTAAACAAAATCTTTTTAAAAAGACGTGATAGGAAATTCAGACGACAGTCTCTCTCTCTCTCTCTCTATGATCCACAAGTAAAGCATCAGTTTATATTCTGTTAGCTAACACTCTGCTCTCAAATGATTCTTTGCTTTGGCTGCTGTGCTCTCAGAATATGTCCCCAGCAGAACCTCTGCACCAGATGTCCTGGTTTTCAAAACTAACAAAAGGGACATGCTTGTGGCAACATTTTAGGGCTATGAAATAGTCACTCAAAGCACAAAAGAGCACTTTAAAAAAAAAGGGAACAAGATGGACTTGTGTCATTACTGTTGCTTTCCAAGTCAACGGTACACATGCATTTCTCAGATTGGAGGATGTTTTGCAGTACCACGATTTCTGAATGAGTTTATAAATTCTGACCCAATGTTGTTAACCTTCAGTTTGAGTACTGTGAAGTGTCTGCATAGGTTTGGCTTCCCTCTCCCTTGCAGAAACTGTTCCTCACGCTGTGCACTTGTTCCACTGGACTCTTTGTTCCTTTCAGACATGTAAAAAAATCTACTCAGTTGAACAAATGGAAAAAAACCCAAATGGTTTGATTAAGGAAATGCAGAAGCAGGATGTCTAAGTTCCCCAAGAGAAGATGCTGGGACACTGAGGCATGGAAGAACTACCACAATACGGGAGGTATTCCTGCTATACTTATATGCTGGAGAAGATACAAAGAAGATCCATTTGATGCCCACTGAGCAGCCACCATGTTCAACAGGGGCTCTAGGGTTGTGCAGCACAGCCCTGGGGTGGCTGGAGCAGGACCCAAATTTACTGCCAGTCTGCGAGTCTGGTCTGATCAGCCCTGCACCACTCAGCCCTAACTCTGAGGCAGATAGAAGAGCTATAATTAAGACTCCACTGGGACTAGAGAAAGTCACAGGAATTTTCAGGAAAAATCTTAGGGCATGGCTACACTGCCTCTGTGCCATGATTGGCATGGCTGCCATAAAACACGCTGCTCCCACTCACTCTCCCTTCGCACCGACAAAATCCCAGAAATAAGACAAATTGCTGCCTTACAGTGGTGCTGAGACAAAGCGCCTTAGAATAATACTAGGGAACATTTCCATTCATTTCTTCATTCTGTTGGCACAGGGCTGGAGTGAACGGTTGGCCTTGCTTCATGGTAGCATTCCTGACTGTGGCATGGAGGTAGTCTAGATGTGCTCCTAGAGTCCTTTGGGGAGGACTGGGAAAGGATTCCTTTCCCACTGTGGCAAGAAATTTTAAAATACATCAGTGACATGAAGTAGAGTGAACCACTATTCCTATCTAACTCCAGTCCAAATTAGCTACATCCTAGTCAAAATCATGCTGTTTCTTTAA
>NW_017729022.1:184993677-184996846 GCF_001723915.1 Gavialis gangeticus | reverse complement strand
GAAATTTTAAAATACATCAGTGACATGAAGTAGAGTGAACCACTATTCCTATCTAACTCCAGTCCAAATTAGCTACATCCTAGTCAAAATCATGCTGTTTCTTTAAGGGGGTGTTGGTTGTAGCTGTGTTGGTCTAAGGACATAAGCAGACAAGGTTCTTTGGGTAAATATGATATCTTTTATTATACCAAGCAAATAGTAAGAAAAATTGTTCTTTGCAAGCTTTCACATACAAACACCCTTCTTCAGGCAGAGGGAGAGTTTAACTGTTTCTTTAAGGCATGATCATTAAAAAAGGGGGAAAGGGCCAAACGGAAACTGACTAATTATAATACCTAGTGCTTGCACTTTTCATCTGTAAATGTCAAAGTGCTTTGCAAAGGAGGTCTGTAAAATTATTCCCAAGGGGAAATGGAGACACTGGGGCTGCATCCAGACAAGCATGGGCATGCACTTGCAGCAGCACAAATAGTAGCAGCTTTGATATTGCTACCTGGAAATCCAAGTAGCAAGTGTTGTCATCGTGCTGCAAATTAGCAGTGCAGAATGTGGCTTAACATGCCAGGTGTGCAGTTTGTGGCACCCGGAAGAGTTGGTAGCAGTTGTGGCATGTGACAAACTGCACGTCTGCTTGTGTGGACACAGCCTGGGAGGTGAAGTAAGTTGCCAAAGGTCACCAGCAGCCACACAAGGAACTTGGAATAAAACTGAGATCCTCTGAGTCCCTGTCCAGTGGGTTAGCCACCAGGCAACACCTCCCTGAGAAAAATGTGGGGAAAGGACAGAAGTATGGAATAAGCTGAAGCTTCTGATAACAGGAATCTAAATGCAATCCACTGATAACCTGGCATATAACCAGTCTGGGTAAGCAATAGCAGGGAAGTTTGGGAATCCCTGGAATCCTACCTCTGAGGCAGGCTACATGTCTCAGTACCATGAACCTTGTTAACCTCGGTTCCCCACCAGCCTCGTGTGGATGCTGGAATGTTGTCGTCTTCATAACGACTCTCTCCATGAAGCATTTTGATTTTGATGGCCAGGCAGACAGTGGTGGAATTTGTCCATGAAACTCTAGTCGTGACTTCTACTTGTTTTCTGTAACAACTGCTCTGTGTTCCCTTCCATATTGTTAATACTGTAGCCCACTTAGGAAAGCTTGGGAAAAGAAGCCAGTACATGATTTTAATGAAACCTCTAAGAAAAGGAAAGAAAAACAAACCTTTAATAACAGCAGTTTACAGTAAGTACAATGGTTTTAGGCTCACAGTATTGATCTTCCAATCTTCCTTCTCTTACTGGTGCCAGGTATAGTAAAATTAATATCAAAGCAAACTGATCATCGAGAAACAAAGCACTTGGCTTTCTAGAGGCTTTGTGCATGTTTACACATTTTCTTTGCTTTCTTCAGTCTTTTAGAGACATTAAACTTGCCATTAGATGCTATCTATCAGCTAAAACTGTAAGTCTATAATATGCCCAGCTCCTCTTTCTAGTCCCCCACAACTAATTTCTTACGTTCTGGGCACCCATGAAGCAGGGACCTCAAGCTTCCCTTGGACTTCACACACACACAAACACCAGCTGCCATCCAATTTGGAGTGAAATACTGTTATTTATTTTCTATTTTACTTTACTGACTCTAGCAACTCCTGAATGCACAAGCTAGTGGTCAAAAGCTTGGAAGGAATTGTTCAACAGAACTCAAATGTTAGTGGATAGTCTTCTACAATTCTGCATTACACCCACCTGATAAAACAGATGCCAATTTTCCCCAGATAAAGAACAGGAGCAAGGACTAAGTTATAAATTAAATGACCCTGCCAAACCTAAAACAAAGTAATGTAATGGTCACTGTAACAAAAAATGACATGGTTTCTGACTTGATGAATTTAGAAACACCGTGTGATTCATTCTCTTACTTCAAACACTATCTCAGAGAATAAGGTCCATGGGACCTGATATGAATTAAACTAATACTTGATATTTATAAGAGGAATTGAGGTCTTTATAATGTGACATGAATAAGACGGTGCAAGGGATAAGAACTGGCCTAATGTGGATACCAGCATAAAAGTCATGGAAAGGGTGGGATTTAAGAAAGAAGTTGAGGATACAGACCAGTCCAATCAGAAACAGAGAAGGTTAGGAGGGATGGGCATCAGAAGTGAGAAGGGAGAGGCAGGGGAAACAAGAGTAGATACCTTCTAGAAAGGTGGTATGGTGCCCTGGTCTCCATTGACAACAACATGCTCAATGCATTCAGCTTTTGTCTTCTCCACAGACACATCAGCCTCATCACAAAGATGTCAAAGATCACCATGAAATCAGCACAAGCAGAATAAAAAGCCCAATGTTTCATATTGAATGAGGTCACGACTGAAAGATGCTGATGACAAATGGCAAGCATTCACTGAAGACAGTGAAAAGCCTGGCTTCCATCAACAACATCTGCGTTCCATTCCTCAAAAATAAGAAGTCTTTGGGTGTTACTGAACACAAAACTGCTCCCCAGGTAACAATAGAAATTACTCCTTCTACCTCTGTGGATGATGATCTAGCTACTATAATTGATATACAGTACTCTTCACTTCCAGGCTACGCTGTTGTAACTTGCTGTGTCTGAGGTTACACGTGAAGGACAGTTTACATTGAATGTAGCAACCTGTTTAACAAGACTAAAATACTGAGAGCACTTCACACTGGTCTTCTGCTCCATTCATCTCCAGTGCCAAGTCAAGGCTGTGATCTTTAATGCCTGCAGCAGGCTGGGAAATGGTAAGAGAAGTCTCTGCTACTTGCATTCATGACTCACTAAGACAATGGTGCTCCTCTGGGACAACACAGCTAACAGAGCCCAGGGCAAAAACTCTCAAGAGCTAGAGAAAATATGTCTAGCTTAGTGCTGTACTGAAAAAAAATGCACTGAATCCTTCAAGCAGCATTTGTAAAGCACAATGCAAGATTTACCTTTTTTTTGCAAACAGGTTCTTGCAAAAAAATGAAAGTGACCACATTAGCAGCCACCATAATAATAATGAAAAAAGCAAGACCCTACAGTAAGAGAGAATTTTCCAGACTTTGAATTCAAAGATGAGGAGACTGAATCTAATGCAGTAAAAATAGGACAGCAATGGACAGATCTGTGAAAGGGAAGAGGAAATGTATGTAT
>NW_017729022.1:184983114-184988677 GCF_001723915.1 Gavialis gangeticus | reverse complement strand
AAAAACCACAGTCCCAATAGAATTAGGCACAACTGTATTTAAATCTATGGGGTTAAATACCTCTCGCAGCCATCATGAATTTCATCACTTCATTATTTAACATGTCAGCATTTCAATTTTATCTCCCTTTCAGTGCATTTAACCTTGGTCACCTTCACCATATCTACCTTTATGGTATTTCAGGAATTGCCTTTCCCTCCATTACAAAGACGGTTAAAACACGCAGCTTTTCTTACATGCTATAAATCCTAGCCTTTTTGCCCACACAGAGGAACCAGGTTACATTTAATTGGAGGGCAATGTATGTATATACTCAGAAGAGAAAATTACTTCAGCAGTAGTATTTTGGACTGACTAGGAGGAAGATAGCCAAAAAATGGAAGTTTACAGTATACAAGGTGATTGATGATCAAGGCATGGAACACAATATTGATAGTAGGGATAATAAGAAGAATTAATAATGAGTATAGGAATTCCATATTGTGTTATATTTTCACAAACTGACCAATCCAACAACATGCAAGGGCAATATGCAGAGATTTCCCCCTAGTTAACTTCTCTTAGAAACATTTTTGTAGATAGCCTTTAGGTAAATATCTTTAAAAGACTCTGTGAAGATATTGTTTACTTAAGAAAGCTGTATCTGCAGACTTGTGGGGAAAGGGGGACTGATCTCAGCTACTTCTTTATCTTGCTGGGATGAGATCAGTATATTTCCTGCTACTGAAAGACACAATGAAATCATTATTTCTCTGCTAAGACAAAGACCTAGCTCAGTAAATGATACTGAAGATAGCACTAGCAGACAGTATGAACAGGGCTAACTAGCATCAGCAAAAGAACTTCTTGCTAGATACAGGTTTTAAGCAATAGAGGAGCTCCTACCTAGTTCAACGTGCTATGGAGGAGCTGGCTGGGACACAAGGGTACTCCACTGCAGGGTTAGCCAGCAGGCAGCCCCTACACTGAAGCACCCTACACTGCCCCAGTGAGCCCCATCAGCATCTATACATGCCTTGGGCACACTAAATAATGCTGCCATAGGATCATACTTGTGTTTACAAGTACTATCCTACAGTGGCATTTCTTAGTTGACTGCACCCTAATAGGGGTGTAAGTGTAGACACTGAGACTTTTCTGTGGAGCTAATTAGCTCTGCAGTAACCATCTCACGTAGATGCTCCCACTATCTCCCCTAATTCTGAACCTGTTCAGCATTGCTCTGAGCCCCAAGTACTTGTCTATTGATAGTCCCAGGCAGCTGAATTAACAAGTGAGGGGAGGGAAGCCTTAGCAATCACTATGCCTGTGGCCTTCATCACCAGGGTTGCAGAATTATTCATAATCATTAATGGATCCTCTTCTACAAGGGTAGTAAAAAGAGTCCAGAAGTATTAAGGACCTTTTAAGGATGAGGAAAGGAGGCACTGGGTAGAGCAGACTTGCTCAAGCTCATGTATTTAGTCATTTCCAGAAATAGGAAATGAACACAAGCCCCTTAGATGTCATGCTTCTACTCCAGTACTGGTAGGAGTCATCCTCATGAGAAATGATTTCTTGTTTCCTCCAGTCAAGACCTACACATGGGCAGCAAGGAGAAGGGATGAACTAGACATCATGAAATATGTTTTCTCCCAGTTTCCCTGCTTTCTGCCACTATGATTTCCCCTAGCCAACTACACAAGTTTGAGAGTCAGATTGAGCAGTCTATTCTGCCATGTGGCCTCACCACATCTGAGGTCCTGACTGAAATGATACACTATAAAATATGGTATAAAATGAAAAGGCCACATTAGCTCTCATCTTTCTTTTTCTATTTCTCTTTCTTTCTGTTCAGGAGCTACTCCAATTAACACATTCTTATGCAATGATCAAACCCTACAAATGATAGCAGGTAGTGAGGGGAACCTCCCAGACACCTTTCATATGAGCTAAAGCCCTCACTATTTACCACCTCAGAAAAAGGTGGAGTGAAAAGACCTTGCATTGTGCCTGAAAGATCAACTCTAATTCAGGCTCTGCTAGGCCAAGTTAAAAATTCCCAAGTTAATAATAGTGTACTCCTCAGACACCCTGAAGTATACACAAGACACTACACACAAGACATAGTGTCTACATGGCACGCTATGTCACTGTAGCAACGAACTACAGCAACATAGCTCATTGCTATGGCAACATAGCATTGGTTGGCACTAACCATGATGCAGCCACTACTGCACAGTATCAATGAGCAACAATCTGTGAGCGACTGGGATCGCACAGTCATTTACTACTTGCTAAAGCAAGTACTAAACATCAGCACCAACATTAAAAAGCTAAGACTGAAATAGGCTTTTTAGTCCTAATAGGCTTCCACTCTCAAGGTACTGGACCATATACAAAATACCACGCAAAAATGTAGCCACAGAGGGAGGCTCTTTTTTCATGCTATTTGTTGTAGTGCCTTTTGATTCCCTTTTGTCCCTCTAGTTGTTATCTTCATTGCCTCTTAGGATAGCCATTACGATGAAAGCCAAATGGTTCATAAAATGGGTTTGTTGCAAAAGCAGCGGACACCAGAGGACATCAGAAAGCCCCCTTTTTGCTTAACCAATAGTGAGTGCTCCTTAGTGGAATTAATTTTACATCTTCCACCAATTTTCCCTTTTTGGAGAAATTATTTCAGCATCTTTTTCCTTAATGAGCTACTTATAATTAAAACCTTGGAATTTGCCTGTGGTGCTGTCTAAAAGGGCACTGGACATGACAAATCATAAATACAGCAAAGTAGTAAGTTCTTTCCACATACGTTTTAAACTTCATACTTAATTTTGTGAGTAGGTGATTTCATATCAGAATGAGGCACAGTAGACACATACAACAGATTACTTCTCAGAGGAGTAATCTTCCTGTCCATTATCTGGAGTAGTTCAAAAAACTCAAAAAATGGAACTGGTCTCAAAAAAAAGGAATTCACGTTCAGGTAATTACAAATAACAGACACATCTGGTTATCTTAATTGTTTGGGAATGTCTCAATTAGCTAAGGATGTTTTCATAAGGACTATAAGACAGTAAAACTGTCTCACAGTAGATTGGAGTCACTGATGAGAGGAAATACAGTTGATCTAACACACTGAAGCATGTTTAGAGCCACAAGAGCTTTAAGTCCCATTATTAGTGGGCTTTATTTGCCTCAAAAGGATCAGAGAATCAAAAATTAGAAATGGGAAAGTTCTGTATAGGTCACTCTGCCCGTTTACCTACTGGTAATGAATTGTTCCCTACAGTGCATTTTCTAGTGTTCCACTGGAAATAACATTCTTTGTGTATTGATTGCTCACCCAGAAACTGATAGTACAAAGTTGATTTTGTAGTCATTTGGCCTAAGGAAGGTGAAATGAATGTGCTCCCTTCTTTTCCTGGAATTCATCGGCAGAAGTTGCATTGCCTGTGAATGGTATGCCTTTTCTCAGCAACTTTGAAGTGTTTTTAGCCCAAGGGACTTACTTGCTATGGATCTTAGAAATATGTGCAAAGCAACTGCCCTTAGTAGGGAGATAACTGTTTATCTGGAATGGTAGACATTGAGTTGACTGGGAATCTAGTCCTGTAAAAAGGTCATACAGCTTGTATAACTGTACACCTTTCATCCTTAACACAATGATGGTCATAGAGTTCCAAGATTTCACAGAGATTAAGATCCGTGATGTGTAAGATTCAGCAGAATGACTCCAGAAACAAAACTTTCCAATGTCCTATACACTAAGACAGTACACTGAGGTCATGTATATACCACATTGAACAGTGCTAGGTAGCGCTGCCATGAAAACAAACCCTACCCACTCACTCCCACTCTGCAGGCTGAAAAAAAAAGTCTTGTAGCCACCATTAGAGTGAAGTTGGGGACAACCAGCACCATTCTTTCGAGCATGCCTGAAACAGGGAGCCTGTGAGTGGCACTGGCTAAACCCAGAAACCAACTATATAACTGTTTTGAACATACAGACTATATGGAATGGGAGCAATTGGCTAGGACATGGTTTCAGGACAGCTCTCCTGTGTGGCACTGATATGGCCTGGATGGGCAGCAGGAAAGCACTAAACATTTTTTCTAGACAAAGGTAAATCTCTTTAGTAGGGCAATGCAGTGCTGCTTTTGCAATGTAGGTTGTTGCACTGTTCTGCAACATGTGGTGAATGGGTGCCTTTCAACAGTGCTTACCAAGTGTCTCAGCCAAATCATCAAAGGATCCATTAAACATGTTGTGGTCCCTGTAGCAAGGGCCTACTACAGCCCATGCATGAGCATGCAGAGTAATGACAGACCCTACAAGAGTCTACCCAAAGTGAATCTTTCATGGAGGCACAGCTCAGGGATTTTGTTTCATAATGCCAGATTGCTCGCTGTCTGCAGTTTCGGCACCACTCTAGCTCTCCTGCTCTCTGAGCCTCATCCTCTGGTCCAAGTCAGCCGAGGAACAGTCAAGACACCATAACCATAAGTAGTACATGGGACACGTGGAAGGGGGAAGCCTCCCAGCCACCATCAGGCATTCGCATTGTCTGTAGCTACAGTTGTGCATTGTCTCAGCACTGAGGCACAGATCCACAGTCTACGCAGAACAAAGCAACAGAACATGGATCATCCAGTACATTCCTTGTCACACTGTGCATGCTCTCCCATCACCCTTTTGCATTATGACCATGTGAACATAGTTTCATGGTTTCTAGGGTTGGAAGGGACCTGAGAAGATCATCTAGTCCGACCCCCTGCCATGGCAGGAAAGAGTACTGGGGTCAAACGACCCCAGCAAGGTGTTCATCTAACCTCTTCTTAAAACCCCCCAGGGTAGGAGCCTGCACCACCTCCCTTGGAAGTTGGTTCCAGACCCTAGCTGCCCTGACCGTGAAATAGCACCTCCTGATGTCTAACCTAAACCTACCCTCTGCCAGCTTGTGCCCGCTGTTCCTGGTCACTCCTGGCTGTGCTCGGGGGAACAGTGACTCCCCCAATGCCTGCTGATCCCCCCGACCAGTTTGTAACAGGCCACAAGATCCCCCCTCAGCCTTCTCTTGTGGAGGCTGAACAGGTTCAGGTCCCGTAGTGATACTGTGATCTTGTACTTCAACCAGATGGGACCAGAGTGTAGAGATGCCCAAACTAGCTCAAGCACTGATAGCAGTCAAGTCACAGCTACACAGAGCTCTGTGCTCTGAAGTAACCTGCTGAAAAAATCAGTGGAGCTCCATTTTCTGCCTCAGTTAGACTCCCTCCATATCGGAGGCAACTTGTTTAAAAGAAGCTGAATTGTCTTTCTATACTAAACCATGCTGTAGTGTGTAGTGCGGACATACCCTGTGACCCCTGGGAGGCCAACTATAGGCAACATTTTATTTCACTGCTAAGATGTGCAAGTGACATGCAGTTTTTAGGTGTCCAAGTCACCCAGCGATGCTGTACATTGTCTCACATAACAGCCTGAAACATACTTACACACCTAAATGCCTTATCCATTTACACCCTGAGGGCCTTGTTACACTTTGTACCTTGAGCTGCTCAAATGTTTATCAGTGTTAGCACT
>NW_017729022.1:184973337-184978114 GCF_001723915.1 Gavialis gangeticus | reverse complement strand
CCTTTGTCATATGCTTGTCAGATGCTAAACAGATATTAAAATACACTCTATTTAACAAGGTTCCAAATGTTAATACAGAGCATTCTTTGTATTTTGTTTCATTCCCTCTTTTCATTCTCTATTTTCCCTTAAGAGAAGGGGGAAAGAGATTTTTAATAATTGTTCAAGAAAAATAAGATAAAAGAAAATAGCAAACATTGATATAGTATAATCTGAATGAGGCAGTTAATTGTAATGGTCTGAGTAAATTTGACCTCATATCATAAATATAAATTCCAATGCAACAAAAATAAGCTATTGTGTAAGGAAATATAATTATGGAAAATTTATCAAGACCAGTTTCTCTTTTAAAAGCAATAAACAATACAACTGTTCTTCCCCCCACCCCACTCCATTGTCTTACAGCCAGTCTATTCTAAGGAGAAATAAATTGCATGCCCATCCAAGCGTACCATATATTTAAAACAATCTCCAACCTCTCTGTGTACTTTTTAAGGGCCACTCTTCATTGGAAGGTCAAAGTAGAGGAGTTGAGGGATAAGGGGCTTTCACTAATATTATTTTCAATTCTGTGGGGATAAATGCCATTTAGTTCCAAAACTTGTCTGAGTTCTAGAACTTATGCCAGGTATAAAATATGTTCCTTAACATCTGTTCTAAATATCTTTAATTTTACATGATTGTCCTCTTAGTTTCTCATCTCTACTGGACTGAACACAGGCCTCCCCCCACCCCTTGGGCTTCCCTCCCTGTCCCCCCAGCTCTCCCTCTGCCCCTCAGGATCTCCCCCTGTCCTTCCCCCGGCCAGCCCTCACAGTTTACCCACACCCCCTATGTCTCCTGGTTTACTTGTGGCTGCTCGCCCAGCCCAGAAAGTGGCAGCAGGGACAACAGCAGCTGGATAGGCAGGTTCCTCTTTCCTGCCTACTCCCCCACTGCCCCTTGGGGTTCCCCCTGTTCAGGGGGCAGTGTGTCTGATCTGCACCGAGGGATGGGAACCAGGTAGGGTGTTTATACTAAAGTGTAGCCTAGAGCAGCTAGACATTAGTGTAACACAAGCTGAGTAACACACATCAAAGAGAAATCGAGCCCAGAGTGCCATAATTTTAAGCCGCATAAAGAGTGCTCAAAACTAGCTTCATGTGTTCATGTGTGGACAGTCCAAGGATTAAGAGCTCCAGGATCCAACTAAAATTAACATGAAACAAGGCCCTAAGTAACTAAGTTTGTCCCTACTGCACATGTACAAAAATACCGCCCTAAAAGTGTCCAATTCCCTTTATGCTCCAAGACACATGTGTGTGTAAACGCAATTCCGGCTTTACATAAGGCAATGAAGAATGGCGTTGGGTGACTTAGAGTTTCGGGAGTACTGTGCAAAGAAGGCTTCCCTCCATGCTGTAAGTGAAGGTTTCCAATGCCTGTAGAAGCACTGAGTGACTTAGGCAGTCAAGGTTTGGGTAGATGGGATAACTTTTATTAGACCCACTAAAAAGTTGGGAAAATTGTTCTTTGCAAGCTTTGGGGCAAAACATGCAAGTTGCATATACACCTTAGCACAGTTATATAATTCTGCCCTGTGTGTTACTAAGGCTGCATCCAGACCACTGCACCTAAAGTATCACTTTAACATATGATAAATATTCATTAGCATATGCTACCAGTTTATTGGCATATGCTTAAGCTGGATGTATACTTATAATCATGCCTGGACAAAGACATATAGATGTAGTTGCATTTCTGATCCCAATTGTGTCCTCAAACGATTTTTATTCCTCTGAATCTCCTGTCTCTTCTCCTTCATCCATCTCAGGGCTAGTGAATACATTACCATTTGTTCTTTTATACCCAGGCACACAACACTACCCACAAACAGCTTACTGGTTTTCTAGCACCACCTTCCTTCCTCACATCTGCTGTCCCTGTGACTTGAAATAGCTAATGGTCCAGGAACCAGTTTCACCTGGCTGGCACACAGGTTTGCACATGTCTAAGGAAGCACCAGAAGAACCCTCTGTCATTTGTGTAATAGGCGGTATGTCTAACCTGCTGCACACACCATTCAGACAATTTGTTCACCATCGCTTTCCAGCATGCATGTTGGTGTCTACTGCCCTTTCCCTGGGCTACTCCGCTGCAGCATAATCTCTCATTAAACCTCCTAAAGGAGTGCAGGGGGAGGGGAAGGAGGATTTGCACTCCAGCAAGCATCTGAAAATGCAGATTTCTGGCACGGAGAGGTTCAGGCATGTTGTGAATGGGAGATTTGGGAAATTTCCTTATGAATGCTTCCGGAACAATTCCCCCAATTTTCCCACAAATGCCATTGAAACCTGAGGAAAATCTTTTTCTGATGAAGGCTGGGGAAGCTATCAGATCCAAGAGAGCTCTTATTCACAGCCTAACTAGCACCTTTGTGTAGGAGACATGATTTGGGTTAAATCTGGTAAATGTAGCGAATGTCCCCCTGCAGCTAATCAAGCCTGGAAAAGGGGTGGCACTATTTCTTCACACACATCCTGATCAATATTATTTATCTGACTGCGTGTGTAAGATAGCCATGTCCCCTCCACCTAATGCCCACTCCCAGCCCCTCCACCCTGTGGGTATCAGCGGGAGAGAACCTGATGTCTGCTGGTAATTATCTGCTGCTGGAAAGAAGTGCTATTCCTTTTATTTTTGTAATGCAGATCAATGCACATGTCACTACTGAAAAGCGATGTCATTTAGGATGGAGCATTAACTGCTAGGAATGGATTCTGAAACTCCTCTCTGGTGGGTGGAATATTTTCAAGGGAAGCGGCACCTCTTGAATCTTGAATTTCATTTATCCCACTGTCTCTTTAAGAATGGCTGGGTTAAGGAGAGGGTGTTTGAGAAAGTGACAGTGTGTCGTCTTTATCTCCAAGCAAACTGGGGCTGGTGATCAAGTGGTAACCTGGGAAAGAAACAAACAGGAAATGCAGGTTAGCAGCAGTGACAGACATGAGGAGTGTTCTCAGTACCATGGTTTGATGGAAGAAAGCAGTGCCGTCTTGGGTTGTAGCAAAGAGCGGCCTAGAGGACAGAGGGCAAGTGCTAGAGAAGGGAAAAAGGGAGACTTAGGGTGGAAAAAAGAGAGTAAGACCTAGAGAGAGAAAGAAAAAAGACATTAGCACTAAAATAATTCTCATGCGGGTCTGGGAAGCATCATCTGGGGTGCTTTACATTTTCTTTTCTTTTGCCCTGTAAAAGAAGCTTCTAGCCATGCTCTGTACTAACTAAGATTGGGCGAAAACAACTAGAATTCAATTTTGCAAACAATGATACTTCCTTTCATTGGGCAGCAGTGGAACCCCAGAGTGTTCAACCTTTGTGTGTGTGTGCGAGACCCACTTTCAGTAGCCCTTAGTCCAATAGGGAGAGCATTTAACTAAGATTTTGGAGATCTGGATTTAAGCTCTTACTTTACCTGATTTAGATACTATAATAAATAATTAAGCAAACAAATCAACAGCAACAAAAAGGTATTAAAAAGTTATTAAGTCAAGTACACAAAAGTGTGCTCTTGTTGCAAAAAAAAAAGGGGGGGAGCCAATAGCGTACTTGGTTGTATTAATAAAACATCAACTGAATCTAGGAAGTGATTCTCACACTTTATTTGGCACAAGTGAGGCATCATCTATGTCCACCTTTGGGCCCCACACTTCAAGAAGGATGTGGACAAAGTAGAAAGGGTTCAGTGGAGAGTGACAAAATTGGTTGGAAGCATAACTTACGAGGAAAGGCTGAAAGAACTAGGATTGTTTAGTCTAGAAGAGAGATGACAGGAGGAGTATTTGATAAGTTTTCAAATAGTTAAAGGATGGTTATAAAAGGGGTGGAGGCAGGCTATTTCTGCAGCTGTAGGGGACAGACTAACAGCAATGGCTTCAAACTGCAACAGAAATGTAGGCTGAAGACTAGAAAGAAAACTTCCTAGTAGTAGGGTTGTTACTCATTGAAACAGGCTTCCCAGAGAGGCTGTGCAATCTCTGTCCTTGGAAGACTTTAACAGCAGGTTAGACAGACACGTGACTGGGATGGTTTTAATCAGGGGCAATTCTGCCTTGAGTTGGGCACTGGGGTAAATGACCTCTCAAGGTTCATTCCAATGATACTCTTCTGTGATTCTGTGATTAATTAAATTATCATCAGAAAACCAATTGAGACTGGGGATTATTACTGTAAAATTCCCATTTTACCCACAGGAAACTGAGGCACTAAAATTAAAAACAAAATGATCAAAATTACTCGCCTCCCATTGAGTGTCCAATCTGAAAAGCTTTGAGCCTGATTTGTACTTTACTGTATAACCTTTTATATGTTCACAACCTCATTCCCATTAAGCCTGATTTGCAGCTGTAAAAGTTGTAAACATAATGTTCAGCCCCTGGGCTGCCCGGTGGAACCCTATAACAATGAAGACCATATTGTGGCCATGTGAAAATGTTCAATATTTGTGATTTACCCACAAAAGTACAAATAAGCTGCTTATCTAAATATCTATAGAAAGGAGTCAGTGAAACTTTGTAACTTTCCTGCTACATAAGTTAGGAACCTAGATGTGCTAAAGCGAATTCAGACATGGTCAGGATTAGAATTTCTTTTCTTTTTTCCTGAAAAATGTTCAAGTCACATTAGAACCAGAAGGTTATAGAGCCCCATCAAACGAAAAATTCAGACCCAGGACTGACTATGGTGCTTCTAGGAAACTATCAACACACACACACACAGAAAGAGAGAGAGGGTCTCACCA
>NW_017729022.1:184957900-184968337 GCF_001723915.1 Gavialis gangeticus | reverse complement strand
CCAGTGCATGAACTCCTTATATAAGCAAAACATGGGCCAAATGGGTACTCCTGTCAAAAGACAGGAGGAAGATGGCTGGACAAGGTGTCCAATAGTCCCATACCAGGCTGATAAAGCTGGAACGGGAGCACCCAAATGTGTACCATTCCTACTGTATACTTTACGCAGACACTCAAAAATGTGCATTGCAAGTTTCAGGATGTTGACCAAAACAATTAGTCAAAAGCTGTGAGGAATAACAAAATGTGATCCGCTCCATCATGTAGTCTATATATGCTACAGGTATTACAGAAAATATTGCAGTACTTTAAAATTGTCTTTTTGGAGCATGTGCTTGTTATATAAAAGTTCTTTTATGAATATCTTGTACAAACAAATTTTGCCCTATGAGTTGTTTGAAAAATGTTCATTTTTTAATAGCCTTTTGAGTACTTGCTATTTCCAGTATGTTTAACATGTGTGATTGGTCAACCAAGTCAATTGGTGAATTTCCTAACTGAATGTCTTACCTTCTATAAGGCTTATCAGTTTCTATATAAAAAATGTTTTTTGTTTAGACATGAAACACATTTGCTGCTATTCAACAAATACCAGATTAATTTGCAAAATGCTATTTAAAAGTGGTGTGTGAGAAAAGAGAATAAGAAATCCTATGTAGAACTTGGCAACATATGCAAATAATTTTTCTCGCTATTCACCTACCTCTAATTTGCTATCTCCGCTATGATAATTTTTTTAACTGTTGTTTCTTTCATCATACATTTGGTATGAAAGAATGACATATGGGTAGTTTGGACAATGATCAGTCTCTGTATTAATCTGGCAAATGGATTTTTGAAAGGTACTTATAAATAAGTGCTATGGTAATTTTGGAAATCCTTAAAAAGCAGACTCTGTGTGCAGTACCAATGAACATTGCCTTTTCACGTAGTGTAAAATTATTCTTTTTAAATATACTGAAAATATGGCAAAAAAATTCTCCAAACCTGTTCAGCAGGTGCCAGCTATAGTTACCGGCACCAGGTTAATGTTTTTTGTTTCTTATAGTGCTCTTAGGTTATGGAAATGGAAGGCAATATATTTCTTATGTAAGTGGAGACATTTCTGAAATCAAGAATTCAAATGGTGGCATTTTATTTCTGGATAGGTTCCATGTCGCTTTTTTTACATTATAACTAGGCTGTTCAAATACTGCCTGTGGGCCACATGTGGCCCCTCAGGGTTAATTTGTGGTGCCCTGGGCTCTCACCCAGCTGCTGCTCCTCCCCATCACTCTGGCTGTAGCAGCAGATGGGATCTCCGAGCTCCTTTCTCTCCTTTGGCTTCAATTCTGGGCTCTGCCCAGTGGGTGGTACAGCACGATGCCAGAAAACTCAGGACGCCTGCTTGGTGTGGTGTTTGTGGGGTGGTGGGTGCATGGCTGGGGAGCTGAGAGTGGGGGGCAGGGTGCCCATGTGTATTGTGCAGTAGGGGAGGAGGCAGCATTGCAGCAGAAGAGGGTGCTGCAGTGGGAGGGGATGCCTACATGGCATACAGCCCAGGGGCCTGCAGCTTGCTTTGATGTGTGGCCCTAACTCATGCAGTCCATGCCAGTGTGTTTCACATGTATGCAAATCCCAGCATTCTGATTGGTAGCCCATACCAGTGTGTGGCCCCCAGCCACTTAGAAGCTGGACAGCCCTGTATTACAATATAGCTTTGGGAACATATATGTGATCCCCTTCTCAAGGATTTGGGCTTCTTAGCAAACCTCTAGCTCATCACCAGCCTCTCTCCATGAACATACTGAGTATTTACAAGTTATGAATCCTCCCCAGCTTACTTAAAAATTTTCCTTTCCACATCTTAAGCCAGCAGTCACCCAGAGGCAAAAGAAATCTATCCTTCAAAAAGTCTAACTTTCACTCGCTATGTCCTAATCCATTATCTAGGCCCACTAATGTGCACTACATCATCAGAGGAGCAATGCACTGATGATGTAGTACAGCCCGTATACGTGTACATCATCAGAGTTATATCTTTCTGATCTGCCTGTGGGTTTAATAAGCATTCCAGATGGCTTGCTATGCCTGAAGCAAGAATGGATAATCACACAGCTCTACCCTCAAAACAATAATAAAATAAGGACACAGTAGCATAGGGGCTCATGTCTGCCAAAAACATTCAATAGACTGTATAATACAATAGTCCAATGTGATTGGTGAGGCACATTTATACCCTAGCTATTTACAGGTGAAAGGGACCTAGTTTTAAATAAAACAGAGGTTACAAATACATGGTTTTATTGTTATTATATATTACACTGAAATGGAATTTTCTCAGCCAGACAGAGAGCAGGGATGCTGCTCAGTTACTGGCTGGCCCACAACTGTATGGTTGTTTCTCATGTATGCAAATCCCAGTGTTCTGATTGGCAGGAGAGGGAAGGCCTGATTTGAATAATGACTCACTGTTGTTTCTCAAGAGCCATACAGTATGCACATATCTAATCTATTATCTATTGTATTTCCAGGATATCCATCAGCCTAGTTTCTAGCCATCAAGTACAGTAATATTATGTGTCACGCAAGCTGTGCCAACACTTGTAAAATTATTCATTGGTGACACCCATTGTTAGCTATGGATAATATTGCTAGTGTACCCAAGGCTGTAGGATTGTCCACAAAGGGCTCTGTCAGTGCCACTCATTCCTTCTCACTATGGCAGCCATGCTCTCTGGCTTTATTGTTTTATTTTAGAAGTGGCTTTTCAAAGAAAAGCTTGTAGCACTCTGCTTCAAAATTTCTGTGCTTTCTCCAATAGGTGGAGAGCTACCAGTGAGCCATCATAACCCAGTGATTTGCATAATGACTGTACAGTTATCGGTGTTGCTAGAAGTTGTGATCCCTATTTTCTGTGTAACAACTGTTACACATGCAAAGGTATCTGTCCTTGTTCATTATACTGTGTCTGAAAGCAGCATGGAAAAATCATTTGAGACTCCCTGCTAGAACTGTTGGTAGTGAAGAAGAAAGAAAGGTAATAATAGCAGGATGAAAAGACCAAGGTAGTTTCCAAGTTAAGCACCATTTATGAGTACTAACAGACATGACTAACAGGAAATAAGAGGCCCTATGAAAATTGTTGATTGGTGTGTGTTTCTTACACAAGAAGAACAAGAAGAATCAAAGGAGAGTTTGCAATCCTATAGGGAATCATTTCTCCATACACTCAAGTAAGTAAAATGAGAGAATACACCTTCTTATAGAGGCCAACCTATTGGAAATGAATAGCATTTTCAGCATTATTCAGTGAAATCTTTACAAGGCTGGGAAAACCCTGCAGCACAGGTGGGATTGTAAGACTCCAGTGAATGGAAGTTGTACTGTGGAGATGGGAATTCAGTTCGAGACTCAAGAGAAAGGCAAATACAAAGACTGACATAGACATGCACACATATGTAGGTAGGTGAAAATGGTAAGTAAACACTAAACTTCATACTTCATTCTGGAAGAGAGTAGCTAACTGACTTAAACCATTTGCTGCACTAATTGCTGGAGTATATTTTCTCCAGCCAAACAAGTGGGCTACACTTTAATTTTAACATTAAATGCTGTTAACTGAAATGAATACACCACGTTTCCATAATATGTGTTACTGAAGCTGCTATGACAGATAAGAAGCTGCTAGGCATGATGTGTCAAGAAAATGTACCAGAAGAAAAGTACATAGAGCTCCTATCAAAAATACAAGAAGAATTCCATACCACGTATCTTCTTAATATGTTATTGAAATGATTTTAAATTGTGTATGTACAACCAGCCAGACCTTTAAGGGTTAACTGCACACAATGTAATGAATTCAATAATGATGAGCTAAAAAAGGTCTAATTAGCAAGTAACCACTTTATTATGAAAGGAAATGGTAATGAATTTAATAGCTCAAAATCATTAACAATATTTAGTTTGCTGGTCCTTGTTCTCTATTATCCTCATTAATATGAACATTTAATATGTTTTAAAATGGATTTGTAATACTTTCTGTGCCATGAGGTTACACTGACAGAAAGAGTGTAATTATTCTGCTAATTGTTATCCCTGTCTGTTTGTGCTCCAAATAGCAGCATATTTAGGTGTTAATAAAAAAAATAAAAGTAATTAAAAGAGGGAAGTTTAAAACCTAATTAAACAAAAACTCTAAAATTACAGGCTAACTCATGTAAGAAAAAAAGTTTTGTAAATAGGAGCTCTGTGTAAAGCCTTTCTTTCTGATTTTTTTTCTCTGCTGTCAAAAAGGAAATAAAAGCAGTATTAGTTTTGGTAAGAAGAAAGATACCTAGGAAAACATTTCCTAAATTAGAGGACACGTGTCAGAACAGCAGGTACTCTGAAGAGGGCAGTCTGCAATTGCAACTAATCTTTGAGACCACTTTTTGAAAAGAGGGGTGTTGATTTTCAACCAGTCACACTGAGGTAGTTTCCTGTCACATGATACCTCCATATTTCATCTGCTCGCACTGGTAGTTCCCTCCTCCTGAGATTCCCAGCACATCTTCTCTTTGAAAAGGCCACTTGTACGAAGTCATCCTAATAGCAACATCTTCATTTCAACAGAGGCCTTCCCAAAGGGTTCCCTGATTCTTTCTTCGGAGGCTGTATTCCCTCACCAAGATCCTCTCCTGATCTCTCTCAACAAAGGACCTCTCAGTCTTGTGAAAATCTCAATTGATCATTTCTTACACACATCAAGTTTATCATTTCCTCACTTCCATTTAAGTCACTTCAGTCGCTAAAGTCTTGTCTTCGCTGAAGTAGGTTGCCTGAGACAGTCCATCCAAGTTCATCCAAGTGAGAGTGATCCCACTGCGAAACAATAGTGGAGCTACACAGGGTGATTGGAGAGTTGATTTGAATAGCAACTGATGAGCTATTGTTAACCTGAGCTGCTGTTTTCCTTCTCTGTTACTAGCTTTAACATCAGCAACACTTGAACATCAAATTCATCCTGCCCACCCTGGACCAGTCAGCCACTTCAATTTTGAAATGCTACTTGTCTTGAGCTACAGACTTCTCTGTGTGGATAGCAGTTGGGTGAGGGAGAGAACTCCAGTGATATCTTAAGCTAATATTGCAGAGAGGACAAGATCTTAGAGATTTCCTCAGTCCTTCCTGCCTGTCTTCATACCACACACCTCTCTAAAGAGTTGTCATGATCCTCCCACGCCCTCTTTGAAAAGTCTTCTCTATCCTCCTCTACTTTCTCACTGACTAAGTACAGACATTCAAAAAGCCTGAGCCTGAACTGATTCAATCTTTGCAGGATAGTCTAACCTGCATAGATTGAAACTATTTGCAAGTGAATAGACATTCACTTTTGACTCTGGAAATGCAGTGACCCAGGCCAGAAGTTGGGGGGTGCTAGAGTGTGCTCTCCCTTCCCTTCTGCAGCAGCCACAAGGCTTGAGGGAAGCTGACCTGCAGCGGGGGGGAGGGAGAGGTGTGGCCAGGCCCTGGCAGACTTAAGTATGATTGGGGAGTAGTTTAAACTCCCACCCTGGCCTGCAGTGTCCCCAGCCAGGGTGTGCCTGGAGGAAGAAGAGGAAAGCAGCCCTTTCCAGGCTTGTCCCCAAGGTGAGGGGCATGGCCAGACACTGGCCATGGCAACACCTTTGGCAAAGGAACAGCAGGGAGGGAGATTGAACTCCCCTGTCTCCCCCCTTTCACATGGGTATGGCAACCCCAGCTGGGGTCTACCTGGCTTTTCCCCCTGCTGGCTGCTCACATGGTGAGGGGCATGGCCAGAGCTGGTTGGCATGGCCCTGCCATCCATCTGCCTCGCCCTTGCCTGAGGCTGGAGCTGAGGAGCTGAGACCAGCTGGCCTGTGGGCACTGCTGAGCGTGGGCATTGAAGGGCCAGCCTGGGCTGGGTTGCAGGGGCAGGGCCCTTCCCAGCTGGCTGCAGTTCAGGCTGGGGCTGCGGGAGCTATGCACCTGGATTGCTCCTAGCTCCCCATGCCCAGGATGGGCCAGGCTCTCATGGAGCCACACTACCTGCAAGGAATCTGTCACTCATGATGCAGCCAGCCCTGCTCAGCCCTGGGAAAGGTGGGCAGATAGTGGTGTCGGCGCAGGCCAGGCTTTAGGGGCAGGGCCCTTCCCAGCCAGCTACAGCTCCATAACAGCCCAGCCTGGCACACACAGGTGGCAGCTAGCCAGGCAGCAGTGCAGAGGTGATGTCACTGCAGCTACAGGCAGGCAACTTGGCAGCTGAACTGGCCATGAGGGATGAGTCCATGATGCCTGCACCTGCCCAGGACTGACCCTGGGGTACTCCACTTGATACTGGCTGCCAACTAGACATTGAGCCATTGTTCACTACTCTCTGAGCCAGGTGGTCCAGCCAGTTTTCCATCCACCTCACAGTCCATTCATCCAGTCCATACTGCCTTAGCTTGCCTGTGAGAATGTTGTGAGAGACTGTATCAGAAGCATTGCTAAAATCAAGGTATACCACATCCACTGGTCTCCCTGCATCCACAGAGCCAGTTACCTTATCACAGAAGGCAATCAGGTTTGTCAGGCATGACTTTTCCCTGGTGAATCCATGCTGACTTTTCCTAATAACCTTTTTCTCCTCCGGGTGCTTAGAAATGGATTCCTTGAGGATCTGCTTCATGATTTTTCCAGGGACTGAGCTGAGGCTGACTGGTCTGTAAACTTCCCTGGATCCTCTTTTTCCCCTTTCTTAAATATGGGCACTATGTTTACTGTTTTCCAATCATCCAGGACCTCACTTGATTGCCATGAGTTTTCAAACATGATGGCTGATGTGATTGCAGAGTCATTGGCCAACTCCCTCAGCACACTCAGGTGCATCTCATCCGACCCCATGGACTTGTACATGTCCAGCTTTTCTAAGTAGTCCCTAACCTGTTCTTTCTCCACTGAGGGCTCCTCTTGTCCTCCCCAAACTGTGCTGTCCAGTGCAGTACCTTGCCTTTGAAGACTGAGGCAAAAAAGGCATTGAGCACTTCAGCCTTTTCTGCATCCACAATTTTGCCTCCCCCATTCAGTAAGGGACACACACTTCCCCTGATCCTCATCTTGCTACTGACATACTTGTAGAAACCTTTCTTGTTACCCTTCATATCCCTTGCTGGCTGCAGCTCCAACTGTACTTCGGCCATCCTGACTTCATGCCTGCATGCCTGAGTAATTCTTCCCTAGTTATTTGTCCAAGCTTCCACCTCTTATGTAACCCGGGCAGTACTCCAAGAGGTACCCCCTCTCCAATTGAAGGGATCAAAGCAGGTGCACAAGCGCTGTGGGAAGTGTAGGGACTCTCCTCCCCTATAGAGCAGAGCCAGACCACCAATGGGGACTTAACCATATACCTTTTAATACTGGGAACATAACAGGCATAAATCACAGGGTATGGTGGACATTACAATGCCCCAAGGGGGCAGGATTCAACAAAGGTTAGACACTTACAATCACTGACAAAACAGGGTTAACAAAATATAAAACTCAAAGAGCAGAACAAACAATACGAGTTGGTGAAATATACAGAGGGCACAAAATGCAAAATGTCAAATGACAAGGAAATATAGGGCCTTGGTACCTGGAGGGGGAGGAAGGGGGGAAAAACATAAATGGCCCCTTTCCACTGCAAGAAGATTTGCTTCTTGTTATCTCACTCACCCCAAGTCACTTCTGCTAGGACTTCAACCCAAATCTCCCACATGGTAGGCAGGAACACTGCCACACAGCCACCACTGGTGACACTGCTCCAGCCTGCTAAGGGTCTTGACCTTCCCGGAGCCCCGGCCTCACGTTGAGCTGCCTGGCCTCTGATTGGAGGAGCTGGAAGCAGAGCTGGGAACCCCTCAGGTCGCTGCTCAGAACCTTGCTGGATCTGGGGAGCCTCTCCTGCTGGCTGCAACCTCTCCTTGGGGATCCTGGAGCCCAGCGGGGAGCTTCTCCTACCAGCCACATGCCATGCTGCTGAGGGTCCCGCTGCCGCCTACAGGTCCTGCTCTTTCAGGCTCTTCTGGGGCACTGCTCCTGCCCCGCTGGCTTAGCTCTGTAAAGCTCCTTCCTTATTGTTCCTCACTGGTCTCTCCCCTGAGTCAGCCCACGCTGCCCCTTTTATCCCCCTCCAGGTGACCCAAGGGGTCAATCGGGACACAGGGGGGTGAGTCTCTGGGGCCTGATTGGTGTGGAAAGGGAATCCCAAGTCCTCCAATCATCTTTTACCCCTTCAAAACCCCTGCGCCAAATCATTGCCAGATTGGTGAGGAAAGGGAATCCCAAGTCCTCCAATCATCTTTTGCCCTTTCAAAACCCCTGGGCCAGGTCAGTGCCAGCCAGCCTGTCACACTTATAACCTTCCTTTATGTGATTTAGTTTACTGAAGAGTTCCCTGCTAAGCCAAGCTGGTCTTCTGCCATACTTGCTAGTCTTCTTATACATTGGGATGGTTTGTTCTTACACTCTCACTAAGGCTTCTTTGAAGTACACCCAGCTCTCCTGGACTCCTCTTCCCCTCAGTCTGGCTTCCCAGGGAATCCTGGCCATGAGTTCCCCGAGTGAGTTGAAGTCTGCTTTTCTGAAGTCCAGGGTCCGTACTCTGCTGCTCTCCATCCATTCTTTCCTCAGGATCCCGAACTCAATCATCTTGTGGTTACTGCTGCCCAAGTTGCAATCCACTACTACCTTCCCCACCAATTCCTCCCTGTTTGTGAGCAACAGGTGAAGAAAAGCATGGTCCCTAGTTGGCGGCTCCAGCACTTGCAATAGGAAGTTGCCCTCAATACTCTTCAAAAACTTCCTGGATTGCAGGCATGTTTCTGTATTGCACTCCCAGCAGATGTCAGGGTGATTGAAGTCCCCCATGAGTTTCCTGTGATCAGGAAACTTTCACTACTTGTTTGAAGCCTCATCCACCACTTCCTCCTGGTTTGGTGGTCTATAGCAGACCCCCCACCATGACATCATCCTTTTTTCTGTCCCCTCTGACCAGGAGCAATGCATAGGGGGTGCACACAGGTGCATGTGCACCCCCTGAGCATGGTGGTGCACCCCCTACAAAAAGGTGATACCAACACTATTGGCAGTGCCTGTGGGAGGTCACCACTCACCACCCCACTGCTGACACCACCAGTGGCATCTGCGGGTGGTCCGCAATCCCTGCTGGCCACCGCTGCCAGTGGCAGCTGCAGGTGGTCGCTGACCCTTGGTTGGCACTCATCTCCTGCCCCCAGCCACCGACAGTGCCAGTGGTATCTGCAGGAGCTCCCCAGGTTACCACCGCCACACTCCTGCTGCCACCGTGCCCCCACCAGCCGCCAGGGGCACAAGTCATTCATGCCTCTGACCCTAACCCAGAGACTCTCAACAGGCCTATCTCCAGTTTCAAACTGGAGCTCCAAGCAATCATATGGCTCTTTTACATAAAGTGCCACTTTTACATAAAGTGCCTCCTCCTCTTCTCCCCTGCCTGTCCTTCCTGAACAGTTTGTACCCATCCATGACAGTGCTCCAGTCATGTGAGCTATCCCACTGAGTCTTTGTTATTCCAATCACATCATAGTTCCATGATTGTGCAAGGACTTCCAGTTCTTCTTGCTTGTTTCCCAGGCCCCATGCATTTGTATACAGGCACCTGAGGTAACTAGTTGATTGCTCTGATTTCTCAGGAAGTATGAGCACCTCCTCTGTTGCCCCCTTCTGCTTGCTCATTTACCTCAAGGCTTTGATCTCCATCCCTCGGTGAACCTAATTTAAAGCTCTCCTCACTAAACTAGCAAGCCTGTCTGCAAAGATGTTCTTCCCTTTGTCAGATAGCTCGCATCTCTTCCCAGCAATCCTTCTCCTTAAAAGAATATCCCATGGTCAAAGGAGCCAAATTCCTGCTGGCACCATCACCTGCACAGCCAGGTGCTGATCTACAGGATGCACCTGCTCCTGCCCAGGCTCTTTCCCCTGACGAAAAGGATTGATGAGAGCACAACCTGAGCCCCAGACCCCATCACCCTTGCACCCAGAGCCCTATAGTCACTTTTTATATGCTCAGGGTCTCTCCTGGAAGTATCATTGGTTCCTGCATGGATGAGCAGTATGGGGTAGTAGTCAGAGGGCCAGATGAGCCTCGGTAATCCCTCTATGACATCTTGGATCCAGGCAAGCAGCAGACCTCCAGAGACAACAGGTCAAACTGGCAGATGGATCCCTCCATTCCCTGCAGAAGAGAGTCTCCAACCAGCACCACCTGTCACTTGTTCTTGGTGGCGGTCATGTTAATCAATGTTCCCTCTAAGGAGTAATGGTCTGTGAGCGCACTGCCTTAGTCCGTGAGCGTGCCACCTCGGTCCAGCATGGGACACTTACTGAAGGGGGATGAGGGCTGGGGCCTGGGGGCCAGAGGCTAGAGCTGGGGGCTGGAGCTGAGTGGCTAGGA
>NW_017729022.1:184951753-184957801 GCF_001723915.1 Gavialis gangeticus | reverse complement strand
GGGCTCGTGCGGGCTCCGCCAGCTTCAGGAAAGTGCTCCACTGCTCCACAGAGCCTGCACCAGCTCCCCACCCCAGCCTCCATCCCTGCCTTGCCACATCTTGGGAGGGCCACTGCCTGCCCCAAGTGAGGCTGTGCCAGCTCGGAGACACTGCTCCGCTCTCTCTCTCTCTTACTGCACTTCTTCCAAGCAGACCTGCCCTTGCAAACTTGCCTGAAACTGGCCTGTTGGCCCCAAAGCATTCCTTTTTTCCTGCTTTCTCACACCAAGCTGAAAGATTTGCCCCTCAAAAAGCAGGGGGGGAGTGCCATGAACTGGCCCAGGAGCCCCTGCAGCCCCTGGTCACTGGCTCCCTGGTCACTTGAGGAGTCTTCTTTTATACCCTGCTAATCCATGCATTCTCTTTCACATCCATGTGAACTGATTATTGCCAGTTGGGGTCCATGTACATACCGTCTGCATAAAATAAAATCAACATTAGACTTTTTTTAATATAGGTATGCTTTGAAACATGTCTTGTTTACAGATTAACTTTTCATTAAAAAACATGAGTTCTACTTGTTTATTTGAACTATAGCATTCACTAAGCCAGCTTTAATAATATTTCAAACCATACAGTGACTACACAGTTGGTTCTGTCCAAGGCTGAGCACACATCATGCTAGCTACAGTAAGCACTAGGGCCCATTTGTATGAAACCTACTCTAGTACTGAAGCCTTATGATCTATGGCAACAGTCTTAATACAACTATTCTACAACTGGTACCCTTGAATACTTTGGAGAACATGGGAGACTTCTACAATTTTCTTCTTTTTTTTCCCAAAAAACTTTTGAGGGTCCTAGGTCATGTATTTAATTTAGTCTGGTTTTACACCTTACTTAACTTCTGTTCAGAGGCACTTGCTGGGACAGGGGAACAGGCAATCAGTGGACTAGTGCTTATGTATCACTAGCTGTACCTTATTTGGGAGTGGACTAGCATACACACTGATATGTGAATAAGTCTACCTAGCAGCTAAACCAAGAAAACCCATTCTGTCAAGTGTGCTGGTAACCTAGTTGTAGATCACCTAGTCGGGAGTCTAGTCACCTGATGTGGATGCATAAAGGCCACTGGAGCTTAAAAGTTAAATGGTCTCTTTTTATAAGAAAAGAGCAGAAAGAGCGGAAAGCTGGCTGCAAGAATATGGCTATAGGATTTTGAGGAGAAGCCATGGGCAGGAGCTCCTGGACACATCAGAGATCTCTCATCAAAGCCCAAAAAAACATTCCAAAATGGCCAGTTAATGACAGGAAAACGTGTTAATCTAGATCTGTATATTTCTAGTGCTAGCTAAAGTAAAAGGTGATTGGTATAGGGGACACTGATGAATACAGATGAGTGGGATATGGTTTTCCTGTCCTGTGAAAGTTTTGTGATTTCAAAACTTTTTCTTTTCCAGAAAGGAATAAACTAAAACCTTTCAAAATGGGCAGAAAACCCCCATGAGAGATTGGCCCTTTCTTGCACCACAGATTTGATGGTATTTTGGTGGTCAATCAGATAAATCAGTGACTTGACAGTAGGTTTTCCATATCTTTGATGAGTACCTTAGAGCAGGATGTGGGTTTGTGGGTCAGGGTTTCTCTCTTTCTGATTTTTCATGGAAAACCTCAAAAGGTCTTTGTTTCATCTGATGCACAAAGGGAAATCTTGTGAAAACTCAGAAAGTTTGAATAGTTAGAAAACTTTTTTGTGTCCAGTTCTAGTGTCAGTAAGTATTTTAAACAATGCATTATTATAATTCACCACAAGATTTAAAGTATTGTAGTATTTCATGTTCACCTAAATAAATGGGAAAAAATGTATGTTTTTTTTAAATCCACAGAGAAAAAAAACTAATATTCAGTTTACATAAAAGTTAAACTTCAGATAATGTTTCTAACAATTTGTAATATATATATTAAGTACTTATTAAGTGTCTCAATTTTCATATCCGCAAATATTTAATAGAACTAGGAAAGAGAGAACATTTCTGGACAAATTTGTTATTGTAATAATAAATTAGGTTTGGGTGATAGTGAAACATTTTGCAAGTTCTTTTTCGCTTCACTTCATTTTCATTTAAGTTCCTTTCAAATGTTATTTTTGAAAAACTGGAATCTTTTGTTTTGATAGTTTTAAATGGAAATATTTTGACTTTTTTATTGAAATGATATCTTGTTTTGAAATTCCCTTTGATTTTGTAAATAAAGATTTTTAAAAATGCTTGCAATAAAAATGAAATACACTGACCAAGTGATAATTATTTTCAAGTTTGGATTTTACAATAAAAAGTTTTAAACCAATTTTTCACTTATGATTCTTTTTATTTTTTTCCAGAACTGCCAGTATAATAAAAAAATCAATTACTTGCACAGCTATAAATAGAAGTAGTTTAAACAGTTGCTACTTACTAGAGAAGGCCTCTTCCTCCTATAATTTCTGAAAATATTGCCTTTGGGGATGGGTATTTTCAAGAATTATATCCTGTCTTCTCTAGTAAGGATTGCCTGACAGAACAGTGTCAGCACTGGAAGTACCATTCTAGAGAGAGAACAAGTAAGAAAAGTAACATCAGGCTAAGCTATATAGGGAAAATAAGCATTTCAAGAACAGGCAGAGGATATGAGATCTGGAGATGTGCAAATATCGTAAACATTTACTGTGATAATCCCTATAGATTTTAATCTGAATTCACTTTAGTATGCTCATGGAATTCCTGCATATATTTCAGTGACCCAGTTTAATGAGACAAATATTCCTTGCAGGAAAATTTCATTTGGGAGGTGGCAGGGGGTACCATATTTGCACCTGAAGAGCTTGTACAGTCTTCCAGTCCAGGAACTAGACAATACCACATGGTTTCATTGACCAAATGCAACAAAGCTGCACAGCTCAAATGTACCTCTTGCATATTTACCATGAGCCAAAAAATTGTCAGATAAATTTAAATAAGTAATATTCTCTGCGCAGAAAATATGGAATAAATTAATCTAATAAATGATTTGTTCCTCTCTAACCTAGTCCTGTAATGCTGCCATTTTTATATATATATTTTAATTTCAGCGGCCTTTTTTTCCCCATCAAATATCTCCATCAATTTTACCATACAGAGACATCTACATTAGGTATCTCTTGAACTCATTTATATTCTTTTTTTCCCCAATGGCTTATTCTGATCGCTTCTTGTACTCTGCATAAAATTGTTGAGCTTGTGTTTCATGCTTATTCCTGGTTTCCTTAAGGTCTGGAAGGCATCTAATCTTAAGGGCCAGACCCAGTATTCCTTAACCACTCAGTACTCTTTAAGACCCCTGTTGAAGTAAGCTCTGTTTGTAAAGCTCCCGCCCGTTCACTTTGGGGGCACTATATAAACTGCCGTATGTGTTTTCAGTAAGTAAAAATGGCAGGATCAGGTCCCAAGTGAGTTAAGAGTGGCTGTTAGACCACAAACTGCTACTGGAAAGGCAGCTGGCTAATTGGGGTAGGGCAGCTGAAAAGGATCTGTCTGTTTGCCTTGAAGTTCCTCTCATCTCTGTCCTCCTCTTCCTTTGCTTTCCTCCTATCCTTTCATTTATTAGTAGGAAAGCTGAATTGGGACCCTGAAAGCAGCTGTTCACTTCAGATTCTCCAGAGCAAGTTTGCTCCAGAGGTGCTTAGCCACTTCTCTGAGACTGCTGCCTGTCAGGGTGCAGCTGGGAAGGGAAGTAGTGGTTTCCTTCAGAGTGCTGCTGGAAGAAAGCTAGCCACAATGTTTGAGGGGGAAACCACTGACTTCCCTTCTCAGCCTGGCAGCAGTGCTCATTAGTGCGAGACAAACAGACGTGCTCCCTTGAGATTAACTGCTATTTGCAAACCTGAAGTAAGAACACTTTCAGAGGTCCCAGGACTGTGTCTCATGTAGCGGTTAAAGTTTACAGGCTGGGGGAAAGGAAATGAGAGGCAAGTGGCAGATGAAGAGGAGAAAGAAGGAGAAGTCAAAAGCTTTCTGGGGAAAAGAAGGGAGAAGGCAGGGAGGGAGGGAAGCATGAGCATATGAAGAGAAAGGAATTGGAAGGGCTACAGTATAACTCCACAGTACACATTTCATTGTGTATCAACCACTCTGCTGGACTATGTTGTCACTCCACTGAAGCCAATGAAGTTACACTGAGGATGAATTTGGCCCAGTCAGCATAAAGAAAATTAATCTGTGCTATTTCCCAGCAGTGCACCACTTGGGGCTGTTGATATAAAGATATGACATCACCAAAAAAGTTCTAACAACCAATCAAAATGTAGCTTTGGTAAATCGGCATCCAAAGTGCTACTGTAATTGCTGCTTCTGAAATGTTTAAAGGGTAAATACAGGCAGTCCTCGACTTACCGTGTGTCGAGTTACAATGTTTCGCATTTGCAACATTTATAAATTGACACCAGTTTCAACTTTCTGATGTCAGTTTCAACTTTACACTTGAACCGATGCAATGCCACCAGTGAACAAGTTCACTGTGTCACCCACATCCCTGGAGAACATCTGTCCAAACTTCCTTGGACACTTTCTTTAAGAAAGCAGACAAGACTCCAGAAAAACCTGCAGCCAAGACTCCTGAGAAGACTCCAGCCAAGAGCCCTTCAAAAAGTCCAGCAAAGTCACCTCAAAGAAGTCCTTCCAAATCAATATGATTGCTATTTACAATATAAATACATTAATGTAGCTATATTAATCATCTATAATTGATTGAGTACAAAATTCTGGGTTATTTTTGGTGAAAATAGGGTATCGGGCCTTGGTTCAGGAACCAATCCCCCATTTATAACATTGTTTCCTATGGGAAAATCAGTTCCGAGTTACATTTCGACTTAAGACACTGTTTTCAGGAACAAGTTGTGTCGTAAGTTCAAGGACTGCCTGTAGTACATTGCAGGCTAATGAACTTGAATAATGTAACAAATACGAACAGGTCCCAAATTAACCCCTGCCCATTATTTTGAAATTCTTTGATTTTACAAGAGTGGCCTGATCTATATTTTAACAGAACTCTTATGAAAAAGGTCACTGAAGTCATTTGTTGGCAACATTTTGCAAACATTTCCTAAAGGTTTTATTCTAGACAGTTATGTGACTCTTCCACCTTGCAGCCTTTGTAAGTATAAGAGCAGCTGTTTACATGGCAAGATTCAGTAGCCATCATAGGAAATTCATTTGGTCATTGGACCTCAGCGTCATGTGCCAGTGAAAACTGTGTTCCTGCTAATAATGGAAGCAAAACTAAAAATGACATCTCCCTCCATTTTCAATAGAAAAAAACAACTGTGAAAGCCAAAAATATTGGTTTCTCAGGGCACCAATAAGAGCCTTTGCTCTCTTTTGCAAAACAAACAAGAAAGTGCCTAATATTTCTTCTCTGTGTTCAACTCGGTTGACTTTATTAGCTAAGATATAGGTATATTTTATGCTCAACATTTGCCTTGCAAGCGTGCAGTGAAATCTGTAGTTTATATGATGAGTGCAGAGTTTCTCACTGACAAGTGATGCTGGGTTCCAAAGACTGCTGAGAGCATGTTTCTTTCATGGTTCTTTTTACCCTGCCAATTGCTTTTCTTATCCTACCCAAGAGAGGAATCACATGGAAAGATGAATTCCCTTCCTTTAAGTGCCTTCCTTGGTGTGTGTCTCTTTTCCCATGGAGACACAAGAATATCTCCTGGAGAGACTGTAAGAAAGTTCTTGTTGCAGAATAGGTAGCCAAATATTGGAAAAAATATATATGTGAGCTTTGGGGGTGACAGTGAAGAAGATGTTTATTGTAACTCTCATAGGGAAGAGGACTGTTTCTTAGAAAAATCTCCTGCCTTTTGGAATTACGTATGATCAGACTTCTCTGCCAGAATGGAGTAACTACATAATGATGGGTATCTTTCAGGAGAGAGTAATTGTGGGTACTTCTTGTAACACACCTGCAAGTAGTGGCATTCTTAAGTTTTCAATTGCCTGGTCTCTACTCAAGAAACCAGGTTCACCACCCTGTTTCCAGTAGAAGGC
>NW_017729022.1:184940686-184946753 GCF_001723915.1 Gavialis gangeticus | reverse complement strand
TGGAGTAACTACATAATGATGGGTATCTTTCAGGAGAGAGTAATTGTGGGTACTTCTTGTAACACACCTGCAAGTAGTGGCATTCTTAAGTTTTCAATTGCCTGGTCTCTACTCAAGAAACCAGGTTCACCACCCTGTTTCCAGTAGAAGGCTATTGAACAGGTGGTCTCCTGTCAGCTTTAGATGCATCTAAATGCCATCAATTTCCTAGACCCTTGCTGGTCTGGCTTTCATTCTGGATATTGCATGGAAATCATGCTCAGGGCCTCACTTGATGATCTTCACTTGAAGATTGACAGAAGAAATTGTATCCTGCTGATTTTACTAGATCTTTCAGCAGTCATTAATACAGTTGATCATGAGGTTTTAATAAAGTGTTTATATGATCTAGTGGGTATTTATGAGGCCCCTCTAAATGGTTCCACTGTAACAGGGAGGTCCCAGAGGGTGGTGCTGAATACTCATTATGCCCTCAGGACCTTTCCTGTGGAGAGGGGCTCCATCTTGTCATCTGTCCTGTTCAATGTGTACATGAGGCAAGACTAGGCAGAGATTTGAAATGAGGTGCCATCAGTATGCTAATAACACTCAGCTCTGCCTCTCTTTCTCATGTGCCCTTGGCCCTGCAATTTCAGTCCTTTCCCAGGCCATGGCTGTAATTGGGGATTGTATGAAGGTGAACCAACTGAAGCTGAATCCAGAGAAGCAGGGGTGATGGTGGTATGCAGACCATGTGACCTGGGGGGAACTGGGAAACCTACCATGGATGGGGTTCAGTCTCTACTTGCCACTCAAGTTTGCAGCCTTGGGGTGCTCCTGGATTCTCTGCTGTACCCAGATCTTCAGGTGGCAGCACCAGCTCCATCTAGTGAAAAGTATGTGACCAAAACCTGCCAACACATCTCCACCACCCCCACAATTACTACACCCCACAACAGAGCCATCAGCATTCCTGGATCTTTCAGCTGCACCTCCAGAAATGTAATATATCTTATTCAATGCACCAACTGCACTGATGGAAAATATGTAGGAGAGACCAAACAACAACTGCGCACCAGAATGAACACACACCGGAAATCTATCAAAGACAGGAATACCCAATTACCTGTGGGGGCACATTTCTCACAAGAAAACCACTCTCTCTCCAATCTTTCAGTCCTGATCCTCAAAGGAAACTTACAAAACACTTCCCAGAGACAAGCCTATGAACTCCACTTTATCAACCTCCTGGATACTAAAAATCATGGACTAAATATAGACATTGGATTTATGACATATTATAACCTGCCTAACATCTGACTCCCCAGGTACTTCTCCACTATTCATCCCCTCTTTTCTCCCCCCACCCAGCTTGCCTCTCACCCACTGACTCCTCACTCTACATCTTCACTGACTGCCTATCTTGTATGCACACCAGCCCAGCCTCTGGCTTCTTTACTTTTCATTCCATCCAAGAAGAGCACACACCAACTGTTGAAACTTTCTTAGCCTGACAAAGGGTTTTGAACCCAAAAGCTTGCTTAAAAATTGTTTTCCAACTATTTAAATTGGTCTAATAAAAGATATCAGATTCACCCAAAGAACCTTGTCTGCCTATGACCTTCTCTTTGAGATTTAGACCAGGCTACAATTATTCATCCTTTCATAACCTCAAGGCTATACTATTGCAATGCATTCTATGTAGGCCTGTCCTTGAAGACCATCTAGAAGCTGCAGCTGGTGCAGAAGACAGCAGCCTGCCTTCTGAGACAGAGGAGGTGCCAACATCTCATAACTCCAGTGTTCCAGAGTCTGTAGGGGCTCCTGATACCTTTCTGGCTGCAATTCAAGTGGCTGGACTTGACCTAAATGGTCTTGGACCTATGTACCTATGGCTCCACATTCCCCCTTATGCCCCTCCATGCTTCCTAAGGTCAACTGGGAGTAACCTCCTGCACGTACCTTCAATATGCCAAGTCCACTTAGTAAAAATGCATGGAAGTCCTTCTCAGCAGTTGCTTCTCAGCTCTGGAACTCCCTCCTTCTTGAGGTTCAACAGATCCTGAGTCTGAACATCTTTTAGAAGTACTGTAAGACCTTCCTGTTTATACAGGCTCTTAGGGTATGTACAAAGGCTACATTTATATCAACCTAACCAGGGTTAGGTCGATCTAAATCCTCACTCATGCAGGCATTTGCAGGTTAAACCAGGCAAAAAATAATAAGAAAATGCACTAACTTAGATCAAGAAAGGGTTAACCGATCTACAAAGAGGTTAACCTGATCTAGGGAACACCTACATGTGTTCACAGTACAGTCCCAGGGCTGTTCACAGTACAGTCACACAAGCCGTGGTGCTGTGCTGTTCCTACCATCTCGACCCTGACTGGACTATTTTTCGAACCGACCCCCTCCCCTCCCCCGCCTCCCCGTGGGGAACCCAACGACCCCTCCACAGACCTTCCAGCCGCCCCTGTATCTGTCAAACTCTCCCCAGACCTGCCAGCTCTCCACTGCAGACCCACCAGGCCCCTTGATCCCTCCAGCCCCTCCCCTCACCTTGAGTTACCTTCCTCAGGCTGCCTATGTCACTCCTGGCAGTGGTAAATGCCTACACATACTGTTCTCAAACTAGGTATAGCCAGCTTAGAGTAAAACATCTAACCTAAACTGGGTGCAGCAAATGTGTACATACCTTTAGCAAACAAATTTAGGCTGGAATATTGGTCTTTGTTTTATGTTGATTTTCTAGTTCCCTTGCAGGTTCTCTGGCTGTTTCTTTTGTTTTATAAGTTATTCTGTTCTCTTATTGTAAGCCACCTTGAGCCTTTGTTAGGGAGGGTAGCAAACACATTGAAATAAATAAATATGTAATTGTGAAAAATGTTCCATAAGGACAAAAGATGGCCGTGCCTGAAATATTTCTTCTTCAAGGACAACTGACCTTTTACATTGCCAAAAGAGAGGATGGTCTTTGCCAGGCAGCTAAGATCTGGATTTAGAGTTTCCCAAAATTCAAAAGCTGATACAAGGGATACAGTTTTTGGTCTAGTTTGTCTATGACTTAACATCTTTCAAAGCTAATTGTTATTTACCTAGGCATTTACATAGTAGCCTTCATCCCTTTAGAATCTGAATGCCCACTGTCACTATTAGATTTATGCAAAACACTGCTCTGTGCAGGGCAGAATTATGCTCATTTTATAGGTTGCGAATTGAGAGTATAGGAAGAAGGATTTGCTGAGGATCTGTGGCTGTACAGAAATAGAACCTAGGTATTCTGAGTCCTGCCCCAATGATTGTTGGCTTTACCAGTGGTGCCCAGCCTTGTTTCCCAGTGGGCTAAATTATCAGAGCCTGGTCCCTCCATGGGCTCAATCCAGACAGTGTTCCTGATCCAGTGCCTGGGCAGGCACTATCTGGCCATGCAAAGGGGAAGCAAGGAAAAGGCCAGCCTCAATGCAGCCCCACAGGGGAAAGGAGTTTAATACAGGCCCATGGAGACAGAAGGGGACATGGCTAGGCCCCAATCCAGGCCCATGGTGAAGGAAGGGGTCATGACCTGGCCCCAAAAGGGCAGAAGGAGGCATGGTATGACCCAGCTTGGTCAGGGAAAGAAGTGGGCATTGTCAGGCCTCAACAGGAGGGAAGGGGGCATGGCCCAGCCCTGCAAGGAAAAGGTGGGGGGGGGTGCAGTCCAATCCAATGGAGGAAGGGGTGTGGCTTTTTTCTGCTCAACCATATGCAGGGATTGAGGTTTGGGGATTTGACAGGGGGAAGGGTGGCCATATTAATGACCACCAAATTGGGTGGCTGCCACATTTCCTGACTCTTAAGGAGCCCTGGAGGCCAGACGCAATAGCTCTATGTGCCACATTTGGTCCATGGGTCAGAGGTTAAGCACCACTGGACTGTACCAACTTCCCACCTTAAAGCAAAAATAATCCACCACCGTTCTCTGTTTTTAGGCCCTTCAGCTTGCCCACTCTTAGAGCACTTGACATATAAAACTATTGCCAGTGAATGATTCAGTTTTCAGACAATGAATGACCATTGTCTGCTAAAAGAAGCAGGTTCATGCTTGCGGAAATTTCATGCAAACCCATTTTCTTCCTTCTCATCCTTTATGTCATACCCGCCCTCTGCTAGAAGAGTTCAAATGACAATGAATATTGGCAGTTTCCAGAATAATGATGAGGACAAAAGTTGTTTCGATTGTTTCTTTTAAACAAAGAAGCCAAGAAAACTCTCAAGCTGGAGTTGTTTAATGTAGAAAGTGTATTTTGCTCAACTGCAGGACTGATGCAACCGCTTGAAGTAAAGAAACAATGAAGTGTGAATTTGGCAGTCCATTGCTACAGTAATTTCCAGGCTAAATGGATTGGGAATTTCAGCCATGTGGATTACATCAGGGGCAAGATGGCTAAATTTGAACTGGCCTGAAGCTGACCCTGAAGAAAATCTCCATTTGTAGACACAGCACACACACACCATCCCAGCCCCACCCCTGACATATGTTAGCCTTGATCCTTTGGGTTATCAAGGCTAATAGGGAAACTGTAAAAATTAGTGCAAGGTTGTAGAGTTTTTCTACAGCGGAACTCTCCTGCTGCATAGCTTTGCCTTATAGAAAATTAGGATATGATTTGTTTTAATAAAAAAGCTTTAGGAATGAAAACAAGGTCATAAATCTGGTGCAGTCCCATGAAGCTGGCATGGCAAAAATCCAGCTAACCTTATTTCTTACACCTAATATTTCCTTGCATGGTGGATGGAGGGCTTGAGGTGGGAGAGGTGGGGAGGCTGGTCTACTTGTCTGTCGCCCAAGAGAAAATTTTATAGTGCTTAGGTGCATTTATTTTAACCAGCTTCATCTTGGAAAAGACCTGATTCGTCAGCAGTTTTCTTCTTTCAGTAACCAGGGTCATATTTTATAGGCACTTAAGCCATGGAATTGCAAACTTTCCATGTCTTGTCCAGACATCAGCATCACTATTTCCATATGAATCTAGGTCAAAGCAAGAATGAAATGTTAAAAAATTGGCGTGTGATGTGAAAAAACAAAGAGGCAAGTAGAATGGCTGAAGTTCAGCTACCTGCACATCTGAAGTTTGTTCAACACAATCCCTGCAAACTTGTGCACCCTGCAGAATTCAGACTCCTACAAACAGGTGGTGAGGTTATTAAACAGAAGGGGCTTGCTGAAGGTTGGGATCTCAGACCAGTAAGCTGTTGATGCTTCTGTAAGGAAGGTCATAAGAAGCAAAGCAACTATATTTGGCTTCTCTGTCATGGGCTTTTTTCAACATCATTGAAAACTCAAAAGTATCTGGCTGGCTTTGGTCTCCTGGTGCAGAAGCACTATTTAGGGACTGAAGGAGCATATTGCACTCAAGCTGTTCTCTTTACCTTGTCTAGCATATACCCTACATGTAGGGCCACAGCTGAAGTGATACCTGAGTAAGCACAGCTTCTCATCTAGAAGGGGCTTCCCAGTGTCCAGCTTTTTAAGGTGTTTTTTTTTTCTGCAGAGCCATCATCTCAGGTGGCAGCACAGGGAAGAGAGAACCTGTAAAGAACCCCTCCCTCTAGTATACCCTATAAGTGGAATGTATAAACTCAAGTAACAACAGTCTTCTTTGCATACATGGAGATGCTTCCTAAAGGAGCTGAGCTGAGCCCATGACTTCTACTCCTGCCCAGGCTCTGATAATGCACTAAGCAGTGAGCAAGCTACAACACACTAAAGGAGGTCTCCCTGGCATGTAGCTGCTCAAGCAGGGACTGTGCCTCCCTGAGATCCTCATAAGCAGGGATCCTGGTTTTCCCTGATAAAAAAATTACAGATTCTCTGATAAACGCCCCCCCAAATCCATTATTAAAATGAAAGGCCCCCCACATACAGGGCCCTGGACTTCAGGAGAGCGGATTTCAAGGAGGTAAGGAGAATAGTTGGGGAGACACTGAGGCCCCGGAAGGGAGGGGAGTTGGGTGTCCAAGAAGAGTGGTCATTCCTTAAGGATACGATCCTCCAAGCCCAAAGGGAGGTAAACCCAACACGGATCAAAGGGGACAAGAGGGAGCAAAA
>NW_017729022.1:184934815-184935686 GCF_001723915.1 Gavialis gangeticus | reverse complement strand
TCATCGCACCAGACAGCAAAGCTAACCTATTTAATAATTTCTTTGCCTCCATTTTTCTGAGCAGGGACTGGGTCTTCCCCCACACTGGGACCCCCATAGGCCCCAAGGGAGGCGCACCCAGGCCTAGGGTCAGAGATGACCTAGTCAGGTAACTTCTGGAGGGACTGGACATATTTAAATCAGCAGGTCCTGACAATCTCCACCCCAGAGTCCTGAGGGAATTAGCAGAGGTCATTGCGGGACCCCTGGCACGGCTTTACAAGCACTCATGGTGCTCTGGTGTGGTGCCAGAGGACCGGAAGTGGGCCAATGTGGTTCCCATTTTCAAAAAAGGGAGGAAGGAGGACCCAGGAAACTAAAGGCCTGTTAGTCTTACCTCGGTCCTGTGTAAGGTTTTTAAGAGAATTATCCTCACTCATGTCCACGAGGGGCCAGCAGGGGAGATTATGCTTAGGGACAACAAACATGGGTTCATTAGAGGCAGGTCCTGTCAGACCAACCTGGTGGCCTTCTATGACCAGGTCACAAAATCCTTAGACGCAGGTGTCGTGGTGGACATAGTCTTTCTGGACTTTAGAAAGGCCTTCAACACTGTCTCTCACCCCATTCTTATTAAAAAACTAGGAGACTGTGGCATCGATACCTACACAGTCAGATGGGTCACTAATTGGCTGGAGGGGCCACACCCAGAGAGTGGTGGTGGACGGGTCTTATTCGACCTGGAGGGATGTGGGCAGTGGGGTCCCCCAGGGCTTGGTCCTTGGGCCCGCACTGTTCAACATCTTCACCAGCAACTTGGATGACGGGGTAAAAAGCAGCCTGTTCAAATTCACAGATGACACTAAGATGTAGGGAGAAGTGGGTACGCTAG
>NW_017729022.1:184928405-184929815 GCF_001723915.1 Gavialis gangeticus | reverse complement strand
TGACAAGAAATAACGGTCACAAGCTGGCAGAGGGTAGATTCAGGCTAGATATCAGGAGGCGCTACTTCAGTGTCAGGGTGGCTAGGATCTGGAACCAACTTCCAAGGGAAGTGGTGCTGGCTCCTACCCTGTGGATCTTTTAAAGGAGGCTAGATGAACACCTTGCCAGTGTCTTTTGACCCCAGTACGCTTTCCTGCCATAGCAGGGGGTCAGACTCGATGATCTGCTCAGGTCCCTTCTGACCCTACCAACTATGAAACTATAAAACTATACCCCTGGCCCTGCTGGTACCCCTCACTCCCACCTTCACAGCCCACCCTCTCCAGCCCTGCTAATGCCCCTCATAACCCCCACACACTCACCCCCGCAAAATCCCCTAGCCCTGCTCATGCCCCTCACTCCCCACCACAGTCTCCCTAGTTGTGCTGGTGCCCCTTGTCTCCCACCCACAGATCCTGCTCCCCCAGCCTTGCTGGAGGGGGGCCCCAGCTGCCAGGGCTATGGGGCCAGGGACCTGGGTGCACAGCTCCCTACCTCTGACAGGTAGGGGGGGACCTGTGCCAACCAGATCTGTGTGCAGGGCAGGGCCTTTGTGCTGCAGGGTTGGACTTCCAGCCTTCTGCCCTCCCAGCACTGCAGGGAATGGTAGGGCCACACAGGAAAGCTGCTTGCCACTACAAGCTCCACGGGGCCTCAATCCCCACTCCCCACTTATCTGTGGGAGCTGCTCTCCAGGTTACCTGGGGCCATGTGCATGTACATGCATATGGCACCCCCTGCCTGACCACCCTCCTCCCACTCCCTCCCAGCTCCCTGCAGGCTGGAACTCTGCCAGCCTGCAGAGAAGCTCTTTGCAAAACTTCAAAATCCATGGCTTTCTCTGCTAAAATGAGAAATCCACATTTGCCTCCAGTAAAAGGTAAAATCCGGAGTTTTTCTCCATTTTCCCATGGGAAATGGAAAACCTGGATCCCTGCTCATAAGGCAGTGGAGCCCTGGGATAATAATATATTTAAAGCATCTTTAAAAAAAACTTGTGCCAGATGATGCCATTAAGGCACATGGCCATATTGGGAGTAGTGCAGATCTGGAGTTAATAAATCTAGGTTAATGCTTCCAAGAACTCTGGGGAAGTATGACCATACCAGTTGGCAAGTAAATGCTAGCTTTGCTGCCTGGCAAAACATATGGAAAGGACATTGTCTTACAACTTCCTTCACAGAAAATTCTATAAAGTTTAATGGGCAAAAAACAAATCTTTCTATAGGGTCTTTCAACCAACCAAAGTTTATCAGGGTGACCACCAGTAGCTGGGGGAATGTCTGTTCACCAGAGCACCCCAAGGGATGCCGAGGTTGAACGATCATAAACTACTGCAAGACCATTTCAGGCTGGACATAAAGAAGAAT
>NW_017729022.1:184925333-184927994 GCF_001723915.1 Gavialis gangeticus | reverse complement strand
AGCCCTAATGTCTATGAAATCAATGAAATCTATGAAATCCACTAGAATCTAATGGTGCATCATAGCCCTGCTACAGAAGGGAATGGCCCATAAACCTATGGAAAATGGTTCATTCTTTGGTAAATTCTCCAGGTTTTAAAAATAATAACTATATACCCTCATCTCAATCCATTTCTGTGCTGCTCTGTGGTCTTCATCACTGTTAAATTCTATAAAAAGTTTCCCAGAAGGCCCAGGAGAAAATGGCTCTCCATTCAGAGTCTGCATAGGGTAGACCCACAAGGGAGAACAAAAAGAGACTTCTTCCCTCCCCATCCCCTTGCACATGCCTCTAGCCAACAGTAATCAGGTCAATAGTAATCAGGTCCCATTACAACTCTGGATTATCTCTGAGTAGTGAAGGAGAAAATATACTACTTCCTGAGCCCTAGAGTGCTATGTGTGAACCATAACTGCTTCTCTTCTAGATTATTTATCTCCTTTCTTCACAACTCACCCCCTCTTAACTTCACCGGATGAGCCTGACCTTACAAATCTTGACTCATGCATGGAGTTCTTCTGGCCTTGACCAGAACCCAGATTCTGAGCTCTCTGGTAATACTTCCCCTTTCTACCCTTGCTCCAGAGAGGAAGTAGTCTGAACTAGGCCTATATCTAAAGCAGAGTGCTTCCATGGTTCTGCCTCTCCCCATTCCCCCCACCTTTTACCCACCTGCACAGGAAAGGGAGTAGCAGTTCCAGGGATGCTGCTTTCCACAGACCTACAGCAGAGAGGGCAGCAGCCCCAGACCTGTTGCTTTCCCAAATACAAGCAACCAGTGCAGTGGAATTGCAAGTGCCTTGCCCTTTAATTCCCAGCATACTCAAACATAATCTCATTGCATACAAGCGAATTTTTTGCAGGGTCAGGCATACTAGAGCTGACAACCAGCAATAACCACTGCTTTTCCCAGTACATGCCTGAGTATATGGACCAAATCATTGGACCAAAAGTTCAGTAGTTTTAAATGAATGTAGGGCCTGACCCACACTCCACCAAAGTCAGTGAAAAAATGCTATTTGTGTTTGCGAAAGCTGCGGCTGAGACAATGACCCTGAATTGCACTCAGTCTATATCCAGAGCAGAGACAGTGTAGCCACCACAGAATAGATGCTGAACAACACCTTGTAATGACTTGTACTTTATATTGTATTACATTTATTACTTAATGTATACATTTGCAAAACACAAAGACAGCCAAGACATTGTGGAGTAATTTTCTCATTCCTATACACCATGCAGGAATCTCAGGGAACTTTTATAGTACAATCTACAATAGCCTGTAATAAAAGCTGATCTTTTCTGTTAGTTTTACACAAACTAATCTGAATGCATAAAAGCAAACCTACACAGCTTGTATCCTGTGCATGGGATCTCTTATTCATAGGGCAAATTAAGACTAGGAATTCTTCCCCTGAAGTTTGGATGGTGTCCCACTGTGGTACAGATTCATACCCTATTCATAAACACATCTTTAGGACCATACAAGAAGCATGTAGACCGTATAAGAAGTGTGCATGTGCTGTGTTTAGAATGTATCTACAATTTGGGTATGAAACGGTAGAAATGCTTTCTTTCCAGTTTGCTGATGGGCTGGACTGAAAGTGGGGGTCATCAAGAGGAGGTTGGATAGTTATCTGGCTGGGTATTATGATCCCAGCCCAGGGCAGGGGATCACACTTGATGATCTGTTCATGTCCCTTCCAACCCTAGAAACTATGAAACTATGCATCAGTATAGTGAAGCAGACCTTCGGACAGGGTGCATTAACAATGTTGCCCTCTCACAATACTGTCAATGTTTGGCTGCTTGCTGTCTCATTCAGAAGCTGGGGGCATGTGGAGACCTCCCGTAATTTGAACACCTCCTGTGCTTCAGTTTTCTCTTTCTTCCCTTTGCCTTCCATATCTCTTGGGATTTCTCTCCATAGCATTTTTGTGGAGGTTTATTTTTTCTACCTACAGTAGCTTTACCCATGAATGAGGGACTTATCTGGTGAGTTGATGTCATCACGTTTTAATCACCCACTGTACCTTAGATGAATAACATGGCCCCATGTAAGGGTTGATTTTAGCTCAATATTATTTAGCTGAACCTATTGTTTATGGTGGTAACTTGGATCCAAGCTAAAGTTTCGCGTGTTTACATAAATTGTTCCAATGGAGCTTGCAATTGGTCCGTCATTCCTTTCAGTTGCGCAGGGGAGGTAAGTGTCTGCTCATGGTGACAGTATAAAAAGACACTGCCCAGTTCCCCGGTTTGATTTTGCTCAGTTGTAGCTGAAAATGCCAAGCCCCAAAGACCCCCTGTTGAGATGGCTGCAGCCACGCTGTAGTAGGGCATGCTCTGGACAGCCCTCAGGATAACCTCCGCTCTACCCAACATTACCAAAGGACTCTCTGATTGAGCTCATCTTACAATTCGTTTGTGAGGCTTCAGACCATCAGGTCCTCTCTACATGCTTGACACTTGGTATTTTAGTTTAGAAATGCTTTCAGCATCCCAGAAATGTAACATTTCATATCCAATCCTGGTATGTCTAGGCCACTGGCAGTGAGAGATGACACTCAGAATGCACCTCTCTTTGAACTCCTTAGAGCTTTATTGACAGGAAAACATCT
>NW_017729022.1:184921215-184925322 GCF_001723915.1 Gavialis gangeticus | reverse complement strand
CTTTGAACTCCTTAGAGCTTTATTGACAGGAAAACATCTCTGCTTTTATAGAAGTCAGTGCAGTAAGCGCCCTGCTAACCTGGACTTGCTATATCTGTGGGAAAAACAACCTCTTTTAAAAAGGAGACACAACGTAAGTGCAGGAATTTTAACTCCTGTGTTTACTTTTGTTTTAAACCCAGCTCAAAACAGAATTAGTATGTCACCTATATCTAAGTGCCTCAGACCTTGCTCACCCACACCCATTGTGCCTCTCAGGAAAAGAGTAAGAGTAATAAAAAAAAGTCTTACTGGTAAAACTTATGTTCAGGCTGCCAGTAATGCACCCCACCAAATGTAATGAGACCACCTGCTTAGCTGGATCCTTGATTTACTAAGCTTTTGCCTGTGGCACTGCTATATTTTGTAAGCAATATTAATTCACCCCTTCCATGAGAGGGTTGCGGCAGTGGCAGGTTGTCTAATAGTGTAACTTTTTTTAATACTAATAGACATTTATAAAACTACCACATGCCCTCAGCCTTCCAGCTGAAGCATAAGATGCTTGCTAGCCTTGTGAAACGCATCATATAAAACTTGGGATGTTTTGGTTACAGCATATCTCATTTATTTTTGCTGTCATCACCCTCACTGGTATATAATACCTGCTGCATGCAAAGTGAAATATTACAGATGTTTTCAAAATAATATTGGGCTACAGAGAAACCAAAAGGTCTCTTGTGCTTAAGGTCTGGTTATTTTCAATTCAAAACAACTAGACAACAAAGTTTCCGTATGTGTGTATTTTAAAAGGCCTGAATTCCTCAGTGCTGATTCAAGCTCATGTTGCCCACCCAAAAACTTACCACTCAAAACTTTGTAAGAGAATCTATCCTTTTTAATGCCCTCAGGACTGAAGAATGAAGAGCACAAAGCCTAAACTAGTTATAACTATTCATTAGTTTTTGGTACTTCAGATAATTTGTACAATGGCTGCAGGGGTTTAATTGAATCACTTTTCCCACCTTGTCTTAATTTTAATTATGCGGCAATCATTTTTACCAACCTGTGCAAAGGAGCCACATGAAAATGTGACATATGACAATATACATTTACCTAAGCTCTAGAACTACTCTGACCTACAGGCAATTAGCTACTGCCTCCAGCACTCAAACGGCCAATTAAAGAGTTAACAAAATGCCCTCCAAATCACCTACATGTTCAGGTTTTTGGACTGCCAAGAACATTACACTTCAACTGATACAATTTTTGACTGACTGATTTACTAAGTCTACATCGGCTAAAATTCTAGAGCCATGCCTGTAAAACTGAAGAATCAGATTTTATGAGGTGCTTTCATTGTCATTAAAGACGATCCCACCTTAGCCCTTTGCCTAACAAGACAATCTCGCACCAGTCATTACAAGATGTGATCCCAGCTTGTCATCAGGGAAAAAAACTGGCTTGCTAGGTCAATGAGGACTGCACCAAGTTCATCTCAAGGATGTAAGACATCTATCAGAGTGGCTACAAGCCAGGAACTAAGAAAGGGGTAGGGGAAGTGAACCTCACAGGGCCAATTTTTAAAGACATGACTACTCAATTTTTACTAGTAGCCTGTTTCTGAATTTCTGAGATGTCAGAATGAGGTAATAGAAATGCAGCTGTGCATCAAGTAGATGTCTTCCAGCATATGGGGTAGCTTTTGCTTTTTGACAACAGCTCATTAAGATACCAAAACATTTCAGAAGCAACCCCAAGAAAATAACTTCAAATGAATGTGGTCTCTCACAGAACTAATGTGCATTCAAGATACTACAAATTTCATCTATAATGAGAGGAAGGTGGGGTCTGCTGATCTGGCCAGGAAATCCTGAGTTCAAATCCAACCTCTGACAATAACTCAGGCTGTGGTCTCATAATCTCTCTTCCTCTTTCCCCCATCTGGCACATGGGGATAACAGTATTCCCTTACATACATTACAGGGATGCCAAGGGACTTGACATTCATAAAGTTCTTTTGAGATGAATGAATGGTCTATGATCAACTGCCAATGTCTGGAGTGCTGGCAAGTCTACCTTTATTTAGCAGTGTTCTGTGTGTTTAAGTGCTGCTTGGCAAGGTGATTTCATCAAGCCTGGGTCTTGTAGATAGAGGTCATTTCCTAAAGCTGTCATCACTCTCTTGCATGAAGAGTCTAGCTAGTAAGAGAAGCTGTTGGATTAGAACCACACAGACAGAACTGAGATTCATAGGGCCAGATTCTCAACTAGTAGTGTTCACTGGGAATGTTTTATTCACACCAATGAAACTAAGCCAGTTGGCACCACTCAAAGGTGGCCAGTATTTTATTAGTTGCCAAACATTTTGGGGACATGCATGGAGGGTGGGAGAAGAGGACATCCTGTATTGCTTTTGTTGGTCTTAAAGAATCGAATTCAGTCCAAGGCACACCCTGTGAAATCCTATTGACTTCAGTTGGTTTGTGCAGTGTGTAAATCAGGGCACAATCTGACACGAATTGCAACTTGAGGGGTGTTTCTTACAACTATGGAATCTGAATTTTAAAGGCCCCAGAAGCACAAAGCACACAAAGTTGGGAATACATTTAGAAACAAAGGCCAAGGCTAAGTGATTCTGAATAGTAAATCTTCTTTACCCTCTGTAGTTTCATTACTAAGACAAGGCCCATAGGGTATCTTGGCCTAACAGGTTGACCATAAAATTATGATGTAACATGAAGTGAATGACATCACAGAAATAAATGAATTGGACATTCCAGTGACTTAAGGCTACCTGTCTTCTCTGCTACCACATGAGGTTGCTGGCAGCAGCAACCTCAGTTTTCCTGTTTTCCAGGTCAGCAAATGCAGGGAGAATCGTGGAGGTGACACTCTTAGCCTCAAAGGGCTAGAAATCAATTTGTGCAGCACTAAGGGCACTTAATAAGAGAGACAAAGGAGCATTGCTTTCTCAGTAAAAAAATCAAAGGACTAGATAGGGAAAGCAGATAGCCATGGTTGGCCAGGTAGGCAAAAAAAAAGCCCATCTGCTTTCCTAGACTGACTTTCTGCATAGTCCAGTGAAGGAAAAGAAGAGAAAGCTACTGATTTGATGCCTGGGGCTTCCTTGATTTCAAAAGTGAATGTGGAAACAAAAATAATAACGGAGAGCAGGGATCCCATAGGGTTGTTTATGTATTTGTGATGGCTTGCATACAAACGCATATGATTATGTAGAAGTGTGTCTGTGTGTAATGTAGCATTAACGCTAACTCTCATGGCTTTATGGGTTGGTATATTTAAAAAAAAAGTGGGGGGGAAGAAAATCAAGCTAGATTTTTTTCCCTTCTCAAATATGATGCAGTTTACAGATGCTTGGTCCTTTTTTAGGAATAATTCTAAATGCATCATTCAAATATCCTTTGAGCTGAATACATGATATGCATATCATGAATACAGATAATCACAGCACAATCTTTTGTGGAAGTTCTGAAAATAGTATTGGAAAGAGCTGACCATGAGTTTCCATCTGAGGATCTGCATTTGGTTAACATAAGTAAATGGAGTTGGTTCACACATCTCATATTTAATAGGAGTTATCCCACAACTCTGAAACACCAGCCTGGAAGTGTTGAATCATTTGTTGTCAACACTTGAGTGACAGATCCAAGCAGTCATTTATTCTGTGACTAATATCAAGGAAAGCACCTAGGTCTACTGAACTAAATTATACATTGGGAATCCTGTTTAACTGAAAAGCTCCTGTTTTGAAGCCTACTCTATTCAAGCTGCAGTCAGACAGTGGACCAAGGGAAGATCAGCCTCAGTGAAAGAGAGATATAAGAAGTTACTTTTTGGTCTTCCTGGCCTTCTTCCACCAGCCACCCTAGCACTGATATTTATGCCTTAGGAACTTCAGGTTTCTGCCATGGATTATTAGAATGTTTGGAACTATTTCTACTTTAGTATTATTACGCTCAGTTTTTACCCCAATCCCTTTGTGCAGTAAGAAAAAGGAAGGTGGCAATCAACTACATCACAGGGGTTTGGAAGAAAATGCATGTAGTTGAATATCTGGAACATACAGGTTTTTAGACAGTGTGCAGGACCTCCATCTAACCCAGG
>NW_017729022.1:184919193-184921204 GCF_001723915.1 Gavialis gangeticus | reverse complement strand
CTTCCGACCCTAGAAACTATGAAACTATGAAACTATATGTATAATTATCTTTTACTTCCATGTATTCCCCTGGGGGGGGGTTTCAATATGTTATCTATTAGGGAGTCCATATCCACTACAAAGGCTATGCATGGTTCATTGTCTGGTGGAAGCCAAAGATAAGGAAAAAGTAGAAGGCAGTCAAGAACACTTGAAAAAGTAGGATGTCTAGGAAACTGACAACGGATAATGTAAAAATTCTCCCCAAACTATGTGAACAACTTCCAAAACTGAGTTTAGAAAGGTTGCAAAATTGGGTGAAATGTCAAGTGATTCTGGCCTGCATTTCAGATTTTGAATGAAATCAGAAATGTAGTGTGCTTCTGATTTGGGATTTTATTACAAGGGCGCTAACGTAATCTAGACTTTCTTCTATGGCTGTGGGTTTCATTTGTCCTCTCACAATTCAGTTATCATGTTTATCTATGGATTCTCCATTTACTATTCTTCTTTTGTTTCTGAACACTAGGGATACTTCATTTGAAGAATTACAGAGAGAAAATAGCAGACTGAGAATCCCAATATGACCACTTAGTACTTTGGAAGAGCCAGTATGGCGACTGCAAAGACTCAAATCCATGATAGCATACAGGAGCTGTAGAAATTCCATTTACAGGTATAATTTCTAATTTCTGTTTCCCATGGTTTGAATTTTTCAGTAGAACAGGTACAAATATAAATCACAATTTCTGGGTCCATTGGTCTGGTGCAAATCCACTAAATCAATGGTGTTAGAAACATAGGACTAGAAGATACATCAAGGGTCATCTGTTTCAACACCCTACACAGCTGCAGGCTGTGCTAACTTCTAAATCTTTCCTGACAGATACCTATCCAACTTCTTCTTGGAAAGTTCTAGTGAAGGGAACTTCTTCCAGTGTCATAATTGTTCCTAGAGGTAGGAAGCTTTTCCTGACATTTAATCTATAGCTGCTTTTATTGGAATAAAAACCTATAACCTTGTGCCCCACACTCTATGGCAAAAAAGAACAGTTGTTCTCCCACTTTTGGCAGCCTTTCAAATATTTGAAAACTGCTACCCTGCCCCCCCTCAACCTCCTTTTTTCCATACTAAACATACCTAGTCCTCTCAGTCTTCCCTTACACAGCTTGCATTGCACTCCTTTGTCACTTACCTTTGGATCCTTTCCAGTTTCTCTACATCCTTCTGAAAGCGCAGTGACAAGAACTGAACACAGTATTCCAGCTGAGGCCTAATCTATGCTAAGTGCAGTGAGACTACTAGAGCAATACCTCTCATGTTGTCTCTACAAAACTTCTGTTATTGCAGCCCAAATCTGCAGTAATGGGAGGTGGGGAGGGGGGTTGGCCCAGCATCATACTGCTAACTCATGTTGAGTTTGTGATCTGCCATAACCCCTGTTGTCTTTTCAGAAGAGCTACTGTCTAGCCAATTATCCCTTACTTTGTATGTGTGTGTTTGGTTTCTTTTCCCTAAAATTAGCATCTTTCATTTGTCCTGCCTGAATTTCATTTTGTTGATTATAGCCCAAGAGCCTTTTGAATTTTAATCCTTCTAAGTGGGCACACCTACACATGCCCCTGACTCTACATTTTGTATTGCACAGTCATTTAGTACTTGCTAAAGCTAAAGCAAGCACTAAATGACTTTACAGTACCTGCTGGTACTGCACAATCCCAACAGGACACAGTTACTTTTATACACTATGGTGACATAGTGTTGGTGTCACAGTTTGTGTCTGCCAAAGCTACGTGGCTGTAGTGAAGAGCTATATAGCTATAGCTCATCAATATGACGACACAGTGTCTCATGTAGATGCACCCAGTGTTTGCACCTAGTTTGCACCTTGTTTTGTGTGATCTGCACGCCTGGTCAGTCAGCTGTCTATTTCTGCCCCCACCTCATTGATAATAACATTAAACAGCATGGACCCAATTCTGGTTCTGTCCATTCATAGATTCATAGAAGTAGGGTCAGAAGGGACCTTGT
>NW_017729022.1:184914678-184917005 GCF_001723915.1 Gavialis gangeticus | reverse complement strand
CATGGGTCATTATCTAGGAACCCAAGGCCTGCCTGGCAGTACCAACTGCATAAGTGCTGGTTGACCTCACCAATGCAGGCCTCGTGTTGCATTGATTCCAATGGGCTTTGGAAAAGGCTTCATATTCTGATTTTGAAGAGACAATTGTGCCAGCTCTGCAGGCACAGGACCCCCACATATGCCCCTACATGGATTAATAGGCTTTAACTGCGGGACAGAGCAGCCACCACAAGTAGAAGCAGGGAGAAAGTAGAATTTTGGGACCTTCCCACTCAGTATACCAACCAGCTGAAATGAGAAAACACAGTCGGGGAAGCAGATGTATCATGCAGCATACCCTTCTTTGTACAAAAGGTAATTCTAAGACACAGTTCTTTCTCTGGTCTGTTCCTGGGACAATGTGCTATCTATGTGCTTCCCTTTACTTGGGGGTTGTGGGAATTTTACACTCTGGCCCATACTGTTTTGTGCTAGAGACTTTGTGGCTTTTGACATCAAGTACTATTTCTTAAAATATACCAGTTTGGATGATACTCCTACTATTCTATATTGACTCTGAAGACAAGGGTCTTAAGTCTTTCATTGCTAATGGTTGTGAAGTCAAGAGAGTTGGGCCACATTTACCCTGGTGTAAGAAATGATTTTCCCACATTGATGGATATTCAAACTGGCCTAAACGGGCTGAAAAGTGAGGCCTTTAAAAATAACAATAGGCTTAAATAATTAAAGATAAAATAATTATTTTGGGGGGAAAGAATGACCTAAACCAGCAAGTGGTTCTTTACTTCTTTATACTGTTACTCATCATTAGCACTTTAAACTTATGTGTTGGTTTCCCATCTCCCTTCCCCCAAAGGAATTAATTTAAAATCCAGTATGAGACTTTTCTAGGAAGTTGAGAAATCCTAGCATGGAAATAAGTCCTCCATTTCCTTTCATTGCATTTTAGAGGCAGTAGACCTAATGGGTCCTCTTTTTCTTCAGGAAAGCCAGGATTAAAGAGTGCCTGTACATGTATATTGAGGCTGTTCCAACGCCCTGTAATTAAAACAGATGATAATTACCACACTCTAGTAGACTTCAGCGTCATATGTATCAGTGTCCCCATGCTGAAAAATGGTGATGGGGGCACTTTAACTAAAGCTTGTCAAATGAGCTTTAATTAAAGCACCCCCACCATCATTTTTTAGCTCAGGGACGCTGATACACATGACACTCCGGGCACTTTTTAAATAAGCGGCTCTTGGAGCCACTGTATTTAAAGTACCCACCCCCCCTTCACCTCCCAGAGCATGTGTATAAATGCCCAAAGAGGCCAGGTCAATAGTATGCAACTTTAAGAATAGAATGGGAACACAAGATTACCTTATTAGCATATTAATATACCAAACCTCATTTAAATAAGGTAGGGACAGTTGACTTTTCCATCCTCCTTTCCAAAAGTGCTGTGTCTTTAGAGCTTGTTACAAATCTATGTGTTACCTGAAATCTCATAAAATAGAACAAGTGGAACATTAGGATTTACTGACCACTGTAAAGATTTTTCTTAAGATTCAAAAGCAAGGTTTTTACAAGACAAAGGCATGACAGTAAAGCCTCAAACCAAGATTACAGAAGGAGAAGATATACTGAACTTTCTAGCAGAAATGCAAATCCCGTTGACCTGCAAATTTTTTATAATGTAGATAACTGTTATTCATAGGCATTGTATAGAACCTGCATGATAAGTCATTCTGCCCTGTCCCTCTATCCCAGTTAAGGAACAGAGTGCTCAATTCCCCTTATCCTTTTTTTAAGAAACATGTTCATGTTAAGGAACAATAATCTGGGCCAAATTAGCACAATATCCCATACATCACTGATTCCCATAAATCCATCCACCTCTTTATTCCCTCTCTTCCCTGCTTCTCCACTCAAGATCCCACTGACTCTTTTCAAAGAAAAAGTTGACAGGAACTACTATAACTACTATAACCTCCTCGCTTCCTCTTTCTTCTCATTCCTTCATCCAAAATCCGTTCTGTGTAGTCTCTGTCTCTCAAGTACATCATTTGATCTCTGTCTGTAATACATGTGCTGACATTTGCCCAGACCCTCCTTGTTACTAGCTGGGTACATCCACATGTGCACTTTAATGTGCAGTAGCCTATTTTACTGCTTATTAAAGCATCATGTAAAAAAAAGTGCATTTATGCTAATGCGCAGTAAAATAGACTACTGTGCTCTTAGATTTCATAGATTCATAGACATTAGGGCTGGAAGGGACCTTGGAAGATCATCGAGTCCAGCCCCCTGCCCCAGGGGCAGGAAGTCAGCTGGGGTCATAG
>NW_017729022.1:184874326-184909678 GCF_001723915.1 Gavialis gangeticus | reverse complement strand
GACATTTGCCCAGACCCTCCTTGTTACTAGCTGGGTACATCCACATGTGCACTTTAATGTGCAGTAGCCTATTTTACTGCTTATTAAAGCATCATGTAAAAAAAAGTGCATTTATGCTAATGCGCAGTAAAATAGACTACTGTGCTCTTAGATTTCATAGATTCATAGACATTAGGGCTGGAAGGGACCTTGGAAGATCATCGAGTCCAGCCCCCTGCCCCAGGGGCAGGAAGTCAGCTGGGGTCATAGGATCCTAGCAAGATAAGCGTCTGATTTTCTCTTGAAGGAGTTCAAAGTAGGTGCTTGAACCACCTCACTTAAAAACCCTCACACTCATTAGTGCGCATTAAGGCAGCCTAAGGCACATTTTCTTAGTGCCTCAGGGTGCCTGTACATGACTGTGGAGCATACTCTGTTGTGTTGTAATAACTTAATTAATCGAGTCTGCTAGAGTGTGGTAATTACTGCACTCTAACAGCCTCACATGTCTTGTGTATTGGCAACCCTGCACTTCAAAATGGCTGCACAGGCATTTGAACCAAAGCTCATTTGAGAGCTTTAGTTCAAGTGCCCCCGCTGCCATTTTGAAACATGTGGATGCTGACACACAAGATGCTGTGATGCTTTAATCAGAGCAGCTCTTGGAGCCACACTGATTAAAGCACCGCACCCTCCTCCACTGTTGAAGCACATGTAAAAGCACCCTCACATTGAAGGTACTAAATTTAATCTGTCTTAGGAAAAGCACCTTAATTAATGTGTAGATGCACCCACTGAGTAGTATTACTAGCCCTTACTCTCACCTAATCCACTGCTCCCTACTTTATCCTTTATCTTTCCTCTGGTTAGCTCCAACCAAATGTAGCCATCTTTACTCAGTCCTCAGAAGACACCTTACCATAGACTACCCTAGTTCCTTCTCAGCTTCTTCTCTCATCTCTTAACCAACTGAATGCACTGCCTGTAACCACCTTATTAAGATTCTGTCCTTCGGGCCTATCCTAGGTCATCTCCACTCTGGCTTCCACCCATCTACACTCCACCAGCAATGTACATAACCAAAGTTTCTAATATCTTTTTTCCAGGTCAGAGCCCAAGGACTAAATTCTTGACTTCTTTGTTCTGTTGTCCCTCTTGGCTTTAGTGAGGCTTCACTTCATTCTTATTTGGCACCTTTTAGATCCTTCCTTCAGTACTTCTTCAAGCACGACAACCTCCTCCCCTCTCTAATTCCTTGCTGGGCAGGAGTTCCAAATGTCTTCATCACTGGTCATCTCTTTTTCTTACTTTACACCCCAGGCATGGCTGGTGAACTCAGACTGGTGGGGTGGGTGAGCATCACACGGGAGCAGGGGGTGGGTTTGCAGGCAGCCAGAAGTGGGGGGAAGGGGGGCTGCAACCCCCCCCCGCCCCTGTGTGCTACTCCACCTGTCCCACCAGTCTGAGTTCACCAGCCGTACCTGTTACACCCTGAGTAACCTCATCCACTCTCACAGGTGTGAGAGTACCATCCTTATGCTGCTGACTCGCATAGCTGCCTTTCTATCCCTACCTCCCTCCTTCTACTCAACCCATATTTTTATATGTCTCTCTCAGATCTCCATCAGCATGCCTTACCATCTACTCAGTTGATATATGGTAAGCACTGAAATCCTGGCCTTTCCTTATGATCCTCTGTAACTGTCAACACCCCCAACCTTTCCTCAATCACAGGTTAACCTGTATATCATCTTTAACTCCTCTCTCTCTCTCTGTCCCACACATCCAGACTCTGTCCTGTTGATGCTTCTTCCATAATGTTCTTGAGATCTCTCCTACTCTTTCTGTTCATTCCATGCTTTGACTGCAGTAACTTGTGGAAAGAAAAGTTAACATGCCATTACTGGTTAAGGTTCCAGTAGCTGAAAACCATTGCCCTACATATTATTAGTTTTGGGTTTCTTTCATTCTTTTTTTCTTTAATCTGCTTTAGAACATATGGTATGAAAATGAGATGCATCCTCTGGGAGATGTGAAAAAGAGAACAAAAAAGATATTGTAATGAACTGGTTGAACTGTGTGTGTACTTCTGTCCTGTTTTGGATACATCCAGAACAGCTCTACTGTGTTTCAGGCTTATACCTTGCACAGCCGAAGGTAACTCTCCTATAGGTAAAATGATCAAAACAGGAGGATCTGTGTTATATCTCCTCAGTTAACATGTGTTTTCATCTGGCCGTTATGTACATTGCAGAGACAAAAGTGAAGAACTGAATTTGTTACGGCATTCTAATCAGATCCCAAATATCTAAAAGAAAATTTGGCTCAGTCATGACCTGATATGTCAGTGGATCAAAAACATAAAGGACTTTCTCTAGATTTTACAAGAAACATTTCTATCCTATGGTTGAAAAAACAAGCAAATGTTTCTTTTTAGGTTGACAAAAATCACCCTACCTATTCTGAATAATCTTTTAAGTCTGGAATGGAAAGATTTAGGCCTCATGCACACACTCTGTACATATGGCATATCTTTGAGACATGTAAATGGCATAGCATTGAACATAGGATTAAACAGAGCTGCATAATACACCAGAACAGACATTCCAGCTTCTCCTAAACAGTCAAAGGTAGAAGATTCTGATGATATCAAAGTTGTCAGGTAAGGCTGTTTTCTTCATAAAGGCATCTTTTTTAAAGTTAATTATATCTCTGAGTAGCAAACATCTCTTGTATCACTTATAGCACTTGCTGCTTATGCATTACAGGCCTGAGCAAACTAAGATTTAAACTCTGGTAATGTATAAATAGCCATATCATATTTATCCATGACACCAGAATAAATAAGTCCTCTTCCTTCTGAACTCCTCATAATAAAAATTAATTTGTTATTCACAGCATCTTCAGATGAAAACCCTAATGGTGTGTTTTAGGGTTTCTTCCACAGCATTTTCAATCATTAAATGACTGTGTCAGAAATGTAAACAGCAAAATGTATTCAGATTAATACAAATGCCTTGCACATGGTTCTCTATCATCAGGTATACAATGGAAAATTTGTTTGGAGAAGTATGCTTGACAGGGAGTGAGAATGCAGCAGGAACTCGTGTGACAGGGGGACAAAGACAAGTATTTTTCTTTAGATGTTATTTGTTGTTGACTCTGAGGTACATGCTACCATACACATTTACACCCATTGTGTTTTAATGGTGGATTCAGCCAATGTGAACCAGCTCCCAGAAACTTGAGAACATTTGTTTTCTACTATGGAAATTGGCATAACTCCACCAAAACGGGGGCCACATCAGCACCAAGTGACCTCCATCTAGACTTCTTTCCACGATGCCATCTTTTTGGTAGTTGGGCTCATCTGTCATGGTGACTTCAGTAACTCCTAGACCAGTACTCATAATTTTTCCCCACTGTTGTCCACCAGTGAGAGCAAAGGTAGAGAGGGGAGAAGAAAAAAGTGTCCAATCAGCAAAAAGCACGCTGAGAGAAGAGAGCAGATATACCAGTCAGAGGCGCATCTACATGAGATGATGACTGTGCAGTAGCTCATTACTACTGTGCAGTAGTGTTGCATGGCAGGAAATGTGATGCGACTCTACTGTGCAGTAGTAAAATGCTACTGCACAGTCAGCATCACGAAAAACATGTTTGGCAATGCTACTGCATAGTAACTCCAGTTACTGCACAATCATTTAGTACTTGCTTATACAAGTACTAAATGACTGTGAGGTACAAAATGTAAAGTCAGGGCTCTGCACAGTCAGCATCTCAGGTATATGCAGCCAGAAAGGAAGACAGAAGATAAGAAAAAACAGTTAATGACATAAGCAAAACAGTATTTTTGTTAAGACAGTACTACTAGACTCTCCAGTCTTGCCCAGTTGTCTTTCTACCCTTGCTTTAAGGAATCTTAATGAGCACTTTTCACTTCTGTGTTTACTGGCCTGGTGGTCCTGTTGTCTCAGTAGTAGCCTTGTGGGGACCGCTCCACAACTGGCCCTTTTCTCTTCTGTATTACTGTAATAGTATTGTGGCCCCTTTTCTCTTCTGTATTGCTGTAATAGTATTGTGACCCCTCCATTATGTATCATTGAAAACATACGCAGACCTAAAGAGTATCTCAGTATCTTACAGATAAATTATTTGAAAAGAAATATCTATTTTTATCGTGAAGAAAGATCTATAACTCACTCTTAGTATTTCATCATTGGGAGGAAATATACTGCAACTTACACCAATCCATTATCTGTTATTTTTCTCTGTATGTGTATTTATTTCTCTGTCTCACCCTTCATCAATCCAGCCACCAGCTTTCACCTAAGCACACAGCTCATGAACTGTCCACACCATTTGCAAGGGTTTGTTATTTTTTCTTGGTGTGGAGGTTGTGATAAAATATATAGTGGGTGTGGTATACATATGTGTGCATGTGCACATGCATGTTGGGTGGGAGGACTAGCTATTTTTTCTATTCTAAACCATATTTTAGCCTATCGCACATAAAATTTTGTCACCATCATGAGCTATGTCATATCATCATGCATGATATAATACCATGCTTTCTAGCCCACAGGGCCTAAGTCATGAAATTCAGATCTGAGTTCAACTCACAAAGTTTGTGTGGAATTTAGTGAAAACTTGTTTTGATTTCCATGTGAAAAATGTTCAGATTATGTAATTAGCTCCCACAAACCCCGTAATGGAATTTATCCAGTGCTGGAAGGACTAAAACTAGGGAGTAATCTTCTGTTTCCAGTCCTTGCCTCAGTAGTTTCTGATCTAATATCAGACTTAAGGATTGCAGATATATTTCTTGCTTCCCATTCCAAGAGGTAATTAACCCTATCATTATCCATTTCCTGCAGAGCATATTGTAGTACTTTCCCAGCAATGCTGACAATCTCATACTCACAGACACACACTGAAATCAGAATCAGTAAGTAGAATAAGATCAAATTTCCATGTTGGTAGTCATTCATTCATTCATTCATTCATTCATGAGAAACAGATCCCAGTGCTTCATCATGCACAGGTATAAATGCTGAGGGTTTTGTACAGAACCCTCTCTGCTGGAGCCAGCATCCAGCCTTCCAGTTTGGGACATGCCCCCATTCATAGATACCTAAATTATATAAGCTCTATATACAGCTCAAACAAGAGCTAAAGGGAAGTATCAGAGGGGGAAAACATATGCTTCTCAATTTGGCATTGTGAGAAGTAAAATAAAATAAAATGAAATAAAATAAAATAAAAACAGAAACAAGCAAACAATAAACACCCCAACAAGAACAAGCATTTAAAATTACAGCCTAGAAAGAATTTGCCAAAATTTAGGGTTTTATGTAAAAATAGCTGCATGTCCACATCAGTTAGTTTCTCTCAGAAACTTAAAAAAAACATAATATTTTTTGATAGCTTTACCCTGCACTGCCCAGCTACATTAAGATAACAGTAAACTACATTCTTATGGTTGTCATAACATTTAGCTCTATGCTGCTTGCAATGTGAATAATCTATTAAGATATATAAGGTGCAAAATGCTGCCTTTATGTCTTGGGGTTCCTGCAATCAGCTGTAACAACCAAGTGCAATTACTGCCAGCATGGTGCATGAACTGCTTCCTGCCTCTGCCTCAGTCGACCAGAGGGCCCGTGCCAGTGACCCCTGGCAGGCTTGGCCACTGCCACTGGGGCTGCTGAGAGTTGCCTTCCTCCTGCTGCACTCCCCCCCTCCTTCCCTTTCCCAGTCTGTCATCAATCTTACTAAAATGACAGCAGACAGATGTTAGCCTTTGCAAAGATCAAATGAAATCTATGGCTTTAGGGCTGTTCACCAAGGAGCAGAGTAGTCTACACCAGACACGGGCACCAGCAGTCACCTCCTCTGCATCAACCCGCCTAGAATCAATTTGGCAGCCATCACAGTCATCTCTCCACAGGCAATGGGAATCTTGAAATAGATTTTGACAAACTTTAATGCTTTAGCTTCTCCAAAGAGTTATTTTTATAGACAAATTGCTCATTCTAAACTTTTAGGGCCAATGTTATACCCCTCCACACCTTTTTTCATTGTGCTCCTTTTTTTTTGCAGCTTCCTTCAAAATATAGCCCATCAATGAGGGTTACTTTGGGTTCAAGCTGCTTGGACCTTATACATTCAGTACCCTGAATGCTACTAGCAAGAAAAAAAGATTACTCCATGGCATAAAATATGCTGTATGTGCCCTTGTCTCAAACAATTTCTTTACATCAATCTGCAGGAATATTTATCCCCAGTAGAAATGTTTAACTAATCTGGTAAATGTCAAGCCATATGGTGTACATTGTAAAGATTTCATCAGTCTTTTTTAACTCTTTCTGAAAGTCTCTTTCTTTTCTTTTCTGTCCTTTGTTGGCATCCAGGCAAAGACATTGAGGATGGGAAAAGTGTAAAAGCACTGTCTCTTGTATACCTGGTATCCAGTATTCCTGGCTTATAATAAGTACCATGGGCCACAAGTACAAATGTTGAATTATCCTTTATGCAAAGATGAAGCATAACAAGAAATCATTTTGCATCACCAATGACCTGCAGGACAAGAGTAGTGTATATTTTTTTACAACAAATTGCCCACTCTTATAATATACAAAATTCCTGGGGGCTCCCCTGTTCCTTATCACTTTCTTTGAATAATCAAGTCTTAATAAGAAATACACTGCAGTTCTCCAACACTTTCACTAAAAGGAAATGTTTCTGTTCTGTAGCTATCTAGAGTATCTCTTAGAAAGATATAGCATAATTTACAATAAGCTATATCAAGAAAGAATAAACCATTATGCTTGTGCCAATGCCGTGGTTTTATAACTAGACGTATCTGTTTTCTTCATATAAATCTTGACTCTATATTTAGAGTTTGCAAATAATGACTCTAGTGTTTGGCTGCCTGCCATTTCTGATAGAAAACTGGGATAGCCACAGTGCAAGGCTACAACATTAAAAAGGCCCTCTTGAACTTGGTCTACTCCCTACAAAGAGAAAGCAGATTGTATTTAATAATGTTAGTGCCAACTGATATGAATGGACAAACTGGGACATAGAAATTAAGAACTGTCTGAAATTTAGTTGAACTCCCACACTAATATTTTCAGCTAAAACAAAATGTATACATGGGTACCTCGACCCTTTCTTGGCCCTTGATGAACTGACAGACATTGCCCAAATCCACAGAATGCTATGGATAAGCACTACTACTGTCTTCTTGTCTGCTGAGTTCTCAGATGTCTCTTTTGACGGGTCTTCTGTGGGCAGCGCATTTCGGGACACCTCTAATGAAAAAAATATTTTCACAGGAAAAGCAGCCAGGGACTACCCCCTTAAACTGAGAGCTAGGACTTTTCAAGAAAGGAGCTTGTGGGAGGTCAGAGTGGGGGAGTTGCAGGTCAGGAAAAGGATAAGGTCTGACTGGCTTTGAATGAAGAGAAAGAAATAGAAAGGCACAGACAAGGAAAAGATGGTAAGTGACAATGTTCAGATAAATTTGGCTCAGCATCCAAACTTCTAGGGGCAGGGGAGTGTGTTTCCTGCATTGAATCGCTGAACTTTCTGAGATTCTTCCATATCTCAAGTGATTTACCTACAATGGGGACTGAAAAAACGGAGAACTGAAATAAACAAATCTCTGCTGTTGAGACAACTGATCCATCCTACTCCCTCAGGGTCAAATGTTCAACCAGAAGGACATGAATGATTTGAAGGAAAGGAAGACAGACAGACAGACAGGCAGACAGAAAGTAAGAAAGAATCATTTTTAAAGGCGAGCTTTACACAAATGCATTAGCCTTAGTTTTCATCGATATACCAACAATATATCAACTGCTAGCACAAAGTGCCTTCCCCAGATACCTGCCAGCTCCCTAATTCCAAAATATTTATTGGTACATTATACTTAACATTTCATCATTATTAAGGATACTGACAAGTAACAGTACTACATCTACTAGTGTAACTGAGCTTTGTGTTATGTTGTGAGCATTTGGGGGATGCGGGGGTGGAAGGAGAGACAGACAAGACTAAACTGTAAACAAACTGAAAAGAAGAGGAAGAAGTGGAGCATTAATTATTAATCAGAAGCACTTGTCCAATGACTTTTACTGTGAAAGCAATGAGATGAATGTATCTATTAACTATATATATTTTTAAATTTTTGCGCTAATGTGTTTCTAATAACAGCATTATCTGGCTGCATAGACAGCTCATGTCTGAGCAGCCTCTCAATAGTCAGGAAGTTGTTGACAAAGACTTTTGCAATAGCCTATGTGATTTTGTGTTATTTCCTCTAATTGAACCAATAAGACCCTCACTTACACACCACGACCTTTGCACTGAAGTCTAATTTGAGATTAGGATAGTCTGAAAGTAAGAGATAGGGAAGCGTTTTTCAGTTTTGCATGTAGAAGCATTTCCATAATAATGTAAAATTAAGAACAATTTCAGTCCTTGGATCCTTTTAGCTCTCAAACCTCTCTACTGCTAAAGGGAGCTTCAAAAGAACCGTATAGAAACAATAAGGTATTGTGATTTAAAAAAAAACTTAAATTTGCTCAGCTTTGTCTCTATGCTGAATGTTTTAGGGCTCATAATACAGATGAAACCCATGACTTCGAGTTCTTGATGTCAGTCACCCACCAGGACATTCTGAAGTGTCTTAGGAAAACTTGCACAAGAACATAAAATATGTCATTTCAAATAAATGATTCTATGTGGTTCCTACATGTTTCTGGAGTCACCATGAAGGTTGTAATACATGAGTCAGAAGTGGTAACCAGAGAGTAGATAAGACAACCTGGTAACTGGGAAAGATGGATCCAGAATGGTTTTTCAAAAGAAGGAGAATAATTGTTTTGATTACAGTTATTTATGCTATGCTGTTAGGTAGATCGCTAAATTCTAAAATACCAGGAAGTATAAAATGGTATGAGCAATGTTGTATATAAAAACTGAAAAAACAGTTACAAACTAAATGAAAACTGGACTCATAATCTTTCTTTAAAGTTAAATGGACATGGTGCATGTCCTATTTATGCCTAGTAATCTACAAATATAAGTATGGCCAGTGATTTCACCCCTGTCCAAACAGGGCAATAGAGTGATACATGGAAGAGATTGGATGTGGCAGTTCATTTTTTCTTTGTGGATGCAGGACAACTAGAAATACATGCACCCTTTTCACTGGACACCTCTGCCGTCCTACAGGTCTAGGAGGGAGAAATAGCCACAGGTTTTCTATTGACTATATACCACTTGCTTTGGACAAGGAGGCCAAGGAAAGAATAATGAGCTTGTGACTAGTTAAGCATGGCCCTTTTGCACTGCTGCATATAGGAAGTCAACATTCTGACCTTGAATATTATTTTACCCTGAAGAATAGGGCTCAAGTAGGTCTGATCCTGTTGTTGTTCCAAACATGGAGCTCTGACTGAAGGCAATGAGAAGTCCTCATGTAGAGTGGCTACAGGTAAAGGCCTAGAAGCTGGTCCCTGAACAAAGAGATTTAAATGCACAAGCCAGAAAAGGGAAACCAAGTAAAATCAACTGAACTATCATCCCACTCCCTGTATTTACCCATGCAGCTATTGCAACACTGCCATGCTTCAGTAATACAAACAATTGTCTCTGGACTTTTTGTTGTTGATTTCATTCAAATACAGGAATGGGTATAAGTGGTGAGTTTTCCTTGATGTTTCTGATACCACGTACCTTGTGTTTAAATTCTGATGCTCTGCTAATATCTTGCTTTACCTTGCATGAATTATTAGAAAATTAGAAAATGTTCTTTAGAAAAAGTGATGCTCACCGTGTGTGAAAAGCAGTCGTGTCATATTCCAGGAACTCTGAAGCCACTGGCAACATGAACAATATGTCAACTTGTTCCGGTCTTTGCAAGAGAATTCAAGGTCAAGCTGACCAGTGAACTCTAGTATTTAAACAGACTAAGTCAATGCTCATCTATAGCACTGAAACTGCCTGTAGGAAATATTTTAACTCTCTGTTGGGCCCCCTGACAGCATATTCAGTGTCATGGCTTTTAAGACTGTTCTGTTGCCGTCAATATGATCTGGACATTCTGCATATGTCCACAGTGGCTAAACAAGTGTCCCTTCTTTAGATGCGTGCTGTGCATCTGAGGCCCTTAAGGGGTTAATGCATGCCATTCCAAAGTTCAGTGAAGGGACAATAAGAACTGAACAGCGGGAATTTCAGAATGTTAATAGCCTGTTCTCTTCCGATTGGCCCAGAACGAATGCAGGGTACAGTAAATTGTCCTTGTCAGCTTAGCTCACATGATGATATGCTTTATTTCTAGACATGCCTTGAATCTGTCCCTTGAATTTATGTTCAGAAAATAAACACTTCCAGACAGCAATAAAGCATTTGGTTGTAGCTGGCTGTTGCACAGTCTCAAGCTAACTGAAGCGATTTCCTTTAGAGTTTCTAGAGCTTGTACAATCTAAATCTATGCTCGTATTTCCTTCACTTAAAGCTCATGTTAGCAAGTGCCCTGCCGTGTTCCAGAGAAGGTTCCACCATACCCTACTGCATAGCTCAAGAAAGTTCAGTTTCATTTGCATGCTATCCTGAAATAACCCACTTGGCTCAGGGATCTGATCTAAAGCAATTCATCTGATCATCCTTTTCTTTACAATAAACCACCACAGATCAGTAAAAATTGGAAAAGAATATGACAAAAGCAGCAAATTATAAAATAAAGATATCAGTGATTCAGGATATGAATTTCCTATAATAAAAAACTAAATTAAACAGCTGTTACATTTTTTGTATGATGTGGCTAAGGGAACAACTGGTGGCTGGCTGATTTACTGATTAGGTAGGCTGTGTGCAATAATCTCCAGGTGTTACTGATAAACACCCATATAGTGCTGCCGTGTTTGTTTGCACCATGCAATTTTTATGGCCTTCCACTCCCTCTCCACCTCAGTTCCCTTGGATAACACCAGTCTATAACTCTACGTATCTACAGGATAGAAGAGCTTGGCAAAAATCAATGGTAAATGTGCATAAGCGGTAACAAAAGAGCAATACAAATAGAAGAGACCTCATTAAAGTTTTAGTTTAGTAGAGGTTTGTGAGTATTAAAATGCCTTCTTCAACCCAAAGGCACCATAAGGAGAAATGCTAACTTCACATAGTTCAAGTTCAGGTAGCCTGTAGTAAAACAGAGTACCTAGAACACATCTATTGCACCGAATGAGTTAAAAGTTAATGATTTTGTTTCAATTTAACAAACATTTATTCTCATGTCTAGAACATGATAGGTCATCAGGAGTTTTGCAAAGGTGGGGGAGGGAGGGGGCTACCAAAGACAGCAGCAGTTCCATGAAGAAAAAAACATAAGTTCACAGAGGCTAGTAAAGAAAGTTGGGCAAACTAGAGGGTGAGAGATAACATTCTGCCATAAATGATAAATTTCTTAGGAGATAAGAAGTGAAAAGTAGGAATAAATATACAATTATTAGATCAGAGCAAAGTTAATATCAAGAGTTTATGGAACAATCATGATTGAATCTAGGAGAGTTCTATATATTTACAATCCAACCAAAAGAGAAGGTTGACAATAGCTGACACAAGATGATGACAATATCAAATTATTTAGGTTATTCATAATTAGGAAGGAGCACTTACAGCCCCAACAAGTGAGACAACTGGAAAGTAGGGTGGAATTAACTGGAAACATTTTCTGAGTAATGCAAGTTGCAAAAAATTGGATTAACATGGATCTCCCTACAGGCAGTGACAAGGTGGAAAGTAGTCTCATTGCAACTGCAGCCAGAGTAGTGTGAAGCTTTCAAGATTTCACAGGAAATCAAAAGGCAATTATGTTAAAGACACTCCCACCCCCATCTTCTCTGTCTTTTCTCCTGGTCCTCATTCACTCTCCTTCCCTTCCCTTCTTTTATTTTAGAAACACAGAATGATAGAAAATTAGGGTCAGGAGGGGCCTCAGGAGGTCATCTAGTGCAAACCCCTGTTTAAAGCAGGACCATCCCCAACTAGATCATCCCAGCCAAGGCTTTTTCTACCCAGGTCTTAAAAACCTCTAAAGATGGAGATCCCACAACCTCTTTGGGTAATCTGTTCCAGAGCTTCACTACCCCTCTAGTGAGAAAGATTTTGCTAATATCTTCCCTTGCTGCAACTTGATACCATTGTTCCTTGTTCTGTTATCTGCCACCACTGAGAACAGTCTTGCTCAGGTGTGGGCAAGCTCATAGGCCTGATTGGGCTTGCAATGAACTCCATTTCCTAGTAGCCCCTACCTGAATCACTGTGGCCAGTTTCCATGGAAACCCCAGGAATGGCAGCACCTTGACAGAGTAGGGCTGGGTATCATGGAGACCAGCCCCAGCAGTGCTGGCAGGGCATGCAAATACGTGGGGAGCTAGTTTGGGGCTAGGAACTTGTGGTGGTGACAGCATGGTCTAGAATCAGGGCAGAGCTGCAATCTGCTGCCCACTCGCCCTAGGTAGCAGCATGCAAGCAGTGGATCATGGCTCTGCCCTGGCTCTGGACCACACTGTCACTGCTGCAAGATCCCAGCCCAAGCCCTGGAGCAGCTCCCTGCCCAGCTGTGCACCCTGTGGAAACCCTGGCTCCATAATGTCATGGCACCACTGCTGCTGGGGTCTCCATGAAAACCGGCCATAGCAGTGTGGGCAGGGGCTGCTGGGAGATGGAGTCTGACTAGCAAGTGGATCCTCCATTTTGCCCATCCCTGATCTAGCTCCATCCTGTGTAGAACCATCCTTCAGTCAGTGGAGGGCCATGCCAGAAGGTCCAGAGGAGGGTCACACGCATCATCCAGGGACAGCAGGCCAGACCGTACGAGGAGAGGCTATGGGATCTGAACCTGTTTAGCCTTCACAAGAGAAGGCTGAGAGGGGACCTGGTGGCCATCTATAAACTTACCAGGGGGGACCAGCGGGGAATGGGAGAGACCCTGTTCCCCCAAGAACCTCCCGGAGTAAGAAGGAATAACGGCCATAAGTTGTTTGAGAGTTGGTTCAGGCTGGACATTAGAAGGCTCTGCTTTACAGTCAGGACAGCTAGGATCTGAAACCAACTTCCAAGGTAAGTGGTGCTGGCTCCCACCCTGGGGTCTTTAAGAGGAGGCTTGATAATTACCTAGCTGGGGTCATATAAGCCCAGTATTCTCTCCTGCCCAGGGCAGGGGGTTGGACTTGATGATCTACTCAGGTCCCTTCTGACCCTACATCTATGAATCTATGAAGGCTGTTATTAAATCCCTCCTCAGTCTTCATTTTGCTAGACTAAATAAGCTCAGTTCCCTCAGACTCTCCTCAGAAGTCTTGTTCCCCAGCCCTTTAACCATTGTTGTTGCCCTCTACTGGACTGTATCCAATTTTTCCACATCCTTTCTGTAGTGGTGGGGCTAAAACTGGATGCAATATGCCAGATATGGCCTCACCAGTGCCAAATAGAAGGGAAGAATCACTTCCATCGATCTGCTAGTAGTGCTCCTACTAATGTAGCCCAGTATGTTATTAGCCTCCTTCTCAACAAGGGCGCACTGCTGACACATATTCAGTTTATTGTCCACTATAACCCACAGGTCCTTTTCTGCAGAGCTGCTGCTTAGCCATTCACTCCTCAACATGTACCTGAGTATGGGTTTGTTCCATCCTAAGTGCAGGAGTTTGCACCTCTCCTTATTGAACTTCATGAAATTTCTTTTGGTCCAATCCTCCAATTTCTTGAGGTCTCTCTGAATCCTAGCTCTACCCTCCAGTATATATACTACTCCCCCCAGCTTTGTATCATCTGCAAATTTTCTGAGGGTGCACACCATCCCATTGTCCAGATCACTGATAAAGATATTAAAACAGCTCCAGGGCACTCCACATGATTCTGGCTGCCAACTGACATCAAGCCATTGATTACTACTCTTTGAGCCTGAATATCCAGGCAGCTTTCTATCCACTTTACAGTTCATTAATCCAGCCCATACTTCCTTAGCTTGCCTGCAAGAATGTTGGGAGAGAGAGTATCAGAAGCCTTGCAACAGTAAAGGTATATCATATTCACTGCTCTCCCCACATCCACAGAGCCAGTTATTATAGAAAGCAATCATGTTGGTCAGGCATGAGCTGCCCTTGTTGAATCCATGCCAACTGTTTCTGATCACCTTCTTCTCCTCCTAGTGCTTAGATATGGATTCTTTGAGGACCTGATCCATGATTTTTCCAGGGATTGAGGTGAGGTTCACCAATCTGTAGTTTCCCAGGTCTTCCTTGTTTCCTTTCTTAAAGATGGGCACTAGATTTGCCCTCTTCCAATCATCTGGGGCCTCTCCCAATCACCAATATTTTAAAAGATAATCACCAATGACTCTGCAATCATATCTGCCAATTCCCTCAGTACCCTCAGGTTCATCACATCCAGCCCCAGGGACTTATACATGTCCAGCTTTTCTACATAGTCCTTAACTGTTCTTTCACCGCTGCTGGCTGCTCACCTCCTTCCCAAACTGTACTGCCAGGTACAGTAGTGGGAGCTGATCTTGCCTGTGAAGACTGAGGAGAAGGTGGCATTGAATATTTCAGCCTTTCCCACATCATCTGCACTAGGTTGCCTCACCCATTTAGTAAGGGACCCACAGTTTTGCCCAATCTTCCTCTTATTGCTAACATACTTACAGAAACCCTTCTTGTTATCCTTCATGTCCCTTGCTAGCTGCAACTCCAGTTGCACTTTGGCTTTCCTGATTTTATCTCTGTGTGCCTGAGCAATACTCTTATACTCATGTCATTTGTTCAAGTTTCTACTTCTTGTAAGCTTCCTTTTTGTGTTGTAGCTCACTGTAGAGTTCCCTGCTAGGCCAAGCTGGTCTCCTACCATATTTGCTAGCCTTCCCGTACATGAAGATGGTTCATTCTTGTGCCCTTAGTAAGATTTCTTTAAATTACAACCAGCTATCCTAAGCTGCGTGTAGACAGAATGAGAGGCATGTGTGCACGATACTTTAAAGAGGGCTAAATGCTTTTCCACCACTTTAATTGTATCAGTGTTTGCATGCCTCAGCAGTGCATTGCACATTAATTCCAGCTGCTGTAGGAAATTCGGTAGTATAATGAGCCTTAAATAACTTGGGGCACAGCAAACTAAATCTCCTATGGGTGCCATGAAGCTCCATGGCTCTGCAGGAAGCCCTGCAGGCAGCCTGGCAGCAGCCCGGGAAAGCAGGCTCTGCCCAAGACAAGCAACAAGCCTGATCTTTTTCTTTTTTTTTCCCCTGGAGACTGCCTGCCTGCCTGCCTGAACTGTGCAGGAACCCAGTGCTTTCCTCAGTGGCTGTGGTGCCCCCCAGGACCGTCCGAGTGGGGTACCTGTGGGTGGGTGCCACCTGGGTGGGGGCCACCGCTGCTGCAGTGGGAAGCCCCCATTTCATCTACACATGCCCCTAGACTCCTTTCCCCCTCAGACTGGCCTCCTAGGGGATCCTACCCATCAGTTCCATAAGTGAATCAAAGTCTGCATTTCTGAAATCCAAGGTCCTTACTCTACTGCTTTCCTTCTTGCTTTTCCTCAGGAGCCTGAACTCAATCATCTCATGGTTGCTGCTGCCCAAGTCACCATCCACTTCTACATTCCCCACCAATTATTCCCTGTTTATGAGCAGGTGATCAAGAAGAGTGTGGCTCCTCTCCATCTCCAGTTTCATACTGGAGTTCTGACAATCATACAGCTCTTACATAAAGAACAACTCCTCCTCTTCTCCCCTGCCTGTCCTTCCTGTCTCTCCTGAACAGTTTATACCTGTCCATGACAATACTCCAGTCCTCCCATTCAGGGACTCCAAAAAACCAATTCAGCATAGCACTAGCAAAGATCAGTTAAAGCAATAAGTAGATCTGCAATTACAGGAGAGTTTTAATGAGGAGGAATGGTGCACATTTTGCAGTCATAATTTACTATCGATTGTCTTTGTGAGACTAGCTCTTTTATTAGCCATTCTTGCCCCACCCGATCTCATCATGTTAAATTCCAGAACCGCCTATTTCTGCCATATTTCTTACATTTCCTTTTTTTTAAAAAAGAAATACTGTTAAAATTGTACATTGTACTTCAGCTGGAGCTGATTATCAATGGAGTACAAGTCTTAAAGTCCTTTCCTTAGTGATGTAGCCTTATTTCCATAATCAAGCATCCTTAGAAACTTGTCACAGATAAGTAAAATACTTTACATTCCTCAGTCTGCATTTTCTTTTATTCTCCCTCCCCCACCCCTTTGTGACTATTTAACTCCTGAAGGTTAAGGACTAGTAACACTGGAAATTAAAGTCCTCTGTTTATCCACAGTAGCAGAAACAGTCAAACCTTCCTTACCCTGCTGCAGAAATGACCTGAACACTGACCTGAAGGGACCACCCTCTTGAGAGATGAAAGGTCATTCATTCTCCATGCAAGATCTGCTCAGGGGATCTCTTGAAGAGAGTGAGAGAGATTGCAAATCATACAAACTGTGCCAAATTGTGTGTGAAGGTTTTGTAATGCAGACTACTGTCCACTAGAGATTAAATTAAGACCATCAAACCTAGCACACAGAGAATCTCATTTTATACTTAAACTCTTCTTGTAGTGTTTTATTTAGTACATTATATCAGTCTCCTCTCCACAAAACATCTAATCACTAGAAAATATTTAAATAAATTATGTAATTTGTGGAGATGAATTTATATATATCTATATCTATTATCTATCTATCTAGATAGATAGATAGATAGATATCATGGTCAAAAGCATCTTGCATTTATTTCACTATGCAATCATATGTGACTAAGGCCACGTCTACATGAGATGCTATGGCAACATAGCTCATCACTACAGAGATGTAGCATCAGCAGGCATGAACCATGACACCAACGCTACTGCACAGTAGTAATAAGGTACTCCGCAGTAGCTTGTTGCTACTGTACAGTGGGGTTCGAAGCAACCCATGTGCTCTACCAGGACTGCGCAGTAATGGTGGTTACTCCGCAGTCATTTAGTACTTGGTAAAGCAAGTACTAAATGACTGCACAGTAACAACTGCACAGGCAGGCACATGTGTAGACATGCCTTAAGACAGCCATTCCTATTAATTCAAGAAATAAACTTATACATTAGATTTCTAGACATTATTTTTTAATTCTAACTAGCAGAAAATAATTTAGATGTTAAGGTTGTGATGTAAGTATATCAAACTAGAAAGTTCAGAGGAAATTTGAAGCACTGTCCTTAAACCGAGTCTTGCTCCCATATTTTAGCTTACATATTATTCTATGCTTTAATATTCAGTGTTTTTCATCCCGAGAGAAGACCCTTTTGGCTGCAATAACTAGACAGAATGGGATTTCTTGCACTTCTGGTTCATCTTTAAATTAGTGAACATCTTATTTCCTAGTCTTAACTGACAGAAACATAGACTCTGTTTCAATATTGTTTCGGCCATGCATATTGTCTTTATTTTATACTTTAGAGAATATTTTTAATATGTTATTTAAAAAAGAACAATGCAAAGTGGGAAAAGAGACTAAAATCTCTCAAGGAAGAGAAGAACAACTGAACGTTTTCCAAATGCATGCTGTTTGCCTGGTAGTCTTTGATGTCTTCATCGGAGCCCTAGAATGTATCAGTGAAATTTTCGGAGCTCAGTTATGTCTTATGAAGCTAGAGGTGTACTGTGAGGAGTATACTTACCTGAAAGTAGCATTTCATTTCTAAAAAGGGTGCTAGAAGATATGCAGGGTTGTCTGGTCTCAGCCTCAGCTCACCTGGCCACTTTTAGATGTGGTATTAAAAACCATTTTTTTGTGTTCAGTGCAGGATGTGAATTAAGGGGGAGCTCAGGGGGAATGACCCCCCCCCCCCAAGATGACAGCCCTCCCTCCATAAGATTTGAAAATCATAACCTGGGAGGGTCTCCGATTGGATTGGTCCTTCACCTAGGTGAACTTGTTAATCAAGTAACTGGTTTAATTTTTTTTGCAGACCCTTCCCTCCCCAAGGGTCAAAGTGTAATTCAAACCCTGGTTCAGTGGTACTACGATAAACATTCTTGGCAGATACACAAGGGAGGAGGCAGATATACAAGACAGAGGTATCCACCATTCAACCGTTTTTAAAAAGCATGTGACTGTGAATTCTAAAAATATGCAGCATGTCCCTGTCAAGCCACTTCTGGAGCTTCCTTTAAATCAATGTTCTCAGGCCTATAGATACTGTCTGAAGAGAAATGATTACTACTTAAGAGTTATCACAGTCTGTCGGAGCACATGGGAAAATCATTTGGTCTGGTAGACCAGTGAACCAGGAAACTTGAGTTAGTGAGCCTACCGCTATCTCCTTCCTACCCTCAGAATTCGCAGCACAGCTAAGCAGGGAGCAGTGGGGTGAGTGGAAAAATACCAGTTGCTGCTGGCAGTGGCCCAGCCACTGATGCTGCCTCATGCACCTCATGCTCAGCTACCCCTGCTTAGAATTAATCTCTGAGTGCCTCAATAGTCTCATCTGTAAAATGGGAAATAAAGGTACAATACTTGTGCATTTTGTTAGGGAGGTTGAGGAAGCCAAAGCATTATCATCTATGCATCTGTTCCCAGAATATTTAAAATGTCAGACTAACATTTCCTCTCTTCCATCCAATTTTCTGAATAATTCTGGGTATAAAAGCAGTTTTGGTTAACCCAAAATTATTCACAACTTCATGTCAAGAGCACCAGATATTTTGGATGGGGAAAAAGGAAATCGGGGATACATTCTTGGACAAATAAGCACTGTTCGCATGTTATTCAAATAGCTTAGGGGTTAAAGCAGGGGTATCAAACTCATCCAGCTCTGTGGGTGAGATGAGGGGCATGGGGCCAGTCTGTGGGTCAGAGTGGGCTCACAGACCTGCTCTGCATGCCAGATCCATCACATAGGGCCAGTCTGCTACAGGTACCATATACAGCCCAGATCAGCCCTGCATTTTGCATGTCGTGTGGAGCGTGTGTGCTGGCTCATCCCCATATTTTACATGCATTTTGCAGGGCTGGGGTTGTCATATGCTGAATATGACATGTGTGATTAGTCTGAGACCCGCAAGCAGCACTGTGGGCTGGGCCATAGTGCTCTGCAGGCCAGATCTGAACCATAGGCCATATCGCTGAGAGCTCTGAGTTAAAGATCTCCCCCATGGTGTGAGAGAGTCACTTTCAGATCCATTTACTATCTGAGGGTATTTGAGCTCCTGGCGCTACATGTAGCTGCACACATTGGACCCTGAGGGGCAGCTCAAACACTACTGTACCTCTTCAAGGATGCATCCATGCTCCCCATCTACTGCATGTGACCCATGAAGAAGCTGCCACTCTACTTCCTCTCCAGCCCCTTTGAAATACCTTACGCTCAGGGAAGCACTAGCAAGGATCCATTCTGCTGTCAGAGCATAGAGGCAGCGCTAGGGAGATGGGTAGCCTTTGGGAAGGCAATGGGAAGCTCCAGGATTCTAGTCTGGGCTCTGCCTCTTCCTTCCTGTATGACCTTAAACAAGTCACTCCATCTGTCTGTGCCTAGTGCCCCACCCCCCGAAAAAAAGAGACACATGGAAATATTTGGCAAGACAGTGAAAGTTAACTGGAAACTTAATGAGAAATGAATGAGAAACTTTAAGTAAGGGAAGAAGGTCCCAGGATTCTACATGTGCTACCCCCAACAGACTTTGCTCATCCATACAGGTCACAGGAGGTAGTTCACCTGTGCATTTTATTGCTACTTCCAGAAAGTAGAATAGAGAGAATACAGCACTTTGATCTTCTGTAAGTCCAGGGAAAAGTAGTTATGTCATTATTGTTTTGCAAGAGAATAACAGAAATAGTCATCCTCCAGTGGAATTCCCCCCTGATTTAATTAATAAATATATAATCTGTTTTGAATGCTTTCCTGTCTAAGGGAATGTAGCTGGGCTACCTTTTATGTTTTTGAGCTTTAACTGCTTTCTGCTTTAATGGGACACACACACTGTTAATGCAGGGTTTAACATCTTTATCTGTCCACACCACAGTGACCTCATGTGAGGTCCAGCCCTGAGGTGTTGTATGCTGTTAACTTGAATTGAAGTAACTCAGCCCTTCCTGACGGGTTCTGAACCCCTTGAATTCCCACTGCAATCCCTGGCTCCTGAGGACTGTAAGAAACTCACAGAAATGGCTCAGCACCTTATAGGATCATTAGGGCATCCATCTCTAAATGTCTCCACAAGTAGTTTTATAGGACTCATTAGCAATGTGTTTGGGTACCTCATAAACAGTGACTTTACCCTCACACTCACCTAGTTAGAGAAGCATGTATTATTCATCATCTTTTACAAATGAGAAACTGAGGTACAGAGTGTGAGTGAATTTTCTAGGGTCACAGGGTGAGTTTATTGTAAAGCCAGAAATAAAGCCTAATCTCCTGAGGTCTCCTTCTGTACAGTCATCCACAAGAGCATCCTTCCCTCTTTACAGTTCCTTGACTGTCTACAAATTCCTCTTAGGAAAAAATAGTAAATATGGGTATTTTGAAGGCAATCTGGAAGCAGAAGGAAATTGAAGAGCGTCTGATTTTTGGAGCATCTGAGTGGCAGTAACCGAGGTTCAATGTCTAAAGCAGTGGCATCAATCTCAACAAGCCTCATGGGCTGGATGAGGTGCACAGACTACACCAGGCTTACAGATGAGCCCTACACACCAGATCCAGCACACAGATCAGTTTGGCACAGGCACTGCGTGCAGCATCAACTTTGGGTTGCCACACGTACCCCATGCAGCGTGCGCACCAGACTGACCCCACACACTGCATGCCACTTGAAGGGCTACAGTTGGCATGTACTGCATGTGGCATGTAGGGCCAGTTTGAGACCCACAGACCGCTCTGTTGGTTGGATCCGGCCCATCGGCTATATCTTTGACACCCCTGGTCTAAAGCAAATAGAATATACTGAAAGAGTAGAATGTTATTGCAGATAGATAGCTAGACAGATAAATTCAATTAGAAAAACTTCCACCTCTCCAACGAATAGCTCTCCACTAAGCTTATTCACCAAATACACGGTATTCACTAGTATCACTGCCATAGTGATTTCAGTGTTTGAATATCAATAGACTTGTGAAGTGTAGTCACTGAAAATATATGTGGTATGTTAGTGGGTGAAACAACATCTCCTACAACATGATATTATGTCATTAAAGCTCTTGATACTTGTATCGTCCTCTGTATTGATCTATTGTGAGTGTTTGTGACCTTGTAAGGCAGTAAAATCCTGTAATTTCATATGGCTATGGACCCAATCCTGCATTTGGGCTCTGATCCAAAGCCCACTGAAGTACAAGAGAGTCTTTCCATTGATTTGAGGAGATTTTGAAGAGGCCCTCATTTAAACATCCATAACTCTTGCAAAAACATGAAACAACCTTATATAACAGGTAATCCTCGTGAAAGAGTCACTGTTAAAAAAGTCTGCATTTACCAGTGGACACCATACAATTATCAAAATAATCTCTTCCAGCTATAGAAATAGCTGTAGTATCTCAAATATAACTCTGTGCGAACTGTGGGTTAGTGTTAACTTTTTAATGGCAATGGTGGTAACGTAGGTTAATGGGATCATCTTTTTCCCCCCGTCAGAGAATTGGTGGATTCTTTCCATTCATTTAAATTATTTTTAGTAGCAAATGAAACATTTGTGTCTTAGACCTGGAGACGATCTTATCAACATTCCAAGTAGACGTACTATTGGTGACTATCCCATTAAATTAAATTCCACATCTCTCTGATTTCTTCCTTAAGCATCAATCAAGTCTTACAAGGTTTTTAAGCAGATATCAGTGTGTTTTGCCTTAAAAGCCTGCTTTTCCTAGTGCACACAGCTTTCCCCTGCATTTCTGAGCGTCCTTCTGTTGGACTTGCATGGGAAACTACATTCATCGAGTCAAGTCCTTGGAAGTCTGGGTGTGTTCAGAGAAGTTGGGCAGTTAATGCCAGTATTTCAAATCAGCTGTATCTTAAAAATAATGGAATTCAGGGTGTCTGAAATCACGATCTCTTCAAGGGTGTATGTTGGTGGTGGCAGGGCTTTTTAAGCTCATCACCAATGTACTGTAACCCTCCCAGACTTTTCCTATTCCCTGATTATTGCTGCTACTAGTAACCCTAGGGCTCATATGGTCTGCTGTATGGCTTGCCCTTCAGGATTAATAGCTAGAACATGATGGGAGAAGTCAAGTTTCTATTCAAACCAAACTTAACTGGGCCATTACAGTAAGCCCTGCATGATGACAAGGCTACCGGCTGGAGGAACATGAGAGGAAAAGCACAGGGTTTACATTGTGTTTCCTTTTTTACTCTGTATAGGCCCCCCTGTCTGGGAGCAGAAGGTGGGTCTGCAGATGGTTTCACACATTCAAGAAAGAAAGTACCCTGCCCATGCTGCCATTTCCCTTAACGTGCAGGATGTTTTCCACAGATCTAGGTGTTGGTGTGTCTCCAGTCAGACAGACATCCAGCTGGAGCCCTATGCAGAGGAATAAACAATTCTTCAAAGCGAATCTAGTGAGCCCTTTCCTTTGGAAGTCCTTCCCTCTCTTTCTTTCTCTTTCACTATAACCCTCAGTCTGGCCTGGATGTCACAGCTACAGAGCTGAGGACTGTCATCTGTGGTCTGCCACTCTCATAGCCATGCCATGAATGACACTTTGGTTCTGTGTTAATTGCCCTGCTGCAGCTCGGCTATCAGCCAGCCCCTGTCTCAGATTTACTGATTGCAGACGTGACCTGAGTGAGTGAGCGAGCATTCAGGGGTCAGGGCTCCGAGGGGCCAAGTTCAAGGGCACAGACTGGTACAGATATATAAACAAGGGAATGGTATGTAAGCAATAAAGACATAAAGGTTAGGATCAGGGCTAGCAGTACAATAAACAGCTGTGATAACCCAGTTTGTTTATAGATAAAGAATTTACTGTAAAATCCTCAATGTGCCGGATACATTTGTTAACACTTTAAGGGACTCATATTTTTAGATCTTCTTGTTTTTTGTTTGTTTTCTGTGCACTCTGCAAGGATCTGCAAACCACTTCAGATTTCTTTTTATACCAAGCCCAGGAAATGCATAGTCATCACACTGGCTAGAAATCACTCCCACCATTCCTCCTCCTCCCCCTCTACCCCCAACCATACACACACAGCAATAGATAAATAGATAAATAAATAAACCAAGCAACCCAACACAATGCTGAAGGTGTTTAACATTGCTACCATGACAAATTCAGAAAAGACAGATTGTCCAGCCCTTAATATTTCTATTTCCCATTAAAACGTCTATGTTTCAGTGAGGGAACAGTCCTTTCCACTCCATTTTTCCTAATTTCATTTTAATAAAGTAAGGGGAGTTGGTAACATGGCATTAGGGCTCTTGTAAATTTTGCCCAGTGTATGTTTTGCTAACTTTATTTTAAAAATATATTTCAGAGTATAGCCAAGCATTTTGTAAAATTACTACGGTGGTTCTTACGTGTCCTGTGAGGCTCCCATCAGAAGTACAATATATTGTACTGTAACTATTGATCCAAATGGCTACGTTTCTAAAGCAGAAAATGATTGTGTAGTGAAAGCAGTGCAGAGGTGCAGTAAAATGCCCTCAAGTATATAAAGACATAAAGATTAAAGTCACCCTGCAGATTCCCTTTCACTCCTCCAAATCCACTGTGTAATGTGTTCTTTTAGGATAAATCAAAAACTTTGTACAAATTAACATGACAGGTGCCAGTGTTCATAAATAAGATTGCTCCTCACCATCAGGAGGATCAGGCAAAGTTTACTTTGCTTTAAATACATGCAAAGGCTGTTAATTAAATTCCCAGATGTCAAAGGAACATCTGAATATCTAGAAGGCAAAATAACACCCCCAAAATTTGTCAGCCAGAACACGTATTCTGGATAGGAAATTGAGACTTCAGTACACAGCATGCCCTAGAGTGTTAATACCAACAATTTTCAGTTCTGTGGTTAGTCTTCAATAAAGTTTAGATGATCTACAAAAAATAATTTAAAATAAAATAAAATAAAGACAGGTGGATTCTGACACAGGCTATTTAAGTTCTGCAGTGCAAAAATGTGATTGCTTAATTTTTTTATTTTGCCTTTATTTTTTTAATCTCCATCATCTTTGTACTTTAGACAATGCATAAAATACCATTTGACAATAAGACAGCTCTACCCTACTTTGCACCTAAGGTTTGTTCTTTCATTAAAACTGGGGTTACTTTTTGGTACCAAAGGTCATTATTATATTGAGGTCTCTCTGATACTCTAGTCTAACCACATGTCAGAGAAGACTGAGTCTTCTTGTGTATTAGGATCATAGCAAAGGTTTGATCCTAATTAGGAGTTTGGAGTACCTTTCTCATATAAATTATAAATGTCAGTAATCAGTTATACATCATTAGCTAGTGTCAGTTATGCCCAGTTCAAATTAGGATTTTTGGTTTGGTCCTGCCTCTGTTTCCTCTGCATTCAGTGGGTAAAGTCTGAAAGTGAAGTCCAGCCTTCATTAAAATCACTGACAAAACTCCCATTGACTTCACTAGAAAAAGATCATACATAGATAAGTTTTAAGGGAAAGGAAGCTTTCCCTTTTGGGTTATGGCCTAATCCTAAACAAATAATTTCTATAACCCCTGACAAATGTTTCAATTAAGACACATATAATTGCACCATAAATAATAACCCTGCCAAATGTTCAATAAATTAATGGCATGATAAACAGGGAACCAGCCACAAAAATATTCTGCAAAAGATGTGTAATATTTGTGTGGCTGGTTTCCATGGCACCTTAAATTAAATGTGGAATTTTGCTCCTTCAGCCTCCTTGGGTACATCACGTCCGGCCTCTTGGACTTGTGCATGTCCAACTTTTATAAATAATCCCTAACCTGTTCTTTCACCACTGCTGGCTTCTCACCTCCTCCCCAAACTGTGCTGCCAACTGCAGTAGTCTTGCAGCTGACCTTACCTGTGAAGAGTGAGGTGAAAAAGGTATTGAGTACTTCAGCCTTTTCTGCATCCTCTGTCACTAAGTTGGCGCCCCCATTCAGTAATGGACCCACACTTTCCATGACCTTCCTCTTGTTGCTTGACATACTAGTAGAAACCTTTCTTGTTATCCTTCAAGTCCCTTGCTAGGTATAACTCCATTTGGACTTTGGCCTTCTTGATTTTATCCCTGCATGCCCAAACAATACTGTTATACTCCTCCCTCCTTGTTTTTCCAAGTTGACACTTCTTGTAAGCTTCCTTTTTGTGTTTTAGCTTACAAAAGAGTTCCCCGCTGACCCAAGCTGATTTTCTGCCATACTTGATAGTCTTCCTGCCCATCAGGATGATTTGTTTCTGTGCCTTATTAAGGTTTCTTTAAAATACAACCAGCTATCCTAGACTCCTTTCCCCCTCAGACTGAACTCCCCAGAGATCCTACCCATCAGTTACCTGAGTGAGTTAAAGTCTGGTTTTCTGAAGTCCAGGATCTCTACTCTGCTGCTCTCCTTCCTTTCTTTCCTCCAGATTATGAACTCAATCATCTCATGGTTGCTGCTGCCCAAGTTGCTATCCACTTCTATATTCTTCCCTGTTTGAAAGTATTAGGTCAAGAAGAGCACAGTCCCCAGTTGCCCTCTCCAACATTTGCATCAGGAAGTTGTCCTGGATAAATAAATAATAAACTTCCTGGATTGCCTGTACAACAGTTGGTCCCAGCTCTGCAATGGGACAGGTATCTGGAACTGGCTTTGGTGCAGTCCCATGTCTGGAACCAATGATCAGCTGCTGGTTGGTCCCAGCCCCAGGACCCCATCTGAGTCTTGACCTAGCCTCAGCATGCTCCCAAGGCCATGTCTGACAACCAGCTGATTCTCGGTCCCAGCCAGGGTTCCAGCCAATAGGCACCGACTTCTATATTTGCTGCAGGAGGGGAGGTAGGGGTAGCTAAGATGATGAACATGTGGAAAATTTCATGCATTTCAGATGATAGCCCTCTTCCTGAGAGTGACCAGGGCCCTTGGGCTCCCATGTACTCAGCACCTCTGATTCCAGCACTCAGTTTTCAATTTGCTAGTGCAGAAGGAACCCAAGAGCCCAGGCTTCCCCTACTTGTGCAAGTAGCAATGGCGCCTTTGAGATCTGATCCCTGGTCCTAACATTATGTATCCTGCCCTGCATGTGAAGCATGGCATGAGGCATGATGGTTGGAATCAAGAACCAGATCCCATTGTACCACTGAATGAGCATGTGCTAGGGGTCTAAGAGCGTCCATGGAATTGTTTTAAATGTAAAAGGATTTCAGGATCTCATTCATGCAGATAACATATCTTTATATTATAAAGAAAATCCTGATCCTTTTCATCTTTGGAAGAAAACAAAAATGTTGTTATGAATCTATCCTGGCTGAGGTTGTGTCTCTATACAATTGCACTGAATAAATTAGTTTGGCAAAAGAATGTATTTTCTGAGTTAGAGTATGTATTATTCATTAGTATCTGTCTTACCATGACGCTTAGAGACTCTTGTTAAGAATCAGGGCTGCATTGTGCCAGGTGCTGTACAGAAGTAGAAGGACATGATTGTCCTAGCCCAAATTGCTACTTCTCAGTTTATGAGAGCTAATAGAAAGATGCAGACAGATAGATGGAAGGAGTGCAAGGTAAGAATTAGGTGTTTACAATTAGCATAAGTGGCAGTCAAACCACACCAGGTCCCTTGTCATTGTCAAGTGTTTTGAGGCATCATGACAGGGGTGAGCTGGGAGGACTGTATGAGGAGGATGGAGTGGATTTACACATAGAGCTCTTTCCATTCACAGGGGATGGTACGAGAAAAAGTCTGATGATACTGTTTGGAATAGTTGACTGATGGGCAATGAAGGTTGGCATTGCTGGTAAATAGGAGATTGTTGGTAGATGGGAGATAGGTGTCAGTGGCTCAGAACCACATAAAGACTCAGGCAGGTGTGACTAAGGCCATTGAAGGCCTTCAAAGAGAAGATGAGTATGCTTTACATATTTGTTATTGATATGATGGAAAAAAGGGTAAAAATCCCACTCAGTGGAGGAATGTGAAAGGGAAGGTAGTGTGGTTGAAGCAATGATACAGAAGATGATGTACTTGTTCAAATCTACCTATTGTACACATTGATTCCTAAACCTGAGCTAGGAGCACACTACTACAGTCCCATGGACAGAACGTTCTTTGTAGGTTTAGAGCAGTGGTCTCCAAAATGGGGTGCGCGCACCCCAGGGGGTGCGCGAGACGATCTCTGGGGGATGCATGAAAAAACATTAGAATTTGTTTTTTATTTTTTATCTAAAAAAAATAAGAAAGAAATTAAGCTTTACTAATATTTAATATACAGATTGACACTGGCGCCCTCACTCAGTCCGTATGTCAGACGGTCACGTGTCACGTATGGTATGTGTGGTATCCTGAGGGAAGAAGCGTTCGTTCACTTTCAGCGTATTGTGACGTATTACAGTTTACATGTGCCTAGTTAAGTGGATTTACAGATTATATTACCTAGTTTTAACTACTGTACTAATATATTATGTACATTATAAAACATACACAAAAAATAGAAATTGAATCGTCATTGTTTTTACCTCGTAATGCGGCTGACAAGTGGCTTAAAAAGATTCCTGCAAAGAAACCGTGGATTGAAGATAATACCGATAATGCAAGCACAAGTGAACAACAAGAAAATGGCAGAGCTGACACTTCTCCTACTCCTAGTACGAGCTCTTCGTCAGCCGCATTACGAGGTAAAAACAATGACGATTTAATTTCTATTTTTTGTGTATGTTTTATAATGTACATAATATATTGGTACAGTAGTACATGTATATAATTTATAAATAAATAAATATACATATATTGGGTGTGCATGCTCAAAACATTTTTACTGATAGGGGTGCGCGATCAAAAAAGTTTGGAGACCACTGGTTTAGAGGAATCACAGTCTAAGTAGAACCATATCCACTGTGCATCCTTTCTGCCTGATGCCTTTGCAGCAAGCACAGAGCTGCAGAATCTGGCCCAGTGTCTTTAAATCCAACAATATATCCAACTAAACTAGACATTAAACGTACGTACTAAGACACTGTAATAAAGATTTAGAACTACAAGTGTTTAGTTCCTTCCCTTTAAGTGCCCCGTCAGTACCTAAGCAAAACATTCCCTCAAGCCCAGTCACAATTCATTTTCAAAGGTCCCAGTTACTGGTGATGCATCTGATCACTAGAGGAAAATGTTAGAGTGAAGTGCTGTAGTGCGCCTGTGTCTCCCCCACCTCTGTCACACATTCCTGAACATTTCACAGACTAACCAGAGACAAACACAAGGAGAAGCAGACAGACTGGATAAGATGCCTCTAGGTCCTAGCTCCAGTATCTTATTTCACTCCACACACCTATCTGAGAAATAAATTGCTGGAGGGGGACCCTCACTGGCCACAGGAGGGATTAGTGCCTTAAGCTGGCCTTGAAACTGCTATTTTGCACTTAGAAGAAATGAAGAACTATAAGAAGGAAAAATAAAAAGGATGAACGCATGGGTTCTTGCCTCGTTAGACATGTAAGGTACAGAAGGGCCACACATTTGTTTGAGGCTTGAAAAGTCTCCTCCTTTTGAAACTGGCTGCCCTGAGCTATTATGCAATTACTGTTTGGTAATTCAGATGTACAAGGATTCACTGCCTGGCCAATAAAGCTGGGAGGAAATATAGACATGTCCACAAATGACATATTTTCATGCTTTATGCAAACCCTCCCTGACAAGCACTTTTGAGCAGCTAAGCAATTTACATCTAATAGCGAAGTGTTTTTTAATCAGTCAGATCAATTTGTGAAGAATTGGTACATTAGGTATAACCATATAGCAGAGATCCTTATAGCAAAGGTTTAGAAGTAATTGCTCCCTGACCCAATGAACAGTGTATTACTATAGAAGTTTGTATTCTATTAAGAGTTAATAAGTGACCAAGATCTAGACTAATACACTGTCAGGGTTCATTATCATTACAGGTTCTTACTATTTTTCCAGTGCCTTTTGCTCTGCCCTTCTTGCTACATATGGAAAACCTATATCAAGATGGTTGTCATGGCAATGAAAAGATTTGCATGTGTCTTATCTATCTATTTAAATACCTTCTTATGGTTTATAACTACCATAATACAGCCCTCCAGCCCTGCTCATTGCTAATTTAGAGCTAGCCTAGTGTGTCTGAGGTCAGTGATACCATCTAAAGCATGTTGTCTAGACAACTCTGAAGCCACTGTCCATGGGGTAATTGTTTTATGCAAATAAAAAAGTACAATGGTGACATGTTCATCCACTATCCATGCAATCTGATTGAGCCCTATTGGGCTGTATGCAAAGAATTTGTAATCATGCACCCTGCATAGAGGTTTGCTCCTGTTAGGCAACTATATCCTGGCTAAAGTTTTTGAAGGAGAAAAAAATGTTTGGTTGTTTTGGTCACATCCCTAATGCATATTTTGAACTACTTCATTGGTATAGGCTTCTATAGGCTAAATACTGACACAGCAAAATTTTTAGCAAAAACTGTGTCTTAGCTAAATTATTCAAGAAATTCAAGGCAGCCTTGCTAATATGCCCAGTCATATCTGGGGTGTGTCCCAGACTTTGATGTCTGAGTAAAAGTGCTCCCCTTACCACTATATCAGCATTACCCTTGTCAGGGTAAAGGAACAGATTTTGTCCCTGTGCTGGTAAGCTTTCAGGAAAATTTTGGTTGGCTAAAATTATTCAAACTTAACATCTGTCGTAAATCTAAGCTCTTCTTTTCACTCAGATCTTTATTCAGGTAAGTCAGCCATTCAACTCCACTGAAACAGATTGGGCTTGGAGAGCTTTTTGAAGAGACAAAGTAGAAAACTGGTAAGTATTTTGTTAACAGAATAGAAGCTGTTCCTCCTCTGCAGAGAGGGCTGTGTATATACTTCCCTGCTTCTTTCCTTTACCTTTCAGTCCTGAAGGAGTTCATGATTTGCTGCTGTATTCAGATGGCAGCAAGGTAAATACGGCTATTCCTGTATAAATCCAGAGCGCGTACAAAACAATATACATTCTGAAAACATAAAGAGATAACAACAACAACAAATAAAGACCTTCCAAATCCCCCCAAAATGAGTCCAGTTCACTGCTGTTTGATCTCATTAGTTCCGGGCTATGACATTTTTAGAACTTCCATTGATAAAAGCTACTTTTAAAGGTACTTTAAGAACTACTCAGATGCATTTTCTGGCAAATTGTATCTTGATGCTCACAGAGATTAGAAAAACACGAGGATACATAGTAGTTTGGTAATTGACTGATTTGCTATGGGCCTTTGAATTGCTTGACCATGCTTACAAGCAAAAGATATTTTTAAAGATAATTTATATCATTATTCATAGTCTTAGGAAATGCTAACCTATCCTTGTGGTAGGAAATCATGAACCATTTACCCTGACAATACAGTTAGACAGTGTTTACATGTAGGCCTACAATCACTGACTAATCCGTAAAAGGTGGATTTTCTATTGCATTTCAATAGCTCATCTACTTCAGGTTGTTGTGAACTTTCTAAAGATGTGTTTTCATTTATAATAGCAGATCTTGGAGTGTGGTAATCTGGAATTGAAGTTTTAGTGACAGATTTATTCAGCTAGCACTTTGCATGAGGCATTACTGCAAACATTATTTTAAATATATATATATATATATATAAAGCTGACAAAACCTTCCAAAGATAATTTCTGCAATTTACTAAACTAAGGATTTCAAGTCAAGCATCAGTTTCCGGGTGTTTTTCATAATGGATTTCACAGCAGATGACCTGACAGCTAATCTCATGATCTGAATTGCGCTTTGCAGCATATATACAAACAAACTGCCGTCAAATACTCAAAGGATCACACTGCTTTCACATGACATGTCTGCAAGTTAGCACTGCAAATGTCCAGAGGTCCAGACTGACCTCCTGACCTCCCGTCTGGGAAACATTCCTATTCCAGGCAGCTCATTCTTGACAACAAACAGAGCAAGACCACTGGGCACATTTTGAAAAGGAAAAAGAGAACAGCCATGAATGGAGCGTGTCTGGTACAACAATGACAGACAATGAGTGTGAATAGGATTGCAAACTGTGCTCCTGTTAGAAGGGCTGGGAGCATCTTCTCTGCCCCTCCCCCTCACCCCCATGGCATTACACCACCACTAACCTTCCTTTTCAATATTTTTGTTCCACTTTTACAAATATATTAGATTCTTAGGCTGTCTTAAATAACAAACTATTTAAAGTAGCTATGTCAATTCATTGTGGAAATATGGATGCTTGTTGTGTCCATAATTATATGAATCTTTAGTCCTTTCCTGCCCCATGGCCCCTCCTACAATGTATTTAAATAATGTTAAAAATGGTGACTACAACAAAAGCCAGAAAATTTGAAGTGGAGGCTGAATTCATTCGGCTGGGGCACAGCGAGAGAAAAGGCATCGCTAGCTGATGGGATGAAGCTACGTTTCATCTTAAGTTTTGAATTTTTGGACTTTCCTTGAAGAGTGACATATATTTAGCATTATCAGCATGTAAGATACTAGTCAGAATTCCTCCCTTGTTTATAAACAGTAATTTTCAGAGGCAAAAAAAACACTCTAGGTTTATCCATTATGATGCTGTCCTTTCATGCACATCCATATTTGCTGCTGTTTTATTGTATGAGGAGAAGATACAATGAATCCTGATTTCATTTACACTAGTCTAAAGTCTGAATAATTATTCTGAACTCAGTTGAAGAATTCCAAATTGACAATGGTGAAGTTAAGCTCTGTATCTGGACTGCAATGTTTAAGTAGTCTGGAAAGCATTTGGGCATGTCTTACACAAATATTGCCATTTTTTCATATCCAAAGACAATAATGTTGCCTTTGGAATCATTAAGTTAAAAACAAGTAAAATACATATACTGGTACAAGTTTTCACCTGGAACATGTCTGTTTTATGTCAGAATTCCACTCACAAGCTTCCCTCCAGCACACACAGGTGTGAGAAGGAACCAAATGGGGAAGAAATGACCAAAACCACATTTCCATAGCATGTATTTTTTGACCCAAAACATTGTGGGAGTCTCTGGGTGTAGAGAAGGCTACTTGAAGCTGCCAGCCAAGGATGTGGACATAATATACTCCTTTATGCAGAGGCTTTACCGAGGACTAGAGCCAAGGTTATCATAAGAAGATGTATAGTGCTGAGGGTGTATATTATATGCTTAAATGGGATTATTTGCAAAAATATAATGCACCAGTCTTAGAAAGTATATTTTGGACCTGAGTATCCCAAGTGAGCTCTTTGAACCCCTCAAGGTCAAGTGCTGTAGCCCAAATAAAAAGTAGTAAGTTAGTGAAGCCTAACATGCGGGTGCTGATATAGTCTCACAGAACCACAGATTCTAATTATATTCACCACTTCATTTATAAAGGAAAAATTCTCACAAAACAAATACATGCAGGTTGGTCTCCAGCATACCAGTTTGAAACTCTGAGGTTTTTTCTTAATTTTTCCTGCAAAAACACATTGTAAGGGGTAGTTCTGGCCTGTGCTGTAGCTGTACTATTATAGCAAACCAGTCAGAAAGTCAGGTTAATGGGGAAACTGGGGACTCCCTTGTCCAGGGGAAGTCCCTCCCAGGTGAGGCTGGAGCAGTCACTTCTGCAACAATGTTCCCTTCTCTCCCCCAGTTGGTGTAAGGGTATGTGTGGGTAAAAGGGACTGTGGCTTGGAAGCTGCTCTGTCCCGCTAAGCCTTTTCTGTCAGAAGATCCCCTTGGGACTGTGGGCAGCTGGGTGTGAGATAATGCATCCTTCATTGAGCATATTGTAGGGAAAGCGGACAGTCTGGCCCTAAACACGTACCACTCTAAGGGGGCATAAGTCATCCTCAGATGACTTTAAATTTACAAGGGTGGGGGGAAGTTAACATAAAAAAAAATATTTCTACTCAGAAGTATTATGGGAAAATGCAGGTGCCCAAATGGGTGTGAGGCTCCCAAGTGAAATCAAGTGGAGTGAGTACCTAACTCTGTAAGAAATACTGCTAGAACATAGCGGACACGTCTACATGTGCATTAATGTGCTTTTTCTAATGCTCATTAAAATTAGTACCTGCAATGTGATGTATTAAATTAATGCACATTAGACTGTGCTAATGCGCAGTAGCACGTTTTCATGTTTTTTAGTGATGCTTAGTGAAAAGTAGGCTATTTTACTGTGCATTAGCATAACGTCATGGGGTTTTTTTATGTGATAATTTAATGCGCAGTAAAATAGTCGACTGCACATTAAAGCACACATGTAGACACGCCCACTGAATTCCAAAATTATGGTGCTTTTAACGCCAAGCTATCTTAATAGAAGGAAAGCTGTGTTTGAAGTAATTTACTTTCTAAACCCACACACCAAATAATTATAGTTGTACTTATTTGTTAAGGTTTTGTAGCATGGTTGGCATAGTTTAGAGTATACAGGTAGGTACAGAACAATGTAATGTCATTGTAATTAAGTACACTTTAATATTTACAATAATCAAATATGGCCCAAGAGATGCTGAGTACCTACATTTCTGTGATGCCCAATTATGAGCTTTATATATTAGAAACAGGGTCTGGTCAATAAACTGTATTCAGTTTTCTAATAAAACTGGTAATAAGCAGTACAGGCGACACTGCCATTCACTGGGGATAATGTCTCATATCCCCCGCAAATGGTGAAATCCACGAATAAGGCACTGTGTTCATGAATGCCATCTGTGGCTCCTGGCGGCTGGGGGGCGGCACGGCTGCGCTGGCAGTGGTGGGAGCACGGCGGTGGTGGGAGCCTGGCAGTGGTGAGAGCCTGGTGGCAGCAAGCGTAGAGATCCGGAGCAGCTCCTTTCAGTGTATTTAACATGCGGGTTCAGCATTTGCAGATATTTGAAACCACAGATGCCGAACCCACGAATAGCGAGGGTTTTCTGTTCCAATAACATACTTAGTCTATAATTATTAATACATGGAGAAAAGTATGGCGGGAATATAGCATTCGTTTTTAACTGCAATAAAAGAGTCCTATTGTTTGTCATGCAGTTGTTTTTTTATGCAGTCTTTATTTCTCCTGCCTCTATTTCTCCCCCATTCAAAGATTAGCACATTGATCCCTGCATCTTATTTCCAAATTGATCCTGGCAAGATGGTAGTGTGCACACTGAAATGCTCTATTCTCAGGAACTGAGCGTAACACTGCACCCATAGCAGGCATCAGGGAATAGGCACACCCCCCACAACCACCTTGCCTCACACCACAATCAAAAAAGAAAAAAAAAAGGAAGAAGCTCCCGTGTCCGTCCTCCCCTGCTTCTAACGGTTTAAGTTTTTGTCTCATTATGCCTTGTAACACAACTAAGTAAATCCAAATAACTGGGCAGTAATGAATTATAAATGGAACAAAAATGAGTGTACTATTAATACCACTCCCAGAAGAGGATAAAAGGGATCAGCAGTTTTATCCCATGGTGCAGCTGAGAACTGACAGACAGGCTGCGCTGACATTGTGAGGCCGCACTGTTTTCATAAGGGAAAGAAAAATCCCTTATGGACGTGAAGTGATATTTTAACCACTCCTGTAGCCTAATGTTTAAGAGCTCGTCTCCAGCCCTGCACACCATGTTTTGTTCCGGGAGATCCCTGCTCCCTTGAATAATATAATTGCTTGTAAGCGGCGCAGTCCTAAAATGGAAATGTGGGATGTTAAAACGAGGGCTAATTTTGCAAGCGAACGATCTCGTCTTGAAGCCACATGAAATATGCCCATATAAAATAGTGAGTAAACAAAATTCTGCACTTAACAATCTCCAGGCACTTCAGCTTTCCCACAGAACTGACCCCTATAACTGTAACAGAGTGATATGGATGAATAACAAAGCTCTGCAGAAAAGTACAGATTGACCCAGCCATGACCTTCCTCCAGCCAGGTGCAGCAGGGGACACGCAGTCTGGCACATTCCACTTTAATTTTGCTTTGGTAAAGAGCTGATAAAGTCCCATCTAGTCCAGTGCTTTCATTTTGGCATGTATTCCAGGAGATAAGAGGAGTATTTTCTAAATTATTTACTAATAAAAGATTTGGGAGAGAAAAAAAAAAAAAGGAAAGAAAGTTTTGAAATGTTTTGAATTTCAAAGCAGCCAGGTGGTGGGAGACAGGGGAGAACAA